>NC_073305.1:160569728-160881888 GCF_027595985.1 Sorex araneus | reverse complement strand
TTGTTTCATCCTTAAAATTATTTTCTATTGGCTGTTTTACATGTAAAGACATTGAGTCTTAAAGAGATTGAATAAGAGTCATAGTTAGTGATTGACTTTCATTCACCCCCAAATATTCTGAGTTCAATCCTCTAAAGTGGGTTATGTACTATTCCACATATTTTCTTATATATATTAGGTAATTTTTGCGGTAACTCTGAATCTCTTCACTGTAGCCTGATCACAAAGGAAACAACTTCTTCAACCCACAATGGATCTTTTTTAAAGAATCCTTGGTATTTGTCTCCATGAATATATACAAATATTCCTACAAGGAAATTCTACTTAGAGTTTAGATCTGTAAATGGGGAGATTATGCCTTATTTAAGACTAAGAAGTATGCTTTTTTCACTTTGAGAAAATCTTAGTGGTCCTGCCAACCAAATTCTGAAACCAATACAAATTTTTTTAATGTAGGAATTATTTAAAAAATAACTTATTCTCCCCCCTAAGATTCTTTCTCTAGTAAGTCATATTCACTGTGAATTATTTTGCACTCAGCTTAAAACCTTTTTGAAAATCATTGTGAGAATAGTTGATTCTATAACTCTGTGATTTCTCTATAATGATAAGTCTACACACTTAATGCAACTAACACTGATATAGTCTCAACTACATGTAAAATAATATATCAGTGGCTCCATTTAAATGAAGAATTTTTATCTCTTCAATCATTACAGTAAATGAAGGGAGGTTGAAACATGGAATTTGGAATCTTGACACTTGCTTGTATGCCTATAAGGGACAGTTTATTAATTGTGAAACATTTGAACTAAGCTTAGTCATAGATCTTGAGCTTGAAAGTGATTCATCTCCATCCTGATTGATAAATAAAGACCCATGGTTACATATCAAATAATAAAGTTTAAAAACTTGCCCATGGTGCTGACATAAAATCTAATATTTCGAAAGTAGCAGAGTGCCTTGTGACTTTTGAATTTTCTTAGATCCTGATGCCCATGGCATTAAAATTATGTTTCTCTCCTATTCCTTTTACCAGATTTTGGGCACTTACACAAAGTTAAGAAAATATCACCTTCCAACTGACTTTAAATGAGATATTTTTGCTTTGTCCAGTTTAAACAGAATCCAATTTTCCCTCACCTTTACACCCAGACATCTCCTTGAGATGACAACTCAGACTCCAGTTGATTCATTAGAGATTCTAGTTCAGGTAGAGAAAAACACTCCAGCAAAGAATCAAACTTTATTACAGTTATACCTCCAAGGAAAAGTCACTGTGGTTCAAGATCTATTAGAAAAGTTATAACTTGCCCATAAAAATTTAGCTGTAGGCTAAAAAATGATTTGTGAGCTTCTCTTCCAAAGGTACCTTAAAATCAGAAAACTCAGCTACTCCTAAACTAAATGGTTGTTAATTGGCAAAATTGGCAAATTAATGTTTTAAAGTTTCTTGCCAAACACTGATACATCAATGTTAAGACATAAAGTGAAAATATAGAATGGCTAAAATAAGAGAAAGAGATCTGAGAAATCCATTCAAACCAGACTCCCCATTGCTCCCCCATCTCACCTCCCTAACATTTCTTAACTACTTTTCTCTGGTATTTCTCTAAGTGGAAAATCATGATGATATTTACTTTTTTCTGCTAGAAGTTACCTAGGAGCTAATATCGTGACTTGAATCATCCTTTCAAGTTCAACGGTGCACTCTTTTAAGGAAGAAGGCCAACATAAACTCTCCAGCTCTCAGTCCAAGACTAATGGACTCAAGACTCAGTCAACCATTCAGGAAACAGAAGGCCTCCGCACCCTCTTCTCCTGTCAGAGTGGAAAAGGGATTTTTCCCAAAATAAGAATTTTGCTTATTCTCAATAGAACAGGATTTGTTCCTCAGAGTGAATAAAGTAAATCCTTTATTAGCTTACCCATTTCACTCTAAAATTTGCTTCTCACATTTCACATGTGTAGGGGGTCTTCCCTGGCAGTGAAAAATGTAATTTCACTGAGGAATTAACTAGAGGACTCTCTCTCCAGTGAGCAGTCATGCATACCAGCAAGAGTCCAACCCTCTAACTATCAACTGAGCAACATTTCAGGTCATGTGCAGGAGCGGAAGAATTGATTTGGATGGAGAAATGTACTCAGGCATTGCTTTAAGGAAGATGGATGTCTTGGGAATAAGGAATATTTTTATATCACAGCAATAAAATGGCAGGATCACCAACTAGTAGCATAGCTTTCCTTTTCTTCAAAAATTATTTTTTATGATTTCTAATATAAATTTGCTTCTTAATGGGAACACAACATGCAATTCTGCATCCTTATTAATACTCAAAGGAGCCATGATAGTCATAGTTTGCAAAGCCTATTAAAACTAATGCCCACATATAGCTAAATGCCTTCAAAAGTCTTAGTGAAAAACACACATTACTGATCTTACTCACAGTCTTAGTTTTTGTGGGGGGCCCATTGAGGCACAGCATGCTCTATTGCAAATTCATCCCTGATCCACATCTCTGCTCTATCTTAAAATGAGGTGACATGAAGCAGAAGCTGAAATTTTCTAGAAATTGCTAAATAATTACAGCTTTTCTTTTTTTCCCAAATTTTGATCATAGAGGATTTATTTTTATGGGATTTTCAGTATTGAGTGTATCATGCACAAATAACACTTTTCAACTGCTTAATAAAGAGAAAATATACACTTTCTTATATTCAAAAATTATCCTAACATTTTTTCTAGGGGCTTAATGTAGACGGCAATGGACACCAGACAATTAGACACTCCATAAACGTTACAAAGGCAGATCCACATCGCCAATATTTTGCTTAATAAAACTTCTAAACCATTCTCTAAGTAAGAACCTACCTCCCTTCTAAATAGTTATTCTAGTTTTATTCCCTGATAAACAGTTCATCAAAAATGTTTTTTTGAAGCATTTTGGGGGGGGGGCAGAGGGAAGTGGCCACAACTGGTGGTGCTCAGTGGTCGCTCCTGGTGATCAGGGAATCATTTCGTACTAGGGCTCAAGCCTATGCTGTCCTCATTCAAACCATGCACACGAGTCCGCTGAGCTATTTGTGTGGCCCAAATAAACTAAGGGGTGTGTGTGTGTGTATGTGTGTATGTGTGTGTGTGTGTATGTGTGGGGTGGTAGTTGTGGTGGTGGGATTTGGGGGCCATACCCAAAAATGCCGATGGGGCTATCCCCAGCTTGTGTTGGTTCAAAGCAGTGGTTGGTTCCTGTGGTGCTGGGAAGCACAGATGGAGGGACTTAGACCTCAGCCCCCAGCATGGGCTCCGCCTGCTGAGCTCTCTTCAGCCACATACTCTTGCACTTCCCGCTAGAGAAGGCTAAGGTTTGTTTCGTTTTGTTTCTTCCTCAATAGATTTGTTTTCAATTGAGGTGAAATTTACAGAATATGAAGGATCTTTGCTCTGGCTTCCCAAGCACCACCAGGTACAGCTCTGGAGGCCCTTTAAGTACCTTTTTTTGGGGGGGCCCAGGTATCCCCAGATCCACAGGTCTGAATCAGCATCATGCTACTGGGCCCTCATACTGACTGCCAGCACAGTTGGCCAAACATGTGTGGGAGTATCACCAGTTCCCCTAAACACCACTTCGGAGGTATCTCCCAGCAAAAAGACTAGCCATGGTCAAGTCAAATGTACAATTCAGGGCCTTTTAGCACATCCCTAATGCCAGACAACCACCACCTCCATCTATGTCTAAAATATTTGTATGATCCTAAAAGAAAGTCCCATGCATCCATTAAGCAGTTTCTTTATGTATCCTGTACCCAGTAGTGATGACCAATAGAAATTAACTGCTTTATTTAGCTAATTAGTTTTGTTTTTGTTTATTGAGTCTTCCCCCCTCCCCCTCATCCATTCACCACGTGCTAAGTGGCCTCCACTTAGCAGTGCTTTGAGAAGACGCAGTATTGGGAACTAAATCCAGGACACTGTGCTTTTCCCACTTGTACTTCCAGTCCTTGGAGCTGCCTCCCCATCCTGACTTCATTGTTTTAATCTGATTGCAACCAATTAGCAAAAGAAATTATTTTCTTTGCCAGAGGAACCATTACAGTCATCTAAGACAATAGATAAATATGAACATTCATGGCTCTCCACCCAGATTTTTCTCCTGAAAATGCATTCAAAGATTTCACCCGGGAAATTTCACTATCCACATAGAGGCCATTTTTTTTCTCTGCCTCATAGCAAAGGAGATCATCTTCTCTACTAATAAATACCTTTGGACAATATAGAAACAGATGTGGGGAGAAAACTAATTTAAATATTTTTTTATGTGGAATGACTAGAAAGGATGCAAGGAGTTGTGTCAAGGGTGGGCTTAGAGATAGTGCACATGTTTATGTGGTAAAGAAGTAGCTCTCTGTGTATTGTACTGAAAAAGAAGGTAGGGTGGAGGGAAGAAAGCAGAGAGGAAAGCAAGAAACATGGAGGTAAATCGGTCTGGAAAGTAAGACTTTCAGTGCACTGCCGATCAGCTTTTGGCAGAAGGAGAGGAGGTTGTTCATGTTTATCTGCATGAGAAAAAGAAAGGTAGAGACTCAGGCACTTTGTGAATTGGGTGGTGGGAGTCAGGGGTTTATTGACTCATGCACTTAGCTTTCTCTTCACAGCATAATCTGTGATTCATGTGATTCATTGCTGAGAGTGGGCGATGAGTGTGTGGGTGTGTGGGTGTGTGTGCCTCCTTAGAGGAAAGTGGAAGAGGCATGTAGCAAAGAATGAGGCTGAGCTTTCTAGAGAAAGCTTTGCTGGGCCAGTCAGCTGGGCTGGGCTCAGGGTGCAGCTGAGGGTGGGAAAGATAAATGCGTGGTCATTCCGGTTTGACTGGTTGTGGAATTTTCTCACTCAAGGCAAAGCAAGTGTTGAAGCTGACCCATTTAGTTCCCCCAGGAAAAAGAGGTTATAAGACACTAAGGCATTTTCAGAAGAAAATAAAAGAAGATTCTTGAATGAGAGAAAAGAGTTCCACCATTCTTTGTTCAACCCTGGGACAAGTATTTCTTTCTGACCAGGTATGTGTTAATGACCTGTTAAAGATGGGCTTCTCAGGGCCAGATATGTAGAACACTTGCCTTGTTTGTGTGAAGCCCTGGGTTTCATCCCTGGCATGGTAAAAAATAACTAATAAATATCTGCTTATCAGGAAAAGAGAAGACATATAACAGCAAATACAATTTGAGAAATGAACTTTTAAAAAATCACTAACATAGTAAGGCTCTATATAAAATGGTATGGTTAGCAGGGGCATGGCGGAGAGATAGTAGCGGAACTAAGTCATTTGCTTTGTCATAACCAACCCAGGTTTGATCTCAACACCATGTATGGTCCCCTGAGCTTTGTTAGGACTGATCCCTAAATGCAGTACCAGGACTAAGCACTGAGCACTGCCAGGTGTGCACTGCTTTTTAAATGAAATTTCATGTGTTCCAATCATATCATGACTAGTTTCAGGGTGCAGCTATGCAATTTCTTTTTTTTTTTTTTTTTTTTTTTTTTTTTTTTTTTTTTTTTGGTTTTTGGGTCACACCCAGCGATGCACAGGGGTTACTCCTGGCTCTTCACTCAGGAATTACCCCTGGCGGTGCTCAGGGGACCATATGGGATGCTGGGATTAGAACCCGGGTCGGCCGAGTGCAAGGCATACGCCCTACCCGCTGTGCTATCGCTCCAGCCCCAACAGCTATGCAATTTCTGGTCTCCCAAGTGCAAAACACTCAGCCCAAGGCAGATGAAGGATCGATACTATTTGCAGAAAGGTTGGCTCATAAGAAAAAGTCAAGAGAGGCTTTCCCCTTTAAGGTGGAAATAATTCTGTAATTCTCTTAGGAGACTTTGCACACAGGAAGCCTGGGTTCAATCCCTGCTGCCCAAGTGAGTGACCTCTGAACACTGATCCAGAAGTTGCCCCTGAGTGCTGCCAGTGGGCTAACTTAAAAAAAAAAGTAAAATGTAAATTAGTGAATACTAAAGATATTTCTCCTAAGAGAATTACAGAATTAGGTTCCTGAGAAACACTGATCACTTTTTTTATTCATCAACCACTGTAGCACTGTAGCACTGTCATCCCATCGATTTGCTCGAGCAGGCACCAGTAACGTCTCCATTGTGAGACTTGTTACTGTTTTTGGCATATCGAATATGCCATGGGGAGCTTGCCAGGCTCTGCAGTGCGTACGGGATACTCTCTGTAGCTTGCCGGGTTTTCTGAGAGGGACAGAGGAATTGAACCCAGGTTGGCCGAGTGCAAGGCAAACACCCTACTCGCTGTGCTATAGCTCCAGCCCGTTCACCGACCTCATTCAACAACCAACCAACCTTGCTTTCTGTTTGTTCAATTTGGAAGAGAGAGTTACAGTTGATCATACATATAATATCCAAATAAAATTTATTCAAACATGTTTTCTCTATAAGGGACATCACAGTCCAGATGCATTTTAGAATGCTTCAGCACTACACTTCAGGGCCATTTCAAATAGCAAAATCAACAAAAAGGGACAAAGATGAAGAAAAAAATGTGGACTCAAGAGACTGTGGGAAGGACACTGGTTTCCAGCATGAGATCTCAAAGAAGGTAGTGCCATCTTGCTCAACCTCAATTTTAAATCTGTGCATCATGCAACTAAACTTTCTCTGCTGCTCTGTATTCTGTGAATCGTGGTAGAAGCAGTATTAATATTGACTCTGGAATTACAAATACATTTCAGTGAGTAGGCAAATTTACAAATATAACATGCACAAACGAGGACTGCATATTTGCTGTGATTTGTTACAAGTGCTCTATTTATTCACTCAGACATTTCCTTCACCAGCCATCCTCCACAGTCCACTAGAGTGACACATGGGGTTTTGGGATCCAGCTACAGGCAGGTCAGTTGAGGATACATTTGTTTGGTTTCACTGGTATGTACTTCAGTGGCTCACAGTCTCTTCCATGTCGTTAATGTGAGCTGTCTTGGTATAATAATGGCTTCTCGAGTCCTCTTCCTGTCCTCTACTGGATAGACTGCCAGCAGCATGACATAAAAATAAAACTAAAGAATCCAGCTGGGAGATAATTCCAAGGGCTGGAGCACATGCTTTGCATGTGGGAGCTCTAAGTTCCAGTTTGAGCACCACTGGGAGTGAACCCCAAGCAGCAAGTTGGATGTATCCTCTGAACACCACTGGGTATGGCCCAAGAAACAAGAGCAAACGTACACAAGAACCAGAACCATGTGGGCGTCTGAATGTTCCCCGTGACACTTGGTACCACAAGTTTACCAGCAGTGGAGAAACAATGTTTAAAACTGTCTGAAACTATTTCCAGCTGAAACTACTTCCATCAGGTGTTCCAAGTGGAAAATTCAGTTCTAGTGATGTCTGGTCAAATTAAAAATTTTCTCCTGCTAAGAACCTACTTGAAAGTGGCACATATACAAAATGAAATGAAATGAATTTCTTGGACTTTCCTTTACAAAAGTTACTTAAAATAAGACATTTAAATTCATTTTTTTTTGTGAAACACAGCATTTGGCAGTCTGCAAAGAACTTCTATGAGTTGTTTTATCCCACTTAACAAAATTGAAAACTTAGGGGCTGGAGAGAGAGTACAGTGGGTAGCGCAATTGCCTTGACCTGACTTTGATCCCAGGATCCATATGGTACCCTGAGCACTACCATGAATAACTCCTTAGTGCAGAGCCAACAGTAATCCCTGAGCATCTCTAGGTGTAGCCCAAAATTAAGCCAAAAAAATATTTAAAACTTGATTTTGATCAGGCATACCTTAAGTCACTTTCCTATTTTCTCCGTGGAAAATGATTTTTATAAATGACTATCATTGAAATTAAAATTAAATTTGGATAGCCAATATAGATAAGGAAGTTTTCTAGATCTTTATTATCTGCTAATTAATAATACAAATTATTTTATTTTATAATATATTAAAATAGTATGTTCTTTCAATTCAGTTGATGATTTGGTACTTGTCATATTTCAAATTGCAACTTATTGAGATTCTTTTCTAATTCTAAAGTAATATTTGCTTTGATAACCACTTTATCTTCATCTTCTAAATGAACGAAGGTCTGCAAAATTATAGCATTAAGGCCTTGCAAAACCTGCAGCCGTTCCCGATATCAGGTATCCACTCTAGAAAAATATCTTTATGTAATGTCTCCTAGAATGGTAAATAAATGAAATCTTACACCATGATCTCTGGCACCCTTTACTCCAAAACAATGTGCAAACAAGTTATGAAATAACTTTCCGGAGGAGTCACACCCAGGGCGCAGCGGTGACCCACAACCAGGCAGGGCCTCGGTGGCAGCAGGAGCAGGTGGGATCTCTCTTCTCCCAGAAGGCATGTGTCCTGAGGCCCCAACATTCCATACTGAGCATCTTACTTTACTAACCCCTGAGCTAGGCAAACTGGAAAGTGACTTCAAGGATAGATTGTTTTGGAAATAGGGAATAAGCCTTGAAAAAGTCCTCTCTCCAAGTAAACTAAGAGCTATAACTGCCTAGCAGCTGCTTAGAGAACAGGAGGTGAATAGTTGTGTGCACAGGGTGACTAGATAGATGGATAAGATAGCGAGAATAACAGAAAAGGTGGAAGAGGCAAATGTCAAATGTTGTATATAGAATTCAACATTTTCCCAACGGCATCTGGATTCCACAGCCCTTCAGATTGCACCCTATGGGCCTGAACTCCTGCCTTGCATTATCTGACTTGAAGAGCTATAGAAATGCACTTACAGGCTATTAACCAGTCCTCGTTTTATTGAGTGACAAAAAGCCTACAGAAGTGAGCCTATTTGATTGTCCTCCAATTCACATAAGTAGAAGCTTTTGAAGGAGAAAAGACTCCAAGGACTGCTAGAATGGAGAGAGAGTCGGGGGGGGGGGGGGGGACGGGGGGGGGGGGGGACAGTGGCAGAGAAGCATGACAGGGCAGGGTATGCCTCAGGGAATGGTCAAGTTTGAAAAAGCCTTGGGGGAGATGCTGGTGAGACAAGCTACCATTGGCTGCCACTCACCCCTAATACCCCATCTCAGTGAACAACCATCAGGATGCAAAATGGACCTCCAGAAAGATCATCTCAATGGTGTGTCATCCCTCAGAGAATTTCTAACAGCTGGAGAGGGAAGGGAAAATTGAGCTACACCCAAGGGTACTCAAGGCCTATTCCTTGCTCTGTTTTCCAGGATCACTCCTGGCAAGACTTGTGGGTGGGCGTGGGGGGCATGCAGGCTTTCACAATGCTGGGGATTGAACTGGGGTCAACAACAACAACTGGGGTCAGCAACTATTTTTCCAGCAGCCCCCCTCCCAACCTGGATCCCCACCTGTTCAACCTTTCTAATAGAGTCTCTTGAAGTTAGACTTTGCTTCTGTGAGAATCTTTTATTGCTAGCACTAGAGAGACTTCTTATTTTAATTTCGGTTAGGTTGGGGTTTGTTTTGGGTAGGGGAAGAGTTACTTTGGGGCCACACCTGGCATTTCTCAGTACTTACTTCTGGATCTAGGCCTGGGGATTACGCCTGATGGACTAGAGAGACCTTACGAGGTGCTACAGATCAAACCTAGGTGGAGCGTATGTAAGGCAAGCACCTTATCACTGTCTCTCCAGCCCTTCTTATTTTAGGTTTTAAAAAATTCATCCATTTAAAAAATTCATCCATTGTCTATTTAGAAAAGATATTTTCACTCCTGTGTTTATTGAAGAACTATTCACAATAACCAAGATCTGCAAACCCAAGTACCCAAGAATAAACGACTGGATAAAGAAACCATGGTAGATTTTAAATGGAATACTTGGATATAAGAAAGAAATTAATTGTGTGATTTGCCATTATATACATGAATGGAACTGGAGAATATCCTGCTGAGTAAAGTTGGTCAGATGGAGTGGGAGAGAAACAGAAAGATCTGTTTCATATGTAGACTAGAAAAGAACAATGAATGATCATCTCAAATGATCAAAGACAACAGAACCTAAAAACTGATCAACAACTGAGCTACCGAGGACAAAAGGCAGAGGGTAGGGGTAATGGGAGATAGGAGGAGACACTGAGATAAGGGAGAGTGACCCAACACTACACATTCTGCAGTGTGTTGGGTCACTGTAAGCGTGAAATCCTGCCATTAACAAATAGTATTGTAAATCAGGGTGCTTCAAGTTTAAAAAATAATAATTAATTTAGTATCAGTGCAATTCTACTACATTAACATTTATGTTTGTTTCTTGGAAACGATGAGGAGACAGTTGGGTCATAGACATTCTCAGATTTGTTTCAGTCCTGCCCTGATTGCTAGAGCATATCTGGGATCACACACAAAAAGCAAGAAAATGCATCACACCCATGTTCTCCAAATTCAGGTTGAGCTTCTGGAACCGAGTATACATTTATTCATGTGAACCTTGATTTAGATATAAGATAAATTTCTACCAATGTGGATAGTACGCAGCTTTTAAGCTTTTGAAATAAAGAAATTATGGTGCACATAAAATGCCTTGCTATTCTATTCTCATGCTACTCTGACCAAAGGAAATGGATTTTGTGAAAGACCATTCATTTCAAGACAAAAGCATCATTCTACTGTTTGTGTCAAACATTCAAAGCACTAACAATTATATAATGAAATAATTAAATTTGCCATTGAAATAAGTACCTCTGTTTACTTGCTGCCATGATGTGGGGATAAAATCTCATACTGCAACATCATGGTCAATTAGATAGAAAAGAGTTGCTTCTCTGTTGGACTCTGAAAGTTAAACACCAGAGAGAAATTTCTTAGTATTCATGTTGCCTCAATGGATAGTGTCTGCTATATTATGACAATTCTCCATCCCATCTCACAGGTTCAGAAATGATCAGCCTACCTCAGGTGAGCTCCTGGGGAATACAGAGAGGCTAACTCTGGGCTTGTGGGGCAGGAAAAAAGTCAGCATCTCTCTCCGTGACAGTGGTGAGGGCCTTTGCTTCCAGCAGCTGGGCCTCATTCATTCACCCAGTCTTGAATGGTTTCAATTGACTGTGGTATTTCTTTCTTTTTTCTTATTTTCTCTCTCTTTCTTTCTTTCTTTCTTTCTTTCTTTCTTTCTTTCTTTCTTTCTTTCTTTCTTTCTTTCTTTCTTTCTTTCTTTCTTTCTTTCTTTCTTTCTTTCTTTCTTTCTCTCTCTCTTTCTCTCTCTCTTGAGCGTTAAAAGTAGGTAAAAAGATATACTTGATAATCTTTCAGTATTTCAGTATCTGTATTGCAAAACACAATGCCCAAATGAGGAGGGAAGGAGGGAGGGAGGGAGGGAGAGGGGAGGGAGGGAGGTAGGGAGGGAGAGATAGATAGATTGAGAGAGAGAGAGAGAGAGAGAGAGAGAGAGAGAGAGAGGAAAAGTGCCTCCTGCCATAGAGGCAGGCTGGGGTGGGGTCATGGAGGGAAACTGGGGACACTGGTGCTGGGAAATGTACACTGGTGGAGGGATGGGTGTTAGAACACTGTATGACTGAAACCTAATCATGAACAGCTTTGTAAGGGTCTATCTCACAGTGATTTAAAAAAAAAAAAAGAAAAGAAAAGAAAAGAAAAGAAAAGAAAAGAAATAGCTGCCACACTCCATTGAAACCATTCAAGAACCGGTGAATGAAAGGGATTTTCCAAAACAAGGTTGGGCAGGATGAAGTGAAAACACAAAGGATCACGCAGACAGAGCTTGAGCTCAAAGCGTAAGGACAGGGTTCACCAGAACACACGAGAGAGTAGTCTGGAGCAGTTTCTCAATCTGCAGGCCCCCTTCCAATCTTGCTTCATTCCTGTGGCTTCTCTGTCTGACCAGTTGCCCCCCTAGTCTTGCGTGGTAGCCCCCTCTTACACAATTTTTCCTTGTGGTCCCCTAGGAATATCCTGGTGCCCAACAGCAGGCCATTTGGCCCTCTGTTGAGAAACACCTTTCTTAGGGGCAACGCTATGAATTTCCCTTAAGGAGCGAGAGCAAGGCAATTTGGCCTTGTGGAAACTTCAGTGAAAAAACATTCCAGCTTCATTCTTCTCTCTGTTCTGCTTCCTTCAGGAGCTACCCTTTGGCTGAACCCTGGCAATAGTAGCTAGTGAGGGCGCGTAGTTATATAATCCGTGCAGGGGAGGTTCCCGGGGCACAGAGGAAGCAAGAAAGGCAAAGAGTAGGTCTTAAGGGATAAGTGAACATGTTCAACAAGACCAGCATTGTTTAAGTGCTAGGTGCTTGGTGGGCTGGAGAGGGGGCGGGGGCGGGGGGGAGCGGAAGTGAGGCTAAGATTGAAGGTGCCACTCATGCAGAGTCAGAGTGAGATAAAGTTTCAGGGTGACAAATGACAAGCAACCTTAGCGTCTTCTCTCTCTTCCCTATCTCTGTACTTTCAGCTTTAGGACAACGTACTTAATCCCTGATATCTACTAGTAAAACACTGAATAAAACATAGAGCTCGTTTTTGAAATACTGTGTCCCAGGAATTTTTCTGGTCTCCCTCTGCCTTAGTCAAGCCAGTAGAAGTAATGAAAACTATATATTTTTTTTAAAACTGCAAGTCTAACCATCTAAAGTGTTGTGAAATCTTTTTAGTAACTTAAAACCAATACTTATTTAAATTGAAAGGAGAATGAACAGAAAGATTGAGTAGAATATCTGCGAGTGTGTCACAATAAAATAATCAATTTGTCTTCATAGACTTTTATTTCTCTCTAGCGATAGCACAGCGGCAGGGTGTTTGCCTTACACGTGGCCAACCCGGGTTCGATTCCTTCGCCCCTCTTGGAGAGCCCGGCAAGCTACTGGGAGTATCTCACCCTCATGGCAGAGCCTGGGAAGCTACCCGTGGCGTATTCTATATGTCAAAAACAGTAACAACAAGTCTCAAAATGGAGATGTTACTGGTGCCCACTCGAGCAAATCAATGAGCAATGGGATGACAGTGATACAGTGACAGTGATATATCCACATATATACTTTAACTATACAGGCAGAATGTATTTGCTAATGAATCATGATTTATTTTAAACGGTTTTAAATTTTCTCTGCTAACTGACAAAGCTTGTTCCCTTTGAAAGATGCTTTCCTCAGGTTTATTATGCATTTAGGAACCCTCCAGAGCCTTGGAAGCCTGTAGATCACCTTCAAGAGTACAGTAGTCTTAGCTTAGTAGTCTTGTGGTCATGCCAGAGACTGAAGTTCTCTCTAATGCAAAAAATGTTCTCTCTCCTTTTTATATTTATAACATCAGATGTATTTTTAAAGTTGTGGCACTTTTATACAAATAAATGTCCCCACTCCTAATTTGTACGAGTACTAAAAAGCATTTAAAATGTCTCAGTAGCCAATTTCTTTTGTATGTGATCTTAATATCTCTTCCAAGAGGATTGCTGATTATTTCCATGGCAAGAACCACTCTCAGAAATTCCTCCTGCAGCTAATCCTCTCATATGAGTGATATTTACTTTATTCAGATTGTATGGTACTTAATCTGATAGTTCTAGCAAATACAAATAGCCCCCAACATATACTAGTAAATCACAGAGTGAAACTGGAGCTCAGGCCACATAGTACAGCAGGTGGGCACTTACCTCCCCAGGCCCAAACAGGAAGTGATCCCTGATCACAGAGTATGGCGTAAACTCTGAGCACAACTGGGTGGGGAACTCCCCCCAGAATATTGAGGCCATGTCTGAAAGATTGTATTACAGGAATTTTCTGATCTTCCTTCATCATACCGTCAAACAATAATCCTAAGTCATAGGAACACGAAAGGATTTCAAGTTAAGGGGCTTAGAGAAAGTTATAAATGTTAATGCCCTTAGGAATTTGTTTAGCTGTAACAAAAATAAAGCCATTTCATTGTCTCTGCTAGCAGGTAGCCAGAGGTAGACAGTACCTGCTCTGTTTTGGAGGTAGGAACTAAATATGGCAGAAGGATTCAAGCTTTATTTTATTTCCATTGTGCCATCCTTTGAGTGTGCGTGTGTTAGGGGTGAGGAGGGGGCAGTGGTGGGGGAAGCTTCAAAGAACTGCTTAAAAGTCTGTCGAGGGGCTGGAGCAATAGCACAGCGGGTAGGGCGTTTGCCTTGCACGCAGCCGACCCGGGTTCTAATCCCAGCATCCCATATGGTCCCCTGAGCACCGCCAGGGGTAATTCCTGAGTGAAGAGCCAGGAGTAACCCCTGTGCATCGCCGGGTGTGACCCAAAAACCCAAAAAAAAAAAAAAAAGTCTGTCGAGTCCCTTCCATTGATTTTTGGCCATCTAAGCAGTCAATTCAATGTGAGGACCTAAGGATATGGTGTTGTTGCTCTCTGGAGTTCCGGGATTGATTACTTGAACTACCCTGGCTTTGTTGAGAGTGGGGGGATGCGGGTGCTCCAGGGCTACAGTGACAGTACTTGGAGGACCATGTTGTGCTAAGGGTGGAACTGGGACCAGTCACATGCAAGGCGTGAGCCTTGATCTCCTATACTATGTCTCTGGCCCCTCTACTCTGCCATCGTTCCTCCACTAACTTCATTCAGCCGTCTGGTGAATTTACGAATATTGAGAGATGACTACAGCTTCAAGCGAGCTGTTCTCACTGAGCAACTTTCAACAAAAGAACAAAAATGTTTAAGGACCGACATGGGTATCATAAGTTTCTTCTGTCTTTTATACCTCCCCCCTTTCTTCTTCTCTCCCTTGCTCCCTCTCTCCTTTGAGCAATGCTCAAAGGATGAGGATCGAGGGAAATGGGTCTCATGAATCAATTCAGGAGCAATTTAGCCAACAGGGGCAGAAAGTCTAAAGGATGTGAATTAGGCCCTGTGGTGCTGGGGGCCACCAGGTCCTGGCCATGCTCGAGGACCTCCAGAGCTGCATCAGGCAGTGTTCAGGGAACCTTGGGGTTCTGGGATTCTAACTTGGTTCTCTGCATGCACCCCTGAGTGCTGAGCTCTGTCCTAGACACATGTCTCTGATTATGAGCAAGACTCCACTTGCCCTGATTCTCCCTTCTATCTCTTTTGCTAGAAGTCAATTGTGCCAAACCCTAGACCAAATCGTTTCAAGGGGAACTGAATCACTATGATGGGCTAAAACCTATCAGATTGATTCCCTGGAGATCACCACTTACTTTGGGACTTGGAGATCTGAATGAAATCTACATTCTGTTGTCTTGCAAGGAGGAAATGACCTTTGATATGTACTTTTCTCATTATTTCTCAGTTTTCTATAAAATAAAACTCCTTGTCAGAGGAGGCTAAATGACTTTTATAATGTCAGTTTACTGGAAAAGCTCTGTCCACACACGGTAAAACTTTTAAAGCCTAAGAAACCAGGGCTTAATTTTATAGCCCAAAGGCAGAGCACATGTCTTGCGTGTGTGGGACCCTAGGTTTGATCCCTGGCATGCATTTTCACATACACACACACATACACACACACACACACACACACACACACACACACACACGGGTGCCTTTATCCTTGGTAACTAAAACCAAACTAGAAAGCAGAGAAAAAATGACCCAACCCGATATCTTTAAGCATTAGCTTCAGGGCTGGAAAGAAGCTCAACCTGCTTTTGCCTGTAGCAGGTCTGGGTTCAGTCTCTTTGCATGTCTCGGGAGTACCACATGGAGCAAATCCTGAACACAGAGCCAAGAGTGGCTACTGAGGACAGAAGTGGGCCCCAAAACTTCTATGTCAACCACACACACACACACACCCATGCACGTGCTCACTTATACCCCCCACAAAGTCCTAGAACCTAAACTTCTTTAACTATACACTTATACACCCCACAAAGTCCTAGAACCTTAGCTTCTTAACTTCTTTAACTTTAAGTGTTTACTAGAGTGACACTAATATAAAAACCTACACGTGTTCAGGTAAGGAAGTTAAATAGAACAGATAGTGAAGAACTGGAGTGATAGCACAGCAGGTAGGGCATTTGCCTTGCACATGACCCACCTGGGTTCCATTGCTCCATCCTTCTCAGAGAGCTAGACAAGCTACTGAGAGTATCATACCCGCAGAACAAAGCCTGGAAAGCTACTTGTGGCGTATTCGATATGCCAAAAACAGTAACAACAAGTCTCACAATGGAGACATTACTAGTGCCCGCCGGAGCAAATCAATGAACAATGGGATGGCAGTGCTACAGTGCTACAGTGAAGAACATCCAAATTTCAAATTTTGTTTGAATCCTCTATACTTCTACTAGCTTATAGGTGCATTCATGTAAATTATGTTTGTAATAAAGACATCTTTACTTGACTGACAAATTTAAAAATCAACTCACTTCCTGTTAACTGTAAACATATATGTGATAAATTTAAATCTTATGAAAAATTCAAAATTTCTCACTTTCATGATGAAAATATTATTAAATGACCTTACAGAAACTATATCCTTATTTGTTGATCAAATTTATTTTAACAAATAAAACAATTGTCTTAATCAATATTCCAATACAATGTTCAAATTGCCAGCTAAATCTTCTAGTTCAATATGACTAGCAGTCATAACTGTGTAAGCAAAAACTTAGAGAAATTACTATATGAGAATGTTGAAGAGATCCAGATAGAACTCGTGAATAATCCTCGCCATTGCCCTTCTGGAAGATGTGATAGATCCATCAGGACATCAGAGGGCAGTCATCTTGGTCTTGTAGTTGGTGAAGGACAGGCAGGTGTTAGAATACTTTCCCCGGCTTCTGCTGCATCGGTCAACACAGCTACCCTTCTCTCTTTGAGGTCTTCCTTTATCACCTCTCTGCACAGCTTTGTGAGCTCAGATGTTAGCTTGTGATTGCCTGAGGCTCGCGCCAGACCACATTGGCGAATGAGCTCAAGAGTTTCTGAAGACAGGCATCTTTTTGTGGCTTTCTCACTCTTGGCATTCCTCACACAATCATGGAGGTGCTGAAACAGTCGATCATATTCCTGTCGATGTTGTCAACAATAGTATCTTCCCATATTGCTGCAATAGTGCCAAAGAGCTCCCAGTTGGTGGTCGTTCTGGGAGTTCTCTTCTTAAACTTTGCAGCCCTTTCTCCCCACTCTGTGAAGTAGAATTTTGCATGAAGGAGATGGTGGTCTGGTCCCGTTTAGGATTTTGGGACAACAGTGACATCAGTCAAGCAAAGCCATCAATAAAATAAGTTGTGGTCAATTTCGTTGTGGAACTGTCCACTGGGAGACTCCCATGTCCAACATTTAGATTCGGCCTTTTGGAACTGTGAGTTACCATGGATGGTCTTGGTGAACATAATGAATACAGACAGTCTCTCACTCTGTTCATTCCATTCTAGGCCATGGATCCCAGTGGGGAGTTCTTCGGGTGACCTTCTAGGTCCTATCTTGGTGTTAAAATCACTGACAATGACCTTGTAGAAGGTGTGGTCTTCTTTATAGAACTTATCAATTTCCTCTTTGTCATAGTTGGATGTTGGTGCATAGATGACAAAGATAGAAACTGCTGTCAATGAGCCACATCTATTCAAACGTAAGTATCCGATTCCGGTTGTTAGACATTCGAACGAATTAATGCTCATGTTGATGAGGATACTGACACCACCGACGCCTCTACTGTTGCATGTTCTGAGGAACAGTTCTCCTTCTGTTGAAAATGGCATGATGCAATCAATGCCTTCTTATCTCGGTCAGTCCAATGACATCGTACTTGATCTTTTGCACTTGTACCATCAGGTCCTCGATGGATGCTTCGTTGCCAGTGTGAGTGCATTAAAAGTGCAAACAGTCATTACAGTCCTTCATCTTTGGCATCCTAGTTCGGCCCTGAGATTTTATGCCACAGGTAGCTTGTCAGGCTCTGATGTGTGGGCAAAATACTCTCGGTAGCTTGCCAGGCTCTCTGAGAGGGATGGAGGCTTTTAGGGAAGCCTCTAATTGCCATTACAGGTGTTCCTATGGTTCACACCATATTTGAACCCCATCAAATACGGTTCGGGAATGATGAAAAATGGGTAGAAAGTGTTTATGATGTGTTGTCACGTGGATCGGAAAGTGGTCTGGAGCGTGGTGGTGATTGGGTAGTGGAGGTTAGCCAGTAAGGAATTTATCTGGCACCGGCAGAGTGGGTCCCATGGGTGTGACCCCTGGGTTCCCAGAGATTGGGGGAAGCAGGCAGAGGACCTCTGTTCCTGGGCCCTGTTGAGCCTAGAGTCCAAGGTCACAAAGTTTAGCATTACCTGATTCTGTGGGACTTCACTCATGTGTGAGGCTTGGCCTGAGAGTTCAGAAAGCAGCCTAGAGTGCGGCAACTGTTGGGTCCAAACAAGGTCAGATCTGAACACCTGAAGAATCTGTAGCCAGTACTCATCAATACCCTGGCTCAGCTCTCCACATGCTACCTGTCCATATGCAGGGTTTCATCCTGAAGGAAAACCAGTAGGATCATCCTGTTGTACAAGAAGAGAGACATCCATGACATCGGCAATTATCACCCAATCTGCCTGTTGTCCGTTATCTACAAGTTGTTCAGTCAAGTCATCTTGAATAGAATAGGCAGAACACTAGACAAAGGACAACCATGTGAGCAAGCCGGGTTCCGAAAAGGATTCAGCATGATCGACCATATCCACACAGTGACCAAGCTCATTGAAGTTTCGCAAGAGTTCAAGATGCCGCTCTGTCTAACGTTCATTGATTTAAAGAAGGTCTTTGATTCTGTTGAAACTAAAGTGATCATTGAAGCCCTAGCCAAACAGTGTGTTCAAACTCAGTACATCAAGATTTTCTGCGAGCTGTGTTACAGATTCACTACCAGGATCTCACCATTCTACAAGAAAGTGATCACTGACATAAAGAAAGGGGTTCGGCAGGGCGATATCATTTCATCAAAACTCTTCAGTGCTACCCTTTCGAACATCATGTGATGATTGGAATGGGAAGGAATGGGAGTGAAGATAGATGGTTGGCAGTTACACTACCTCCATTTCGCTGATGACATCATTGTAATAATACCAAATATCAGTCAAGTGGCACGAATGCTCGCTGACTTTGACTGTGAGTGTTGAAAGATCAGACTGTAGCTGAATCTCACAAGGACAATGTTCAAGAGAAACAGGCTAGTTCCTGATGTTCCATTTGCCCTCAATGGAATGAACATCTCTGAATGCAGCAGTTATGTGTACCTAGGTTAATAACTCAACATGAGAAACAATCTGGCAACTAAACTGTGCAGGAGGAAGAGAGTGGCATGGAACGCCTTCAAGAGCATCAAAGAAGTGGTTAAGAAGATGATGTACCTCTGGATCTGGGCACATCTTTTTGATTCCACCATTCTTCCTGCACTAACATACACCTCAGAGACCTGGGCCCTAGGAAAACAGGATGAGAATGCTATTTAGGTATCCCAAAGAAGAATTGAAAGAGCTATATGCTTGGAATATCATATTTCACTCAAGTGAGAGAAGGAATCTGGAGTTCAGATGATTGATTCTTGAGAATCAGGGATGCTGTCTTGTTTGCCTAGGTGTCGAAAATCAGATGGGCCAGACATGTAATGCTATTTAGAGATGACTGCTGAACTAGAGCTGTTACTGACTGGATTCCGTGGGACGTTAAAAGACCACGTGGCCTCCTACCTACGAGACGGTAAGACTCCTTCGTCAAGACCCTAAATGCACGGTTTGAGGCTTTTCATGTTCCTGGAGCGAGCAGATGCAATTGGGCTACACTAGCACGCAACAGGGATGAATGGAGATGATACTGGTGCCCACTTGAGCAAATCAATGAACAAGGGATGACAAGTGATACAAGTGATGTACTTATGTATGTTGACAGCCCTAATCTTTGACTGGTAATGCTATCATTCAAGGATAGTTTTATGAGTGAAACTTACTCCAATATTTTAGCACTATTTTCTTTATTCATTATTTTCCATACTTGACAAATTTTAGCAAATAGATTCGACTAATCTTATAAACAAGAAGCAAGTCACTACAAATCTTTTATCAACATTTTTCTCTAACTAAGAAAGATAAAGTAAAGCAGGAAAGAGTCTTTCTGGTCCTTAGAAATCATTGGAAATGAACAGACTGTGCATGCAAGGAGTTCAGGTCTGAGCCCTGTTCTGCATGGTGTCCTAAGCGCCACCAAGAGCACAAAGCCAGAGCACTCCGTTAACATGGGCAGATGTGGACCCAAGTTCGAAGTATGAGAAATTAAAATTATCTTTCATTCTGTTTGATGGTCAGGATAATGAGGAAAACTGGCTAAGCTCTAGAGGAGTTAAAGAAACAGGAGTCTCGACTCAGGGTATTTGCAGAGAAAGGAAAATTAATGGGGAGTTCAGATTCACATGTATGCTTAGAATTTAACTGCAAAACAATAATTGTGTGACCTTATGTAAGCAAGCGAAATGACCCTTACTTTCCCATTCATAAATAAAGCCTGGTTGATGCCTCTTATTGAGGATAGATGAAGAACATAAAGATTTAGGAACACAAAATGACTTCAATGATGATATCTTTGAAAAGCAGTCAATTCATCCTCTCCATTACTCATTTTTAAGAAACACTTTTATATCTCTTTCTGCCATAAACTAGAATTTAAGTAATCTCAAAACTGCAATAAATAACTCAATAATGCTCTTGTTTTTGTTATGGTGTCCAAAGGGCAAGACTTGAACGCATTTTTCAAGAGACTATTTATTTCTACCTGGTATTTATTATAATTACTATTTGTGCCATTAAGAAAAGAAAAAAAGGAGTATACCAAGTCTCAATTTATTTAGAAGAAGAATAATTATAAGTTAAACAGCAAAAGACAAATACCATATGATATCATTTATATGGGGAGTCTAAAAAGCAAAACAAATGAACAAACAGAACAAAACAAAGGGATAAAAAGAAAATGAAAGGTTACTGGGGGAAAAGGAGGGTTGGTCATGGGTGAAAGAAAAGGGTGAAAGGGGTCAAGAGGAATAAACTCCAGTTACAAAATAAATAAATTGTAGGGACAGAGCATACAGTATGGTGACTAAAGTCAATAATATTATAGTACAGATTTGAAAGCTGCTGGGAAAGTAACTCTTGAAAGTTCTATCCCAAGAAAAAAATTCTAACTGTGGTGGCACATGATAACTAGACTTACCACGATGATCAATCACTTTACATGTAGTCAAAGAGCAAATATTTATTTTACATCCCAAACTAGGATAATATTATATATCAATTATATTACAAAGTTTTTTACTTATACTGCTTTGGATTTGTTTGATCTTTTGGGGGTGTTTTGGGCCACACCTTACTGGCTCTGTGCCTAGAGATCACACTTGGCAGAGCCCCAGGAATCATATAGAGATGGAGGATCAACTCAGATAGGCCACTTGCAAGGTAAGCTCCTTATGCACTGTGCTATCTCTTCAGCTCCAGGAATTCAAAAGTTTTTAAAGAAAATAATTATCAAAAAATGTCTTTTTTCAAGTTAGTCCTATCTATCTCTCTCTATTTATGCATACACATACATATATAATTATCTATCTCTCTATATTTATACATACACATACATATATAATTATAGAGGCTCCATGGACTGGAGTGATAGCACAGCGGGTAGGGCTTTTGCCTTGCACACGGCCGACCCAGGTTCAATTCCTCCATACCTCTAGGAGAGCCCAGCAAGCTATCGAGAGTATCCTGCCCACATGACAGAGCCTGGCAAGCTACTCATGGCATATTTGATATGCCGAAAGCAGTAACAACAAGTCTCACAATGGAGACATTACTGGTGCCAGCTCAAGCAAATCAATGAACAACAGTAATACATTGCTATAGAGACTTCAATCCACCTGCCCTGACCTATCAGCCACTGCTTTATTATTCTCCATATTTATACCTATTTAGTCTCATGGATAAATGACATCTGAGTAAATGAGATGGATAAAACATAAAAATTTATTCCATTTTACCTGTCCCAAACCACTTTACTCTCAAAACTGCCCTATTGATACTGACATTACATGGTCCCTGCGTACCACTGGGAGTAGCCCCTGAGTATCTCTGGTGGAGGGGGGCTCTAAGTATATATAGATATATTTTTAAGTGCTCTCCAGTGTAAGTATGAACTTCTGTGTATTTGACACAGCACCATGAACCTCAGGAATACAATTTGCAAGATTCTTTTTTTTTTTTTTTTTTTGCTTCTTGGGTCACACGTGGCAATGCACAGGGATTAGTCCTGGCTCATGCACCCAGGAGTTACTCCGGCGGTGCTTGGGGGACCATATGGGATGCTGGGAATCTAACCCGGGTCAGCCATGTGCAAGGCAAATGCCCTACCCACTGTGCTATTGCTCCAGCCCCAACAATTTGTAATTCTTATTTGGAGGGAATTACAAATTCTACACTATAACAACCAGCCAGGTAGTATATTGTTGCTGGCTCTTGAATGCTGATTCAAATAAATGTTCTGACCATTGCAATCTATCTAGTCTAACAGATCTCAGCACTAAATTGAGGGGAAAAGAAATTTCTCCTAATTTTCAGCACCTTCCCTCCATCTGACTCTTGATGTGTCTTAAATTTTAGCTTATTTTGGTCCTGCTGACATGTTCTTCAAATTCATTTCCACCTGGAAAATTCTTACTTATTCTCTAGAATTCCTTTCCATAGCAGTGTCTTCTGGCATAACATCTGACCTCTACATGACAAATGTCTGAAAGTGGCAGAGGACATTTATGCTCTCAGAACTCATCCTCATTTGACTTACCTGTTCAGTACCAATCAAAGAGGCACAGGAGACCCCCAAAGTTGTCCTAGCTACCATTTTGAACATATTCTTCCCAACTAGGCATTTTTCCAGATTCTACAGTTCCAGGAGCCTGTAATTCATGTGTCAAAGAGGTGTCAGTGAGATTTTATCTTTTAACTTTTGCACAGTGTTTTGAGTTCCTAGAGAGGAGGGTACCTACAAATATAAGTTGATGCACAGCTATTCCAACAGCACTGTAGCATGCATAAGAACTGTAGCACTGTCTGTAGTATTGTCATCCTGTTGTTCATCGATTTGCTTGAAAGGGCACCAGTAATGTCTCCATTGTGAGACTTGTTGTTACTGTTTTTGGCATATGGAAATCAACATGGATAGCTTGCCAGGCTCTGCCATGCGGGCAGGATACTCTCGGTATCTTGTTGGGCTGTCCAAGAGGGACAGAAGAATCAAACCTGGATAGGACACATGCAAGGGAAATGCCCTACCCACTGTGCTAGTCTCTTTAAAACAAAAATAAGAGGGACAGCGGCTATAGGACTCCAGGGCAGGTGCATAGTCAGACATTGGAGGGCACATTTTGTGTAGGTTTCCCAGGTACTCCCCAATTCGGAGTGTGGCGAAGAGCACAAGGGAAGTGAGTGAGAGGGGATGAGCCCTCATCCTACACATACAAAGGATGAATGTATGTGGAACTTAGGCTCCTTATTGTATATTTTTTTAATATGCACGTTAACTTAGATTCCTAATCACACAAAAACACACAGGTAAAACAAAAAATAATTGGGGCCAGAAAGATGGCTGAGTGAACTGGAGTACTCACTTTGCATGCATGAGGCTGGTGCTAATCTCCAGAATCGCATGGTCCCCCAAATGGAGCACCCCTTGGGAAAACAACTGAAAACAGTTCCTAAGCATCACTGGGTATGAGATATCCCCCCTCAGAAGTCATAAAAATAATTCCATGGAATTTTAACTCTTTTCCTTCTATCAAAAAGAAGCTCAAACCTCCTGGCATAGGTGAGTAGGGAAGGTAACAGAAGGAAGGTGGCCAGTTAGGGACAGTGTCCTGGTGAGTTGGTGACTTATCTGAGCCAGCTATACCCAGCTGCCCAGAACTCACAGAACTTCCAGATACCAGAAAACCAGATTTTTTATATAAAATCTCTCATATCGACAAATTCAATTTTTGGTTGTTATTGATGTTTTTGTTGTTTAAACACTGCAAGAGCCAACTTGGAGGGGAGAGGGGTGGGACGAGAGAGAGAAGAAAAGTGCCCTTCAGAGAGGCAGGCTGGAAGGGGGTGGCAGGACGGGTACAGTGACAGGAGAGACTGGTGGTAGGATATGTATGTACGCTTGTGAAGGGATGGGAGCCCAGTGAAGAACAACTATGTAACTGTGTATCTCCTGGTGACTCAATTTAAAAAAAAAAATTTAAAAAAGTACAATAAGATTTTGTCTTGTCAAGAATATCAGTGAAGACTTTGTTGAGAAGCAATAAAGGCTGCTTGAAGCTATTTATTAATCAAAGAAGAGGAGAAAGGGTACTCTCAGCCAACAGTCAACAATTATATGATATATATCATATTCAAGCCTTGACATGCTTTTGTTTGTTTCCCCTTCCATTTCCTGAGTCATTGTTAGGATGTCCAGAATATGGAGGATGGAACACTTGCCTGTGGCATACAGATTTTAACATTTATGATGGCACTAAGGATCCCAATGGCAGAGTCTCTGGGATTGCCCTTGGTATTGGAAGTTAGTGTTGGGGATTGAACTTGGAATCTTGTGATTGTACAGGATTGCTAGTCAATAACTCCTAGGTCTTTTTTTAAAGAAAAAATATTATAGTCAAGGCAATGTGTTTGCAAGGTATTAGCATTGGTCTTGGTGTATAGAGTTATCTCATTTCATCACCACCGAAGTGTTCAAAAATCTCCCTAGCCCGTCTTAAAACAAAAAACCTCAGGAAAAATCAAATCAATGGGACCTTAATGAGTTGACAAAGAAATAACTTATCACTTAATTATTTACCTGTATATGTGTTTGAATGTTTTATCTTCCCAAAGTCAAATGAACTGTCACTAGGACATTATTTGGATAATATTTGTGAGGTACGGAAATGACAATTCAGACCATTTAATCTGTGTCAGTGGTCTGGGTCACCGCACATAGAAAAAGAAAAGAGATGTGAGGGGTAGTCTATGCAGCTGATATCTGCCTTCTGCCAGGCCTGCTGATTCAGAGGGGAGACTGTAGCAGTCATGACAATGAAGACAGCAACGCAAGTGAGCCAAACAGATGACTACTCTGTTATACACTACTCTTGTGACAGTCAATCAAGGACATTCTGGATCCCCACTCCTGTATCTTAAGAAGCTGTCTCTGTCCAGTAAACACTTTGTGTTCCTTTACGAGCAAGCACATTCATTCATTCATAAAATATTTATGCTGTGTGGATCATACACAAGGTGTGAGGACACTAACAGCAAAGTACAGGATGAATGATTTTACTGACACCCTGAAGGATCATACATTGGGTTAAAATTATATTTATCACATTGATATCTGTAGGTCATAAAGTTCAACTTGAACACTTTAGATTCACACAAAATTATTGCCAGTCAACTGAATTTTCACCTGCTTATCTCAAGTTTTCTAGTTATAAAGATGTCCCTGGAAGAACTTAAAGACATATCCCGTACCATCCCTTAGTTTTACCATTTACTAATTGAGCAAACTTGAGCTAATCTCTTAGTCTCTTTGGATATTCATTACTCTTCTTTATTGGTTTTGGTTTTAGGGCCATACCAGGTGGTGCTTGAGGCTTATTCCTGGCTCTTTGCTCAGGGATCACTCCTACAGGAGCTCAGAGTACCATATGTGCTAGAGATCAAATCCTGGCTGACTACTTACACAGCAAGTGCCCTACCTGCTATACTATCATTCGAGAATCCCATTGCTCTTCTCTTAAACAAGTATAATGGACTTATCTTATAGATAGCTCGTCAGGAGAGCTAAAATAGCACAAGAGTACTCTATCTCACTTTCAGCTTAGAAAAGTAGAGCAATAGAATCCATATCATATAAATGCTGAAATATAAATGAGATAATAACAATGTATAGTAAATTCTTAACTACTTTCTGAAAGTGTTAGATATATTCTACAATAATAGAGAAATGTATAATCTTAATATTATTAACTGTCCAAGTTAAGCTCAGATCAGAGAATATTGGGAACCTAACTAGTCCAAAGTGCTATTTTTAGTGGTGCTTAGGGGACCTGTATGGTGCTAGGTAATGGAACCAGGGTTTTCTGTGTGCAAGGTAAGCCCCATCACACGTTCTAGCTCTCTGGCCCCTGCACACATGTTCTTGTCATGACCTCTTCCTTCTTCTCCCTGTTCCTTTTTTAGATCACTTGTCAAAGCATAATTCTGTCAAGGCCCAGTTGTTCTTTTGGATGTATAGAGAAGATGAAGTGATATCAAGTTCTTCCATCTTAGTTCATTTTTCTTTAAAGAAATAAAAAGAATTATTCCCACTGTCAAGATATAGCATTCTCAAAACAGTTTGGAAACAAAGGGTTATCTGGTAGATGGGATATAATCAGCTATCAGAATTTGAAGGAAGATTAATACTGTTTTCCTTGACTTTGAAACAAATATTGTTGGTGTCTGCCTAAGGATTACTATTTTAGGGTTGAAGTGATAGTACTGAGGGTAGGGCACTTGCCTTGAAAGAAGCCAACTCAAGTTCAATCTCCAGTTTCCCATATGGTCTCCAAAGAACCACCAGGAGTAATTTCTGAGTGCAGAGTCAGGAGTAATCCTTGAGCATCACTGGATGTGGCCCCATAACAAAGCAAAACAAAACATAACAAAACAAAAAAAAATTACTGTTAGAGACCTTTGGAAATTGAATACTAGGTTCTCTCTAGATGTGCCCTTGCCACCACCAATGGTTCAATTTGTATCATTTGTATCACTTGTCATCCCATTACTTATTGATTTGCTTGAGTGGGCACCAGTAACGTCTCTATTCTTCCCTGTCCCGTGCTAGAGTAGCCCAGTGGCGTCTGCTCACTCCAGGAACACGAAGAGACTTGAACTGTTCATTCAATTTAGGGAGGAAAATTTGGGAAGGAAAAATAACTGCTTTATTTTTTTTATTCAAATGACCACTTTCAAAAAAACTCTTTGAAAGTTGTTTTTGTTATTGTTGATTTTGCTGTAAAAAATTACTGATTCTGGGGCTGAAGCGATAGCACAGCAGGTAGGGCATTTACCTTGCACCTGGCCGACCCAGATTCAATTCCCAGCATCCCTTATGGTCCCCAGAGCACTGCCAGGGGTAATTCCTGAGTGCAGAGCCAGAAGTAACCCCCGTGCATTACCGGGTGTGACCCAAAAAGAAAAAAAAAATATTGTTTCTGTTTCTATAGTACTTCAAATGTAGAGTCAAACTTATTATCTCATTTTGTTGAAGTGACTGAAGTAGTTTAAAAATTAGCATTTCCCACATCCAGACTTGTTCAATCAATGGAAAGAAAAAGTGTGCAAAGAACCATACCTATTTAAATTAAAATAGAATAAAGAAGTTAATGGACCATACTTTTAAATTTTCAATCTGAGGATTTTGTAAACGGTAAAAGAAAAGGAATCTTGCAAAGAATTAAAATATTTAAGTTCCACTACAATATAGCTACAGTGATCCTAAAATACACTTTTGTGCTGCAACATGTTTTAGAAGAAAATTACCCTGGTTTTCACATTTTCTGGTGAAGAGTACCATTATAATTTAGCTGTCCTGGGAGTACCTAAATATATTGTGTAATATTGATGAACTTGAGTTTAGAGAAGTTAGCACTGTAACTCTCTATGAATAACAGGACACATATAAATGATTAAAACAAGGCAACCAGAAACCTGATCTTTCCGTCCTCTCTGGGATCAGATGCATTTATCAGCCTCCGGGGTCACTGACCTCAATTACCTAGGGCCTAGCTACCAAAATGATTAATTGATTCATTCTTTTACTTTACTCATAGTTTAAAGGGGAAAAGGGAAGAAGAAATACTTATAATGAATTGATCTATCAGCAATTATATTCAACTTGCTGCAACCTCTAAAATGTATTAATGGTAAGTATAAGCACTGGCTATGACAAAGACAAGCATAAAACAAGATCCCATGGTTATCCCAAGTTTAATCATCTCTCCAATTCTCCACACTATTCTAATTTCAAAACCTATATGGATAGGGCAAGAGAGATGGCACAGGTGTTACGGTGCTTGCCTTGCATGCAATAGATCCCAGTTTGATTTCCAGCTCTTCATGGCCTCCAGAGAAGCACTGGAGATTAATCTCAAATTCAGAGCCAGCCAGGAGCAGGCACTCAGGACTATGAGGTGTAGACCAAAAAGTGCATACCCTGGCTAATATGAAGATCCAGTTATATTTCTATAAAGGAAACATTAAAAGATTGTTTAAACAAGCTTATTTTGATACTTCTATCTTGATACATTGATACAAATCCTAATGTTAAGAAGATTCATTTGTTCTAATACTTCAAGGCACAAGTTTTCCATAGAAGCTTCCTGAAAATGATAGTGCCTTCTTTAGGGAATACTCAGTATAGAGAAAATAAGAGCAGTTATCATACAAAGTAATTTAATCTTGTTGTACTGAGCAAATAATAAAATAATAAATTTATTCTAAGCATTTAACAGCATCCAAAAATATTATTATAATGATCAAAATGAATTAAACTCAATTTTATGTTAGTAAAAATTATTTAACAATTGGTTAGGAGTATACAGTGTTGGCTGACTTGGGGATTGCTGTGTTAACCAGTTCTCTTTAGCAATGGTTAGTATGCATGGTAAAGTTCTAACTCAAAAACTTCTGCTATTTTTCCTGTGGGACTAAAGGTTGGACACCTGTAGTAAAAGAATTTTTTGTTTACCTAAGCTCTTCCATCAGGTAATGATAAGCATGGAATTCTGTTTGGGTAAAGATGAAATACCTACACTGATCTACAAGATAAATATGAATTTGATTAGGAGTGTGCAGGCTTGTATTTAAGGAGAAGAAGAAATTAACATGAGCTCTAGAGAACAGGTAAATAAACAAACAAATCATGAGTAAATGACACCCCAAGGGATCATCTGGTTTACACATACTTAGAGTAATCTCTGTTGTCAAATGTGTGTAAAATGCTTTTCAAAATCAACCCTTTTGGGGCCATAGAGATAGTACAGCCAGAAAAGCTCTTGCCTTGCACACAGTTAAGTGGATTTGATTCCCAGAATCATACATGGTGCCCTGCCTGGAGTGATTTCTGAGCACAAAACCTGGAATAAGTCCTTGGAATCGCCAGGTGTTGCCCCTCAAGACAAACCAAAAAAATCAATATTATGGGGCCTTCAAAATTCATGGCAAAAACTAGTAGGTAAAAAAATATATCATGAATCACAAATCACGAAATCCCATTAATCACCGATTCCTTGGGCGGGCTCGGTAGCATCTCATTTCGTCCTTTCCCTGAGATCTTAGAAGTCCATCTCAACTCGGCCCTTCTAACGATGTTGCACTGGGAGCTCTTCAGGGTCAGGGGAATGAGATCCAGCTTGTTACTGGATTTAGCATATGCATACACCATGGGAAGCTTGCAAGGCTGTCCCATGTGGGCAGGAAACTCTCAGAAGATTGCCAGTTTCTCCCAGAGGGAGAAGAAGGCTACAAGATGTTTTCTGAGAGCTTGCTTTTAAGTCTCTCTCTGGATGTTGGCCATTGATGGGATTATACACACCTGAGTTCCTCTGCCTGTACCTTCATGCGTGAGGCCTGTCCAAACGTGTGGAGAGGGGCCTCCAGCATGGCTGTAGCTAGGTTCGGGTGGTCTTTGGCTGCTGGGAGCTCTGCTCGGGGTGGGGAGGGAAGCTGGAGCCCATCCCCTCCAAGGGGCCCCAGGGAAGACAGCCAGGCATGCGGGCAAGAGACTCTCTGCCAAAAAAAAAAAAAATTATATATATATATATATCTGTGAATTTTGACTCATCCATATATTATATAGCATTACTATTATTGCTATTATCTTCTCCCATTAAAAATGAAATAGTTATGTTTGACTTGCCTCTCTGCATCTTGTCTCCTCCGGAGAATAAAAGGTAGAGCAAATATTCATTAAACATCCTTTCTAACATTATAAAATTCTTATGTTAAACGCTGAATCTCTGAACTCAGACATGAAACTGTTCTTCCTTCTTTGTTTATTTGTTTGGGGGCCACACCCAACTGTGCCCCAGGCTTAAGCCTGACTGAGCTCATGCCTTTACTCCTGCTGGTGCTTGGGGACACCATATGCAGTGCCCCAGAATAGAACTGGAGTCAGTCCTATGTATGACAAACACCCTTAACCCCTACATTCTCTCTCCCCCTACCAAAATGGTAAATGACACAGCATTTTGCATAGACTTTGAATACTTGGATGATACAAAAACAATAGTTCTTCTATTCTTCAGTTTCACTAAATGAAACCCTCACTACTTCAAAAAACTTGATTAAAAATTCGAAGTATTAAAAAATGTTAGCATCGTGGAGTTGGGGGGGGGAGGTGCTTTCACGTTTTCAAGAAATGATCACAGATTCCGCTTTAACATTGGAGCAAAGGATGTATTACCCAGTCACAAATGCTACCAGTTGTATCTTTTATCAGTTTGCTTTTCAATTATATGCAATTTAGACATGGGCAGAGCCTGGCAAGCTACTCGAGGTGTATTCGATATGCCAAAAACAGTAACAATAGGTCTCATTCCCCTGACCCTGAAAGAGCCTCCAATTGTTGGAAAGGACGAGTAAGGAGAGGCTGCTAAAATCTCAGGGCTGGGAGGAACAGAGAGTTACTGGTGCACGCTTGAGTAAATCCACGAACAACGGGATAGCAGTGATACAGTGATACAGTGATGCAACTTAGAAATATGCTAAGGATTAATGCCTGATATGTAAGGGTTAAATTGCAGTTTTTGCTTTGTTCTCTGTCTACCCTTTGAGTTAAGAAATGCCTTACTCTGATGCATTTTTGTAGTGATGGGAAAGTTAGAAACATGAGTAGGTAACTAAGCACAGGCAACCAGGAAAGCAGCCAGAGGCAGGAGCTCTGACTGGCTGTTCTGGGAACGGGGCAGAGACAGGTCAGAAATCATGTTACGATTCAGAACTGAACAGAAGGTTCCAAACCCACCTGTTGCCTTGCAGAAAGGAGAGCAAACCACCAAAACAATTAGTAATAATAAATGTCTCTATGAGATTAAAACAGAATATGTCTACCACAAAGGTTCCCAGAAACAAGGATCCTTCTAAGTTCTTTGTTGTGCCCCTCCTACCTCAATGTACCTCAGGGTGTTGTGGTGAAGTACTGCACTGTATCACTGTCAACCCATTGTTCATCGATTTGCTTGAGTGGGCACCAGTAACGTCTCCACTGTGAGATTTGTTGTTACTGTTTTTGACATATCAAATACGTCACGGGTAGCTTGCCAGGCTCTGCTGTGCAGGCGGGATACTCTCAGTAGCTTGCAGGCCTCTCCGAGAGGGACGGAAGAATCAAACCCGGGTTGACTGCATGCAAGGCAACCCCCTTACCCCTGTGCTATCGCTCCAGTCCATGATGAAGTAACCAATCAAAAATGTCCATTCTAAATGTGTGTGTCTGTGTGTGTGTGTGTGTGTGTGAGAGAGAGAGAGAGAGAGAGAGAGAAGAAAAGCACTTGCCATAGAGGCAGATTGGGGGTGGGAGAGAAACTGGGGACATTGGTGCTGGGAAATGTGGGAAATGTACACTGATGAAGATATGGGTGTTGGAACATTATATGACTAAAACCCAATCATGTACAACTTTGTAACTGCATCTCACTGATTCAATAAAAAATTAATTAAAATACATTTTTTAAAACTCCATTCGTGTGCCCCTCTTGTGCCCATCTTTTCTTTCTTTCGCCACTGCTATGACTGTAAGGAAAAACTCCTATTAAAGTGCTCTGTACCTTGCTGTGGACGACCTCCTCCTTATCATCCTTCTTGATGTTAAATGTGTAAAGATCACTTTCTTGCCTAAAGATGTTTTAGGGTGTGGTTGGTTAAATGAATTCAGTTACAAAAAACTTAACTTTTCCAAATTCATATAGCACATGAGGAAAAAAAAAAGTAAAACCTACAGTTCTAAACAGCTTTATTTCTAACACCAAGCTTTATTCACAAGGAAGAAACTTTAGTCCTTTTGTTCCTAATCCCAGCACAATGCTAGTGCACAGGAACTTCTTCACCAATGATGAAGAAAGAGTGTCTGGAAGCAAGCACCACCTGGGGAGACTCCCTCAGGTGAACAGATCTTATTATTCTCTGCCACTACCAGGCAAGCTGCAAGTCACAAGCAGTGCGCATATTGATGCTCATTGAATCTGTTGTGTTGGAGAGACTGCACTTGTGCATCATTTCTTTTACGATCCATCTCAGCCTCTGATGAGGCCAACGGTGTGTGACTGGGCATATCATCCACTCCTTAACCGGGAGTCCTCAAGCTCTGTCTGAACAAGGCGTTCTGGTTAACAGGCATGTAGTTTTCATTCCCTCCAGCTGAAGAAAGAATATATAAAAAGGGATTTACAGGATCAATTAAAATGCTGAGCAAATACGAAACAGAAAAATAGAGACTTATGAATTTAATACTCGTGAATTTGTGGAGAGTCCATGAACTCCAGAGGAATAATTTAGTATTGCTATATCAAATAACTACAATATAGAATATATGTTGGCAGTTACTTTAATTTGATAGGTTTTATTTTATAGTAAACAATTGTACCATCAAAATTATCTTCAATAAATAAAGTATTTGTCTTTTAAGCTAATATTTCTGTAGATGTGAAAACTTTAGAAAATGAGACCAGTATTTTATGGTTTAAAAGTGCTATATTCAAAAACCCAATCATGACCAACTTTCTAACTGTGTATCTCACAGTGATTGAATATAAAAAAAATAGTGCTGTGTTCAGTAGTGGAAAGATAGTAAATAGACTTTCACCTTGCATCTGACCAACCTTGGCTCCCCTGTCCACAAAAGAAAACTGTGTTCATGAAGCAAGATATATTAAGGGCCTGAATTTGTGTTTTGCATGAAGAGGACCAGTGCAATCCCCAGACAGCGCATGGTCTCCTGAGTGCCCCTGGGAGAGATACTCTAGTACAGAGTTAGGAATCATCGTTAAACGCCACCATGTGTGGCCTAAACACCCAAACCCTGTCCCCTGACCAAAAAAAAGAGCTATGTTTGAGAATCAACCCTGAACAGTGAGGTGGAAGTAGTCCCAAAGCACTGCTGGATGTAGCCCTAAAACACAAAACACAACTAAAGTGCTACTTATCCAATTCAAGGGAATTAAAAGTGAAAAGCAGCCTCAATTCATTAGTGAGACTTACAAAATACAAAATAATAATTCCCTAGATTCAATGCAATATGAGTCACAATAACATAGTAGTATTATGTTTGATTGATTGACTTGATTTGGGGGGCCGGCTACACATGGTGGTGCTTTAGTGTAGTCCAAGCACATGGAGTGTGCTTTTATTTTTCCTCTGGGCTCTGGGATCACTCTGGGAAATGCTCAGAGGGTCAGTTGGTGCCAGAGAACAAACCCAGGCATGTCATATTCCAAGAATGTGCTCAACCCATTGAGATATCTCTCTGGCCCCTGTATTTTGTTGTTTTTCACATAAGTTGAGGGTGCCATTTAATAATAAAGCTCCTACCTTGTACTTGTGAAGGCCTGAGTTTAATCCAATACACAGGAAAATAAAATTTAGAAAAAATTAAAAAGAACCTCAATGTAGAGTTAAGCTTTTATGGGTGGTAAAATATGCAATTGCATAAGTAAATAAGTTGAATTGTATCAAAATATGTTAAATTACATAAATTTGAAAAGATTAAGACGCCATGATTTACAAAACTGTTCATAATAGAGTTGTTTCAGGCATTCCACACCAATCCCACCACCAATGTCTCCTCCCTTCACCAATGCCCCCAAGCTTCCTCCTACACTCCAGCCTGCTCTCTTGATAGGCATATAACAAATTTTATGCCTATCAAGAGGCATATCTATTATATATTATAATAAATCTATTACTTTTCCCAAAACAATTTCAAAAGATGGGAAATGGAATGATCAGAAAATAAATAAAAGTCAATTTGTGATGATTGATTGCTACGTGATTTTAACCAATATAAACCAGAATTTAATTCATTATTAAAAATGTATAAAAATCCCATAGCAAGCTAGGAGTAAATGTACCTTCCTTACACTAGTAGAGGAAGCAACTAGTAGAGGTAGCAACTAGCTACACTAGTACACAAGCAACAATAGTGAATGTCATAGTCCATGCCACATGTCGGGAAGTACTTCCTGTCTTCTAGATGGTTCAGGTTGGCTGTGGAAGCTACTGGAGCCTAGTCAGAATGGAGGGCTTCTGCCTCCCATTCTAGATTAGGCCCAGTGATAACAGCCAAAGTAAGCCTCGCTAGAATGGCAGAGCAGCGAACAGAAGGACAGGAGCCGTGGTGTGGGCCCATCCTATCTAAAATATGTTTTTTTATACTTACAAAAGAGGGCTGGAGACATAGCATGGAAGGCAAGGCACTCGCCTTGCACACGTCCAACCTGGGTTCAATCTCCAGCACCCCATGTGGTCCCCCCCTCAGCCCCACCAGGAGTGATCCGGGCATGAAGAAACAGGATTAAGCCCCGCGCAACACAGGGTGCAATTCAAAATGAAAAATAGATCACAAAAGTTGCAGGAGAATGTATAAAATATGACTCTAATTATATAGGGAAATAGACAAAAACAAACATAAAATTTATATGCGTAGAAAAAGTTGGAAGAGCATAAACTTCTATATATTACTATGTGAATTTTATGAACAACTATTATTTTTGTAGATTAGAAAACCCACAATTATTTACAAAAAGTATAATTAAATTGAAATGCAATTATTGGAAAAGAGGAATAGATCTATTTTTCTTTGAGGATGATTTTAACTAGAAAACACCAAGGTATTCATTCAAAACTATCAATAAAAGTAAAGTGACTATTTATAGAATACATATTCCTTGCAAATAGCTTGTCAATAACTAATTAAAAACATAACACAAAAGAGAACAAATGACCAATAATGGGGGCTGGAGTGATAGCACAGCAGGTAGGGAGTTTGCCTTGTATGCGGCCAACGCGTATTCTATTTCCAGCATTCCATATGGCCCCCTGAGCACCACCAGGGGTAATTCCTAAGTGCATGAGTCAGGAGTAACCCCTGAGCATTGCCAGGTGTGACCCAAAAAGCCAAAGAAAAAAGAGAGAGAGAGAGAGAGAATAAATGACTGAGAATATTTCTAACTACTTTTCTCACTTTCTCTGTACATCATCACTTCCTGTGATTTCATCCAGACAAAACCTCAGCTGGTGGATTATTTACTTACTGGACTGATCCAAACTTCTTTCCAAAGGGTCTTAATCCTCAGACACCATGATTTATCTTCATCCTATAACATACTATCAACCTGACTCTGGGACATATAAGTACTAAAAGGTAGCCCTAAGCATCCCCCACTTCCACATATAAGCCTCCAATTGCTGAGAGGTCAGTTTCCTCTTTGTAATTAGAATGAGTCACCCTTTTAATCCCCCTCTTTTCCTCTTGCTTGGTGGCATGAGGATTCAAAATTGCCCATATCTTCTAATGCAACGGAACTAATGTTGTATTCCCAGTAGAGCATTTCTCCTTTGGGAAATAAAACCTCCAACTCAGCAAATCTCAGAAGTACAGAAGAGGAAACAAGAGTTCTGTCAGTACATTATAAACTAAAAAACAAAAACTTAACTGTAGCAGTATTAAATGAATAATAAAGATATAAATGTTATCAGTCACATAATATGTTATCAAGGAGAAAAACTACATCAGCCATGAAATGAGATTGGAAAACTATCAAGAAAGAATTGACGAGGACTACTAAGAAAAGAGCTCTTAACATGATATAGTCACCTTCCTTGCATTCATGACATCCTGGGTTTGATCCCTGACACAAAACATAAAACAATTTTTTAACAAACATAGAAAAGAAGGCCAACGAGATATTACAGAGGAATTACTTTAATGCAGATTTGTATTCCCAGCCAAACAATCATTTAAATGCAAGAAGGATGCAGAGATACTAATAGACTTATAAAGTTTCATGGTTTTCAGTACCTTGCATGCATCTTCTTATGGGGAGTCCTGGATGTTTATTCCACCAAACCAGAAGTGGGAGACAAAAGAGACAGATGGTTAGAATCATCAGGAATGTGGTGGAGGAGTTAAGAATGATAGCTATCACAGCAAATGGAAATGACAACCAGTCTCTGTTAGAACAGTTAAGAATACTCTGGTAGAGCCTTATCGACTAAAATAAAATGGTAGATTGTCTGAAGAGTTGAACGACTTGAGAAACTTTTAACCATGACAGAGAATTTGGGTTGAATTAATAATTCAACCAGCAGAGGGGCTGGAGAGAGTGCAGGGGTTGGGTGCTTGCCTTGCACGCAGCACTGCATATGGTCCGCCAACACTTCCAGGTACAATCCCTAAGCACAAAGCCAGGAGTGAGCCCTAAGCACAGCTAAGTATGATCCAAAAACAAAACAAGGCTAGAGAGATAGTACAGTGAGTAGGGTTCTTGCCTTGCACAAGGTTCACCTGAGTTTGATCCCCACTGTAGGATAACATTAGTTTGTCCTTTCTGCCTTGCCACTGAGCTTAGGTTTATTGGGTTACTCCCATCACAGTGCTCCCACGTCTCTGTGTTTATTTGTAACCTCTTTCTTTATGCTCTGCTTTCCCAATCACCTTTATCTCCTAATCAGACTCTGTTAATTTGTAAATATTGCTTTTCTCTTCTCCTTAAGTCCTTTGCAGAGTTAATTCAGAGCAATGTCCTTTTTTTGTATAGACACAGAAAGACAATTAATGCTATGCTTTTGTAATTTGGGAGTTAACTGACTCCGAATGATATTCACTCCTGGGCATCTGTTCTCTCTACCTAAGCCTCAGTTGCCCTTACTTCCTAACACCCCAAAATCAGGGTCCTGATGAGGGATTGGATGGACTCAGAGCAAGCAGTGAGCTACACTGGCATCAAATGGGCCTGGCCAAAGTGCCATGATACTTAACTCTATGTTAAGAACATGGTCATTGACAAATTCTGTCATGATCCAAAAAGTAACAGCTGGAGTAGGACCCTGCTAGGGTTAGGAAAAATTAATCTGGTCCAAGCACTGTAGTCTGAGATCTATAGCCACCTTACAAGCTTAATGTATCTCTTACTGTGTCCATACAAAATAACTAATATTAAGCAGTAGAATTAAGATGGTAATTAAGATGTTGATTAAGTTATTGGACTAAGGAGAGGAGAAACACCCCTAGGTGGTATTTCCACCCTTGAACCTGATCAGTGATCCAGAAGGGCTTTTGATATGTTGATTGTGCTATCCTCAATGCTGGAGAGTTGGAGACTAGAGAGAGACCAGGCAGTGAGATGGAGTGCAGAGAGACAAGCACGGGGGACAGGAGGAGACAGGAATGAGGGACAGTAGGAGACTGGAATGGGGAGTTGAGTGAGACAGTGAGACTGGTACAGATGCATGTGGAGAGTGGAATAACTGGTGATTCCACTTTCAATAATGTTCTATGTTCTGTTTAAAATTAGATCTGGAATCAAACAAACAACAACTGGTCTTCAACCAGCCTGGCAATCTATCCCCCGCTCCATGCGTCTCTTGGCAGTGGCAGCTGGCCAGCAGTGGAAGCAGCTGGAGACCACGAAACACAGACGGTGAGGGAGAGCTGCATGGGACCCCCTAGTCTTTTCATGAATACACACCGAGCACCCCATATGGTTCCCCAGGCCTACAAGGATTGATCCCTGAGCACAGAGCCGGGAGTAAGCCCTAAGCACAGCAGGGCATTTCACAAAAAGCAACACAAGAACAATTTTAAACCAAAGGGGCCATATAGTAGTGGGTAAGGTACTTTCCTTGCCTGATGGCCAATCTGGGTTTAATCCCTGGCACCCCCAGGTGATCCCCTGAGCACCACCGGAAGTGTGATTCCTGAGTACTGAGCCAGAAATAAACACTGAGCACAGCATGGTGTGACTCAGGAACAAAGCAAAACATTTTTTTACGATCACTGTTTACTGTATCGCTGTTACCCCGTTGCTCATCGATTTGCTCAAGTGGGCACCAGTAACGCCTCCATTGTGAGACTTGTTGTTACTGTTTTTGGCATATCAGATATGCCATGGGTAGCTTGCCAGGCTCTGTCTTCCGTGCGGGCTTTCTTACAATAGTAAGGAATTTTGCCACATTAGTAAACATGACTCAATTTCCAGATCTAATTTTTAAATAGAACATAGAACATTATTGTAAAGTGTTTCTCTCTCAATTAGTTAAGGCAGTGGACACAGGCCTACTATCATAATTTAGATTCCTACATGGAACCCCTAGTAGCACTGTAGCAATATTTTCCTGTTATTCATTGATTTGCTCAAGAGGGCACCAGTAATGTCTCTATTGTGAGACTTGTTGTTACTGTTTTTGTCATATCGAATACACCATGGGAACCCCTAGTAGGCATATTAATCATGGGTCCTTCCACCGCCCCCCCCCAAAAAAAGCAAGTGTGTGCTCCAAGAAGTATTTTGGGAAGGCATTCATTAATTAAACTTTAGCCTTGAGGCCACAACTGGCAGCATTCAGGGACTATCCCCTGTTCTTTGCTTGAGGCTTGCTCCTCTCAGTAATCAGGTGCCATGTGCTGCTGAAATCAGGTTTATGCATAGAAAGCACATACTAGCCCGATGCATCATGTCTCCAGGCTGGGATTATTTATGAGATGTAAGCAGGTATGGGAAAACAGAGAAGTGCCCCTACACTCGTAGAAAAGGATGTTACAACACAGATCTATATAATAAGAGGACAGAGTTGAATTCAGATAACAGCGTGAAGAGGGTTTCTTTGAGAAAATATATGACCTTTGGCCTTTGGCAGCTATTTTACAAGAAACCCAAGGCAACTCTCTGAGGAGGAAACAAGGAAACGCTGGACCTGATTTCAAGGGCTGCTCATTAGACAAGCAACACAGAAAAGCAGAGCATAGGTGAGCTTGTGACTTTAAATAGATCAGGCTAAGAACTTGGTCTGAAGAGTGAAGAGAAGTTGGGCAGAGGGCAGAATGGAAGGCATGTAGGAATGGAAGGCACATTGAATCTGGTCCACACAATGCCATATGGTTTGTTCTATCTTATTGGCCTATTGTTATCACATTAAGAAAATATCTTTTGATTGTTGTTGTTTTGGGGTGATACCCAGGGGTGCTCAAAAGACCATATGTGGTGCTGGGGATTGATCTTAGAGCAGCTGCATGAAAAATAAGCACCTTACCCTCTGAACTACTCTCACCAAGGCCCTACAAAAAGTATTCTGTTACGAAGAACAATTGTCCACTGCTAGTTAATTTCTGATATCAAGACCTAATAGTGAGAGTGATTATAATGGTCAGAATAAAATATATAATCTTTCTTAACAAATGCTTCAGTAGGGCTAGCGTGGGCAGGGTGTTTGCCTTACATGCCAGTGTGATCCCCAGCAACCCATATGGTCCCCTGAGCACCACCAAGAGTGATCCCTGAGAGAAGATCCAGGAGCAAGCCCTGTACACTGCTGGATTTGACTCAAAATACCACACCCAAACAAAACAAAAATGCTTTAATGATGTTGTTGATCACATACTAGTCCATCTGAACATAAACAAAAATATTTATGAAGAAAATAAGTTTATTCTATTTTGTTGTCTGTTTGTTTCGTGGGCTCTATTTTTTCCCCCTAGAGGGACTAGGAAATGTTTAGGTCACACACAAAGAACCTGGAGCCTCCTCCTGGCTCTCTGTTCACTAGCACTGGTTCCAAGAGGAAATCAAACCCATGCCCCCTGCATGCAAATAATGCCCTCAGCCCACTGAGCTATTGCTTCAATCTCTGTATTTTTGGATGTGAGTAGAGGAGAAGGGAATAATGTAGCACAAGGAGGGGATATAAGGGGAAAAAAACATTTGAAAACACACTCCAAGGCCTCCCATTAATATCATTTGAGGAGATGTTTTTTTCATTTGCCTTTGCAATTGAATTGGATAAATTAATGGAAAAAAAACCCTCTGCATACGGGATAAGTAATGCTCACAATCACAAAATTCTCTGCAATAGAATGGCCTCACTGATGCTTGATCCTGAGACACAGTGGAAATCTGATTCTAAATTTGAAAATTTATCTTCACTTACTTGTAGGTTACCATACATAGATATAATTTGACAAATGCTTATTGATCACACACTCAGTGACATTGTGGAGTGTGGAGGCTATTTATTTATACCACAATCAATAAGACAGACATTGTTCCAAGCCCTGATGAAAGATTTGTTCAGACAAGTCTTGTGCAAAAGTCCATTGTATTAACATAAAAGGTGAATAATGACTAGAACTTCATTGTTGCGATTAGATTAACAGGGTTTGTGCCCTCTCGGCTTCCCCATTCTTTCAGCTCTTTGTATCACAACAAATTCATATGAATCCATTATTTTTATAAACTTCACAAAATATTATCATCTCTGTACTGGGGGACCCAAAACATCTACTGGAATAATCAGTTTTAAGCAAATCCAGAAAGAAGGCTGTTTGTCCAAATCTCACTTATAACTTTTAGAAAGTTATTAATTTTATAAAGTCTTGGAAGATGCTAGTCTCATCAACCCTTAAGTAAAATAATGCCTTCTGCATATAAACTATTGTAGAAGGCACTGCAGAATGCAAGATTGAAAAATCAAGCATCCCTGCCCCTTTTGCAGGGTTCATTCCTTCCAGGAAGAACAACTTTAAACAACAAATGACAGAGCTACTTAATTACAGTGGTAAAGAGTGCTATAGAGGGTTAATACAGAGTACTTTGAGAGTGTAGTATACTATAAAGACTTCCGTGAAAAAATAATATTTGTGTTGATCACTGTTTGGTCACCAAGAATTTATAAATCAAAGAATGAGCATAAACGCATTCCTTAGGAAGAGGCAAAGAAAGGCACATAAGAGAAATGCATGCATCTGGGGTAAACTTGAAAGACATATTTAGGACCAAGGTAGATTGGAGAAGTCTGTTGATGTTCAGGCATTAAAATTCAAATTTTAAAAAGTTTGTTCTGTTTGGGAAAGCCAAACAAAAGAGATCTGAAGCCAAAGATAGCTGCTGAGCTGGCATCCTGCTTCTCTGAGACAAGTGGGGAAGAACAGCAGGAGCAATGGCCCTGGGGCAGGAGGCAGACCTGTGTTTTGGTGAACTGAAAGAACTCAACTGTGGTCAAATGTGAAGGAGAGTGGCTCCAGTGGGCAGGTTAGCAGAGAAGCTCCCTGTCACTCACAGCTTCCTGGACAGGAGAGCATTTTAGGCTTTAGTTCAAATAGCTTTGGATGCATTGAAGGGTTTTAATCAGAGAAGTGAATTAATTAAACTGGCATTTTAAAAAATGAACTGGGAAGCCATAGAGAAAAGGTTTGGAAGCAGATTAGTGAGGAATTTATTGTTCCTATCTTTTCTTCAGCTTTTCACCAATACTATTTAAGTAACTTTTTCATTTGTACCATCTTTACCCCTGTGTTCTTTGTTCCACTTCACTAACCTGTAAACTTTCTTCTTAGCCATGATTAAGAAATAGGAAATATTTCTGTCCTGCTTACATAAAGGCCTGAAATGAAAACTAGATGACCAAATGCAAAACCATCTGTCTGCTGGTGGATATAGACTTTGGTGGTTCATTTAGTGGGACCAAGAGATAAGACAGTTGTTAACCTTCTTTCAGTCAAAGAATACAATGCTTCATACATCAAGAAATTCTCGTGAAAAACTATACATCTTGAGTCTCATGAGAGCCCCCAAATATGGGTCTAACTTGCCAAAGGTAGAAAATTAGGAAGGTTGCCTACAAATCCAAACATAATTGTGGCTATGTCATTTAGAATTTAGTTTAATTCAGATGAGCCTCACGCCAGAAGGAACTGGCAGAGGAACCCAGATGTTTCAGACCCGGACCTGAGATCTCCAAGCCTGATCAGATCAGGATTTGGCCTCCTCTACCCAGACCCCCCATTTTCCAGTAGCTTGGAAGCTTCACCCACAAACTGCCCCCAGTGCCATGTAATCCCATCAATGACCAAGATCCAGAGACTATAAAACAAAGCTCCCGGAAGTGTGTGGCTGCATTTGGAGCCTCACAACCTCTTATAGCTTACTTCTTCCTCTCAGAGAACCTGGCAAGGTTCCAAGAGTATCCTGCCCTCACAGCAGAGCCTGTCAAGCTCTCCATGGCATATTTGATATGCCAAATACAGTAACAATGATGGGTCTCATTTTCCTTACCGTGAAAGAGCCTCCAATGTGGCACCGCTGGGAAGAATGAGTAAAGAGAGGCTGCTAAAATCTCCGGGTTAGGACAGATGAAGACATTACTGGCTCCCGCTAGAGAAAATCGATGATTAACAGGATGACAGTGATAGAGTGATTTTAAAAAGCAGTTCTTAATTGAAAGAAATTATCTCATTTAGGTTTTGACAATTAATAGTTAAACAAATGTCAGTACAATATTTGTGTTCATGATTAACAAATGCTTGTCTGCTTCTTTTATGAATCCATCCTTGGTTCTTAAAAAATCAAGGAGAAAAGAACTGCTATGAGTGAGCAAATCTTCATGATATTTATTTAAAGGTGAAACCTTAGGGGGGGAAATGAGTAAGCCAGTCACATTTTGTTTTTCTTTTAAAAAGTGGAAATGAAAAAACCTTTGAAACTTTGACACTACCTCAACAAAATATATTTGTGTTTTGTTGTTATTATACGAGGTAAATTGCATGAGCATTATGATGTCAAAATTAATTCACTTTTTCCCAACTTATTTATTTATTGGCATATTTACTTAGGCTCAAAGTTAATTTCTTCCCTCCCTTTCCTCTTCCTATGATTTTTTAAATAAAACTCATTCATATGTTATTAATGCTACAAATAAAAACAGAAGAATTGAATGTCATTTCCATCATGCAAATTGCCTTCCTTGACATTCCTCTTCATAATGTCTTTAAATCTAGGTTCAGAATTCCTTAGGGTTGTACTAAGATTTCATTTTAGCTGTTTTATCTTTGGATAATTGACACAAGATCTTGTGATATTGGAAAACCAACTTTCATGCAGAGATTGTTTATTTCTGCTCATGATCAAGGGAAGGGTTCTATGCTATAATCTCTTGGGAAAAGGAAGACTTCCAATGTTCTACAGAGTGAACTAAGGACATGAAAGTTTCTTTAATACAAGCACCCAGAATCCCACGGATAGCAAAAAAAAAGTCCAGCTGTGGGCTGGCACATTTGTCCAGAAGCCAGTCAAACAAGGTTGGTTTCATGCTGATGATTTGTTTTCAGAATGTTGCTCTCATGTCTCAGATACAAGCCCCAAATCTGCCAAACTGCTTTATTCTTTCCAAGTGACAGAAAAGATGACAGTTGTCATCCATTCACTTTCACACTGATTTTATACAGAGTTTTTAGCAACCAGGGCACATTGCAACAATTGACATCACTTTGAAGAAACAAAGTCTCTGATCTTTCCCAAAAAAAAGACATGGCAGTCCTTTGACAGTAAGCAAAACCTAAATATAAGAGGAAAAATATGTCATTATATCACTAAAAACTCTTTGAGTCAGATAGTTGTCAGCATATAAAGATAATAATGGTAATAATACCAGTAATTACTCTGTGCAGTGTATTAAGATTTCTAAATATATTTATGCATTAACAATGCATTTAATATTGCAAATATTATGGCAATAAAGGGGACTGTGCTTTGCTTTGATATTAAGACAGTTTTGCATTACCTATTCTGAAAGCTTACAAGGATTAATAATGAGATATTGGGTTTAGTACAGGTTCACCTTAGAGGAAGCGTCCAGCGTATTCATTTATCTAACAGAATATTCATAAATGAATGTCTCACAGGTATCCTTCAGCTGATTTTTTTTTGATATGGTTTTATATGTCTCTGAAGTCAGAAGTGAATTTTGGACAGCACTTCAATGATAAAGTCCTCCTTATTCCTCTTAGAGGCCTACACACTTAACATAACAGACATATGGTTAGGAAGGTAACACTATTGGAAACAGATGTGACTGAGTGAAGAAAACCAGTGTGCTGGCTTTGAATCCCACAGCGGGCACCTGTTCATGAGTCCTAGCCAGCACTTGGAGTAAGCATAGGAAAGGGTATAAGGACAGAGACAGACACTAGGGTCACATGCTAGTTTGTAGAGATTGAGGGCTGGTTTGAAAGCCCACAGAGGCATGCAGTGGATGTGAATGACTCTATAGGAGGACTCGGGACAGCCAAGAGCTCGAAGCTCCCACAGGCACACAGATTGCCAGGGTATTTCCTGTCCTGGAAAGACTTGGAACAGTGTCATGCTGAACCCAGGCATTGGTGAACATCTTAGCTTGCTACCAAAGTACTCTCAAGAACTTGCTCTCGTCGAACTTACTACTCATCACCTTTAGATATGTGATTAGCATCTTAATCAACGAAATAATTTGTCAGCCTGGAAAACATTCAACACTCTCCTAGGCTCTGCATCTGCTCCTTCTACTCCTAGTTCTTGGGGCTATACTATCTCCACCCGCCTACTTACCAGTGACTTGTCCAAACCCACATCTCCTTCAAAGGCCAGAGCAAGGCAACCCCCCCCCGATCAGCATCCCTGATCAGACATGGTCACAATAGTTCTCAGAAGTCTCATAGTACTTTCTTTGTATTTTACGTTTGTCACTTTCTACTTGGAATTCATCATCTGTTTCTGTGACTTTTATCTCCTTTATCTCAAAGCCCCTGGGAGAATGATTAAGTGCTGTGCATTTTTATATTAACCACATGCAAGCTCAGTGCCCTAACTGAAGCACTTACTCAATAAATTCCTGTTGAGTTGATCACTGTCTATATTGTTGTCTTACTTGTTCTATTGAAGGTGAATAAATAACCATAATTTAATGGTTTAAATATACAAGTTGCTAAAAAAAATGACAAAGATAGAGAAAGTAGACAACACTATTCTACGAAGCTTAAGTAATAACATGTGTATATTTGTGTTTAAGTTGATGTTAAACCATTTGATATTGCTCTTACTACTAGGTAATAATAACTATTTGTTATTAACCTGCACACATATCTTTCTGAAACATCTCAAAGGAATAAGAGGAATGAGGTGAACAGAAGTTTGAAGGCAGTAATTTCAAGATTTCCTTTCAGTGTGAGAGTGCTGAGAGACAAGAAAAAAAATTATGATTTCCTCCTGAAGTAGAGATATATCCGGGTTATCTTATCAAGAAATTCATTGTTGAGGTCTGAGGCTGAAGTGATAGTACAGAAGCTACAGGCATTTACCCTGCACATAGTTCACCTGTGTTGGATTTACAGCATTCCATATGGTCTCTTAAGTCCCAGCAAGAGTGATCCTGGAGCACAAAGTCAGGAGCATCCCTGAGCACTGCCAGGTATAGCCCAAAAACAAAAGAAAGAAAGAAGGAAAGAAAGAAAGAAAGAAAGAAAGAAAGAAAGAAAGAAAGAAAGAAAGAAAGAAAGAAAGGAAGGAAGGAAGGAAGGAAGGAAGGAAGGAAGGAAGGAAGGAAGGAAGGAAGGAAGGAAGAAAGGAAGGAAGGAAGGAAGGAAGGAAGGAAGGAAGGAAGGAAGGAAGGAAGGAAGGAAGAGAAAGAAAGAAAGAAAGAAAGAAAGAAAGAAAGAAAGAAAGAAAGAAAGAAAGAAAGAAGAAAGAAAGAAAGAAAGAAAGAAAGAAAGAAAGAAAGAGAAAAGGAGGAAACAGGGAAACAAAGAGGGAAAGAAGGAAGAAAGATGGAAGAAAGAAAAGAAGAAGGAAGGAAGGAAGGAAGGAAGGAAGGAAGGAAGGAAGGAAGGAAGGAAGGAAGGAAGGAAGGAAGGAAGGAAGGAGAGGGAGGAAAAGGAGGGAGGGAGGGAGGGAGGGAGAGAGGGAGGGAGGGAGGAATTCATTGTTTATGCCGCTTGCCTTTGCTGCTCTTGGAAAGCCAAGGACAGTTGTGTGGCGGCCTCAGCCTGCTTAGGCTCTCTCCAGGAGCCCTCAAGGGAACCACAGCAGGGACTGTTCTGTCCCTCCCCTTCTGCATTTTCCTAAGGGGACAGGTTACTCTGCTGCACTTCCTACTTCTATGAGAGAAACACCAAAGCAAACAGGTGTTTTCGTAAGGACTTAGGGGGGCTTTTTTCTGTTATCATCAGCCTAGCCATTCATGAGCTCTTACTCCACTTACCTTCCATTCATCCAGTTTTTGTGATTGAGAAAAAAAAATCCTTTATATGACTAGAGTAGACTTTATTTGCATTCTGGAAATGAATATTTAGTCTCCAACTTATGAGTTGTCAAAGTCCCCAGGGCTTTTGCCCTTGGGAGAGTTGAGTGCCCTAGAGAGACTACACTCTACTTCAGACATGATCGGGGCTGCCATGGCTATGAAAACAACCAGAGGCTTAGAGAATTGAGCCTTCACATTGCTGCCATCATGAGCACTGGACAGCACAAGAATCTTTTGTGCCAAGTCACATTCTATGACTCAACGCAGACTCCAGGAAGAGATTTCAGCTAGAAGGACAACCTGGGTCAGTTGTCCCCGGACGGTGGTGAAAATGTAGCAGGGCCTAGAGGAGTGGTGGAGAGATATCCATTACTTTATGTTAGGAAAATTTTCCCTATTGAAAAAAGGCCAGGGACTCAAACTTTAAATGGAAACACAGGTAATTTAAATGAGATCATCTAAAGTGCAAGTTTAATCGAATTAAATAAATCAAATCTCAAGAACTTCCATTCTAAAGCTCCATTTCCATTAAATCTAACCACTTTCCTCTGTGACTTTGGTGGCTTTAAATGAATGTCAGCAGTGATTTTATTGAAAGTCTGCCCCTGCTGCCTCCTCCCTTGCCCCCGTCTACACACACTTCCACCTTTCCTGGTAATGGCAGAGCTTTAAGTGATTAAAGCTGCAAATGCAAGTTCCTCTGGCTCAACAAAAGGACAGACACTAATGAAGGGCACCATCTGAATATTGCACTTAAAAATGTTCATCTGCCTTCTTAGCCCTTTTTCCTCTTGCATACCTTATATGTAAGGCTTCTATATCTTAGTACTCTTAAATTTTTACATTTTTTTTTCTTTTCTTTATCTTTTATTTCTATTTTGGGGGTTTTTTTTTTGGGGGGTGCTACATATGCCAATGCTCAGATGTTACTCTTGGCTCTGCACTCAGAAATTACTCCTACTGGTGCTGGAGGTACCATTTGGGATGCTACAGATCGAGCCCAGGTCAGCCGCGTGCAAGGCAAACACCCTACCCACTGTACTATGGCTTTGACCCTCTTTTGCTTTTCAAAAATTCTAGCTTGTTTTGGGTTTTTTGGTGTTGAGGTCAAACCCAGTGGTGCTCAGAGTTGCTCCTGGTTTGGTTCCTGGGGGGTGCTCTTGGTAGGCAGGAGCTTGGGGGTCCATGTGGAGCTGGGGATCCAATACACAGTTTACACATACAAACATGTATTCCCAGGGGCCAGAGAGATAGTACAGTAGGTAGAATGTTTGCCTGGTATGCAACAAACTCAGGTTTGATCCCAGCATCCCATACGGTCTCCCAAGCACTGTCAGGAAGTGATCCTGAGTGCACAGCCAGGAGTGACCCCTGAGCATTGCCTGGTGTGCTCCCCCCACCCCACAAACACATAGGCACAGACACACACACACACACACACACACACACACACACACAAATACTCCACTCTTTGAGCCATCTCTTGGCCCCTCCATTTACCTTTCACCAGTCTCTGAAGTCATTAATCTAAATCCTAAAATTCATTTCATCAAATTGACGAAAGTGAAGCAAGGTGGATAGGGTGTCCTCTCCCCTCTTCTCAGCCCACACATGGGTATCCAGAGAGACTTCCCCATTACCTAATGAAACTTGGTGCAGTGATTATCTCAGGCAGTGACTGTACTCAAAAGTGAAACCAGCTTCTTCCCTGTCTGATATTGCTTTCACAGACGTTATTAACTTTGCTCAGGAAAGGAGTTAAACAAAGTCATGAGTCCCCTAACAACAGAAATGCTTTGAAACGCATCATTTGGCAATTTCATCTTTGTGCAAACTAACTTTAGCAGTGGAATTTGTATGCAGAGACCAGAGTGAACAAAACAAGACAAAATTATATCATGGGAAAATGATACAATCAAGATTTGGGGTAAATATGAGATTTATGAGGTCACTGCCTGTGTAAAATGCTATGAGGTTATGATATAACTAGGTAGTTGGAATTTTGATTTCACCACTGTGCATGTGCACTGACATTGATGTAAACACCATCACATGATCAAATGATACATGACTAAATACTTGGCAAGAAAAAGATTTTACAGCTCCCCTGTGGACATAGACCTACGGGTTCTAGGAAATACCTTTGCTACAAATTAAAGTCCTTCAAATAAATCAAGTATAACTTAACTGCAAAATTATCGCAGGTGATTTTAGGACAGTCATTGCATTTTAAAGACTAAATTCTCCAAAGTTTAAAGATTAGAAATGTTATGTACAAAGTGAAAAAATATTAATTTTACTAGAAGTTGTGCTAACTGCCTTCTTAATGGATTCTGCTTCTGAATAGCATACAAATGTGAACTGGCAGATCTGATAATACTAGTTCATGATTGTAAGACAGGAAACCTTCTCTGGTTAGAGGGTTCTAACTCATACCTCTCCTGTTAATTTATTTGTGAAATGTAGTCAAATTCTAAAGGAAAAAAAAATCGAAGCCAAGAGTTATGGATGCATATACTATTGTACTGTTAAGATACTTCCAAATCAAAAGTGTTACTGGTTATTGTTAATTTTAACATAATGGGGATCTTTAAATAGCAAGTCATAAATTTAGTAGTCATTCCATATGTCAACTAAACTTAGAGCTAGCTAAAAGCTTTCAATCTTATGAGGCTCCACTCCTACCTCCAGACCAATTAAGTCCAAATTTACTTTAGGAAGGGGGATTGAGTATTGGAATTTTCAGAGCTTAGTAAATGACTATGTACTGAGAGTAAAGATGCATAAACTGTAGCTAGAAATGCAAATTTAAGAAATTTTACATGTGTAAAATGGTGGTGGGAAGGAGCATCAGAATTTAATGAATCACCCAATTTACAAAACTAAGCTCTGTCCTGGCCAATTGAAACAAAAAAATCCCTAGATATCCAAGATCCAAACTGCCTCTTAAGGGACAAAATCAGAGACAAAGCATTTTGTTTGTATACACAATGGGGTTGTGTACCCATTGTGTGTACTGGGTGTACATATTGTGTACAGCCACTATACCTTTGTGAAAAGGGACCTCCTCTGATCACTTTTCTAAAGCTATCAAGGCCTCATGATAATGAAGCTGATAGGAAACCTTGATAATGGTGATTGCCAGGAGTCAGGCTGCACTGTTCCATCGCCCACACACATGGGGTGAAGTTTTCTCAAACCCTTTATTAATTACCAGAAAGAAACCATCATTCCCTTAGCCCATTAGGAGTAAATTCTTTAACAAACTAAAGGATGTCTCCTAAACCAATACAAAATTCTTTTTCTGAAATCCTCCTCCCATTGTTCACAGAACTCAGTAAATCAGAAGAAATTTGGACATTCTAGTGAAGTGACTACGACCTTCTTCTGACGTAGAGTAAGTAACAATAATTTTGAAAGCTCCAATGCAGCCCGAAGGGTTAAGGTCCCAGTGAGGCCTTCATCTACTTCCAGGAAAAGATGAAATCACACCCACAGGACTAGGGGCCATTGTTACTTCATATTTCCAGGGAATTCTTTTGTAAATTAATGGTATTCATCACTGTAATCATTAGCCTCTGATTTTGAGAAAGGGCAGATTGCCTGAGGGTTAAATAATATTAGTAATGCATAAACAACATCTTGTTATTATGGCATTTTTCTGGAGAATTCAAAATCTAATGCGTAGAGCTCCCATATGGAAACAGAGATCTATTCAGACCCAAGGTCTAAGAAGCAAAGGCTGTCAGACACAAGGCAACATCAAAAGAACCTGTTGAGGGGGCCAGAGGGATAGGACAGCCGGTAGGGCATTTGACTTGCACGTGGCCAACCCGGGTTAGATCCCCAACATTCCATATGGCCGCCCAAGCACCTCCAGAAGTGATCCCTGAATGCAGATCCAGGAGTAACCCCTACCTGAGCAACGCCGGTATGACCCCAAAAAGTCAAACTTAAATAAAATAACCTGTTGACTCGAAAAATTGTATTTCCTTTTCTAATATTCTATCTAGTTTTACTGAATGGTTTTTGAGAGGGCAGGGGGGATTTTGGGACATACCTTGCTGAGCTCTGGGTTTCCTCCATGTTCTATTCTCAGGGTCCATTCCTGGTGGTTCTCGCATTGGTGCTGGTGATCAAACCAGGCTAAGCCACATGCCAGGTAGGCACCTTCTCCCATACTATTTCTCTGATCCCTGGATTTTTTAAATGTGATTTTGGGGGTCACATCTGGCAATGCTCAGGGGTTACTTCTAACTCTATGTTCACAACTTACTTCTGACAGTGCTTGGCAAACCATGTTGGATGCAGGGGATCTAAGCAGGTTGGCCACGTGCAAGGCAAATGCCCTACTCTGTGTACTATCTCTCCAGGACCCAGAATTCTCGCTGTAAAGTTATGTCCAGATGAACCAATAAAAAATGCTCAGAATTAAAGATAAGAGATGAGATAGGTACCCTGTACATTTTTTAGCACAGTGATATTGATTATATTATCAATTAACTTTGACAATGATCTCCTGAAAATGAGCAGGGTTATTTTAGTCAAGATTGCATTATGAATATTAATAAATATGTGTATTTCTGAGGCACTGCAACACAACTTAAGCCTTGAAAAAAAAAATTTTTTTTTTTTGCTTTTTGGGTCACACCCGGCAACACACAGGGGTTATTCCTGGCTCTGCACTCAGGAATTACCCCTGGCAGTGCTCAGGAGATGGGATGCTGGGAATCGAACCCGGGTCTGCCGAGGCAAGGCAAACTCGCTGTGCTATTGCACCAGCCCCCCCCCCAATTTTTTTTAAGGCACTGACATTAAAGGACTTCAATCTATCTCCTCTGCAAATTTCTTTCTCTGTGCTCCAACTCTCCACCTTCCTATAATCAAGTATTCTATGTCAGTCTACTTGGCCGTATGATAGGAAGTATAGTAATATTTGGATCTGTGATAGTACATCAGGTAGGGCATTTGCCTTGCATGCTGGCTGACCTGGTTCGCTCCCCAGCATCTCATACAGTCCCAGTAGCCCACTAGGAGTAATTCCTGAGAGCAGAGAGGAGTAAGCCCTGAGGACTGCTGGGTATGGCCCAAAAGTTTAAATTAATTAATTGGCTGGTTAATATGTTAATATGCTGATTCGTATGTTTGACTGTTTCATTACCCCACATATGGATGATAAATGCATCATTAAACATTTTCTACTTTGTAATTTTTTAGAAATCCATGGGCGGCCGACCCGAGTTCGATTCCTCCACCCCTCTCAAAGAGCCCGGCGAGCTATCGAGAGTATCAAGCCCTCAGGGCAGAGCCTGGCAAGCTACCCGTGTGTATTGGATATGCCAAAAACAGTAACGATAAGTCTCTCAAAGAGAGACGTTACTGGTGCCCACTCAAACAAATCGATGAGCAACGGGATGACAGTGACATATGTCTGCTCAAAAAGTTTGACTTCACAAAAATTTATTTTTTTAAATTTAATTTTAATTATCACTGTTTTATTATTGTCGTCATGACTAACTTTAAATGTTTGTTTTACAAAGAAAAGAAGAATGCAGTTTTGGGTGGCTTGAACATAATGACACAAAGTGATGAGAAGAATAAAACAGAGTTCTTGAAAACCAACTGAAGGTTCCTGATATGACTGAAGGATAGATAAAGAAATGAACATAAAATAGAGATATGGTTAGAGTTAGAAATAATTGAAATAAAGAGAAAGGGGGAATAAAAAAGTAGAGTTTCTAGAGAGAGAGCTAAATTCATTGTGCATTTAGTAAGAGCATTAAAAGTCATGTAATACAGGATCTGAAGCTATCTGCACTTTAAGAAGTCATAAAAAGGTAAGTAATTTGCCCAAAGGCCTACCAAGCTGAAATTCTAAAAGGGAAATCTGATTCCAGAACCTTCATGCTTAATTACTCTGTTTGAGAACTGAGAAAAAGACAGCACAGAAAATAGGGGAAATGCTCTATGTTATATGCATTTTCTTGTGCTCCAGAAATCATATTCATAGTCAGACCTCAGGCACAGATGAATGGAGAAGAGTTCAAAGTTTAGGAAAGGCTAGCTTTGTTTTATTTTCAATGTGCAGGATGGTAAAATCTGGCAGCTATTAATGAAACAAAACAAGATCAAAGATAGATTGTCTAGTAAGTTTAAATGAGATAGCAGATACTAAACACTGAAGTGAAGATAAGTTGTTAACCCAGTTATCACCAACGAAGTTAAAAAATGTTCTTCATTTATCTAAGTGTACTCAGTTATCTACAGAATGATTGCTAACAGAACTCTCTTTTTGTTTGAAATAAATTATCCATAGGAAGTTAATTTATGCAACCTTTTATTATGGAAGTCTTTAAACACACAGAAAAGTTGAAAAAACTTCCCAGTGAAATTCCAGTGAACTCAGCATTTAGATTTTTCATGCTGACTTATCCAGCATGTCCCTTAGAAACAGAATTCTTGATTGATTTTCACCTTCATCTCTGAATCATCTCACAGTACCAGCATGATGCTTCTGAGCTGAATCATTTGGATGGATGCTGATAATTCATTATGCCTTAGGGAGGAATAGTGATGAGCAACTGTTCAAAAGTAAAAGCAAAACAAAGACTTTTATAGGTTGTGCCTGTTGCTATTAGTAAATTCTCTCTGCATGCTTATGATCAACAATCAAATAGTGGTAAAAGTTTTAAAAGTGGTAGCTGTTCCGAGCCCGAAGACAATGGTGGGACATAGTGAAAAAACTCAACGAAATGAATGCCTCACCAAGAATACTTTATCCGGCTAAACTCTCACTCAAACTCGAAGGAACCATACACTACTTCTCGGATAAACAACAGCTCAGGTCCTTCATAGACTCAAAACCAATCTTGAAAGAAGGTCTAAAGGGGCTGCTGTAAGGCAAGGAGGAGCCCCATAAGAACAACAAATCCCACAGAAAGATGACACAAAACCACATCACAATAATCTCTCTCAATGTCAATGGCCTAAATGCACCTATCAAGAGACACAGAGTAGCTAAATGGATCCGGAAATTAAACCCAACATTCTGTTGCCTGCAAGAAACACACCTGAACAAACAGAGTAAACATAGACTCAAAGTCAAAGGATGGAAAACAATCCTCCAAGCAAACAACCCCCTTAAAAAAGCTGGAGTGGCCATCCTGGTATCCGACAACATAGATTTCAGGATGAAAAAGATCAAAAGGGACAGCGAAGGTCATTTTCTGTTTATCAAGGGATATGTACAACAGGAAGAAATCACACTCTTAAACGTATATGCTCCTAACGAACGACCGGCTAAATATTTAAAACGACTCCTAACAGACTTCAAAGAGGACATCACTAACAGCACAATTGTAGTCGGAGACTTCAATACGGCCTTATCACCTCTAGATAGATCCACAAGAACAAAACTCAACAAGGAAACACTGACCCTGAATGAAGAAATTGAAGAGAGAGGCCTAATAGACCTATACAGGGCCTTACACCCCAAAAAGAAAGAATACACATTCTTTTCCAGTGCACATGGAACATTTTCAAAAATAGACCATGTACTGGGCCCCAGAACATACCTCAATAGAATCGGAAAAATAGAAATTGTATCAACCATCTTTTCAGACCACGATGCGCTGAAGATAGAAGCTAACCACCCACAAATACGGAAAATCAAATCAAACACCTGGAAATTAAACAATTCCATGTTGAACAATGAGTGGGTCAAGAAGGAAATCAAGGAAGAAATCAAAAGATACTTAGAAACAAATGAGAATGAAGACACGAGCTACCAAAACCTATGGGACGCAGCTAAAGCCGTGTTAAGGGGAAAATTTATAGCTCTCCAAGCATTCCTCAGGAAGGAAGAAAGGACCCACATAGATAGCTTGACTTTACGACTCAAGACCCTAGAAAAGGACCAGAAAAAGGACCCCAAACCAGACCGAAGGAAAGAAATAATAAAAATTAGAGCAGAAATTAATGACATCGAAACCAAAAAAACAATCCGAAAGATCAATGAAACAAAGAGTTGGTTCTTTGAGAAAATAAATAAGATTGATAAACCGCTAGCAAGTCTCACAAAGAAAGAAAGAGAGAAAACTCTAATAAATCGAATCAGAAATGAAAAGGGGGACATCATAACAGAAACCAGTGAGATTCAAAAGATCATTAGAGACTACTTTGAAAGTCTTTACGCCACAAAAAAGGAGAACCTAAAAGAAATGGATGGATTCCTTGATTCCTACAATCTCCCAAGACTGAAGAAAGAAGACCTGGAATACCTGAATAGACCCATCAATGTTAAGGAAATTGAAACGGTAATCAAAAACCTCCCCAAAAACAAAAGCCCAGGCCCAGATGGTTTCACTGGCGAATTCTTCCAAACATTTAAAGAAGACCTATTGCCTGTTTTCCTCAAACTTTTCCAGGAAATTGAAAAAACAGGAACTCTCCCAAACAGTTTCTATGAAGCACATATCTCCCTAATACCAAAGGCAAACAAAGACACCACTAAGAAAGAAAATTACAGACCAATTTCCCTGATGAACACCGATGCGAAGATCCTCAACAAAATACTAGCAAATAGGATCCAACAACTCATCAAAAAGATCATACACCACGACCAAGTGGGATTCATCCCAGGGATGCAAGGATGGTTTAACATTCGGAAATCAATCAACATAATCCAGCATATCAACAAAAGGAAAGATAAAAACCATATGATCATATCAATAGATGCAGAGAAAGCATTTGACAAGATCCAACATCCTTTCATGATGAAAACCCTCGCCAAAATGGGGTTTGGAGGAACTTTCCTCAAGATAGTCGAAGCCATCTATCACAAGCCTACGGCAAGCATTATCCTCAACGGGGAAAAACTAAGGGCCTTTCCTCTGAGATCAGGCACAAGACAAGGATGCCCACTCTCACCACTCCTCTTCAATATAGTACTGGAAGTACTTGCGATAGCTATTAGACAAGAAAAAGAGATTAAGGGCATCCAGATAGGAAGGGAAGAAATCAAACTCTCACTATTTGCAGACGACATGATACTATATCTAGAGAAGCCTAAAACCTCTACTAAGAAACTCTTAGAAACAATAGACTTATACAGTAAAGTTGCAGGCTACAAAATCAATACCCAAAAATCCATGGCCTTCATATATGCAAACAATGAGGCAGAGGAAAGGGACATGAAAAAAGCAATCCCATTCACAATCGTGCCCCAGAAAATCAGGTACCTCGGAATCAGCTTAACCAAGGAAGTAAAAGACCTTTACAAAGAAAACTACATAACGCTACTCCATGAAATCAAAGAGGACATGAGGAAATGGAAACATATACCCTGCTCGTGGATAGGGAGAATCAATGTTGTCAAAATGGCAATACTCCCTAAAGCATTATACAGATTCAATGCGATCCCTATAAATATACCCATGACATTCTTCAAAGAAATGGATCAAGCAATCCTAAAATTCATATGGAATAACAAACGTCCAAGGATAGCTAAAACAATTCTTGGGAAAAAGATGATGGGAGGCATCACCATCCCCAACCTCAAACTTTACTACAAAGCAGTAACAATTAAAACAGCATGGTACTGGAACAAAGGCAGAGCCGTAGACCAATGGAACAGGGTGGAATATCCCTACACACAACCCCAAATGTATGACCATCTAATCTTTGATAAGGGAGCAAAAGAAGTGAAGTGGAGCAAGGAAAGCCTCTTTAACAAATGGTGCTGGCACAACTGGACAACCACATGCAAAAAAATGGGTTTAGACCTTGACCTGACACCATGCACAAAAGTCAGATCAAAATGGATTAAAGACCTCAACATTAGACCACAAACCATATTTTTTACTAAAAAAACTTCAGAATGCAGTATAATTCAATTCTTACTTTTCCTTTATGCCTCAAACCCAAAAATAAAGTAAAAGGGAACAATTGCAATGGGTAATTAAATTTTCAGAAATAGAAACTCTTAAGTGTTTTAATTATTGCCGTTTCTGAGGAATCACAGTTTTAGGTTGGCCTAAATACCTTTGATTCTTTCCTTATTCCTTTACCCCAAATTATAATTGTTGTTTAGGCTCTTTCCACTTCTGAATTCCTATATTCCTCAATCCTTGGTTACCGAAACTCTAAGTCATCCAACTTGTGAAACATGAAGTGTTGCTAACTCCATGGTTCTCCTAAGATGGCTAGATTTACACAGTGGTTCAAACAATAGGAGAGCAGGTAATGATACTGCCCTCTATGTATCACAATGAGAGTACTCCTAGTGGGATGCTCCTGGCCTTTGGCACCCAGAATCAAATATTCTATGTATACTATATCACATACAGGAAGATTTCCCATTCCAAATGCTTCATAAACTGAATTAAAGTACATAGAGCCTCTGCTGAATTTTCTATAGCAGCAAACATTTTCCAGTAGTCATTTATTGACCTTTATGATTGGCATAACTGTATCATTGTCATCCCGTTGCTCACCGTTTTGCTCCTGCTGGCACCAGTAAAGTCTTGATTGTGAGACTTGTCACTGTGTTTGGCATATCAAATAGGCCATGGGTAGCTTGCCAGGCTCTGCTGTGTAGGCAAGATACTCTTGGTAGCTTGCTGGGCTCTCTGAGAGGGGCAGAGGAACCGAACCCGGGTAGGCCGTATGCAAGGCAAATGTCCTATCTGTGGTGCTCTCGTTTGTTTTATTTTACAATCATGTATATATAGTCTAGCTATAAATATAAAGATAATTTCATTAATTTACTCTTGATGTTCATGTAATTATTTTCCATAAGACAAAAAATATTTATTACTTTATTCAACCAGCATAGGACTAGAAAGGTTAGGTAAAGAAAAAGATGTGAATAACCTCTCTCCTAAAGGTATGTTTTCACTGACTAAATAAAACTAAGACTTCTTTTGTATTCTAATGATTGCTAAAATCTATGGTACATAAGTATTTAGCTTCATAGTAACATGGACCAAAAGAAAGAAGTTGGATAAACTTCAACAGCCATTTCAGACCTCTATCAAATAATCAGATGTTAGCTTACTTAAAAGAGAAAATTATAAAGATAAACATATCATGTTATGCAGAACACAGAAAAGAAGATACAAAAATGGGACTGGGCATGATCTGTGTTGAAAAAACTAGTATATCTGATCTGATAAAAATGCAGATTTAAATGAAGACCATAGAATACAGTTATCTCATAAAAAATTATTTTTCTCTCTTTCTTTTAACTCTTTTTGCTCCTACCCTTCAACAAAGATTGAAAACCAGTTAAGTGCCTGCCTGATACCCTTCTAAGTACTGTGAATAGGAGATAACATCTTAAGATAGGAAGTCTATATTCTAGTGAGGCTAACAAAAAATTAAAAATGCATATAGTTTCAAAATATGATAAATATTGAGGAGAAAATAGTTGTATTAGGCTGAAGCAATAGCACAGCGGGTAGGGCATTTGTCTTGCATGTGGCCAACCTGGGTTCGATTCTCAGCATCCCATATGGTCCCCTGAGCACCGCCAGAAGTAATTCCTGAGTGAATGAGCCAGGAGTAACCCCTGTGACTCGCTGGGTGTGACCCAAAAAGAAAAAGAAAAGAAAATAGTTGTACTAAGCTGAGATATTAAATTATGAAGAAAAATTAATCAGAGTAAGATGAAAGATAAACTGTTATTTATTTTGTAGATAGTACAGTGAAAGATGGTGCCTTTAAAGAAGGCACATTTAGTCATATGCTAGGATAAAATAAAGAAGAAAATGTGTAAGAATATGGTGTTGCAAGCCATATGTACAAAAGGAGAGAGAGAAAAAAGAAAAGTGCCTTCCATAGAGGCAGGCTTGGGGGTGTGGGAGTTTGGGGGGTGGTGGGAAGGAAATGAGGGAATGAGAGACATGGTGGAAAATGTACACTGGTGGAGAGATGGGTGTTGGGTTATTGTATAACTGAAACCCAATTGTTAACAGCTTTATAATGGTCTATCTCACATATATTAATTTAAAAATTTTTAAAAAATAAAAATTTAATAAAAATATGGAAGAAGAGTATATCAAGAAAATGGAATGGCAAGGATTTAAAAACGAAACTAAAATGGAGAAAACTTCTCTGTATAAAGAACAAGAAGGTGCTGGAGTGATAGTAGCGTAGGTAGGGCATTTGCCTTTCACATTGCCAACTACAGTTTGATCCCCAGCATCCCATATGGTCTCCGGAGCACTGCCAGGTGTAATCCCAAAATTTAGAGCCAGGAAGAATGCCTGAGCATTGCTGGGTGTGACCCAAATATATATATATATATGTATACATATATATACATACATATATATAATGTGTCTGATCTGATAAAAATTAAAATCTGATGTATAAATATATATAATGTGTCTGATATGATATACACATACATATAAATATATATTAAGAATAAAATCAGGAATATTTGAAGCCTGAGTGAGGGTTTAGAGTTTGAGGAGAAAAAGAAGATTCAGGAATATGGTTGATAGGATATCATAAAGAAGACAAAATTATGGATGTGCAAAAGATAAGAATTTATTTATACATTTATACACTAATTTTTTGTGTTTCAAAAAAAGTAGTTATTAGCTGTATCAAATATATCAGTACAGACAATTTAAAAAGAACTGGGTTTGTCTTGTAGCTTGTGATCTCTTAACATCAGCAGTTACAATAGTGATATAAGAAGAAATCCTCATCTGATGGGTTGAGATAATTAAAAGAGAGAAATAGGAGATAGCGAATATAGACTGCTCCCTTGGGTTATGATTTAAAATATAGTTGTAGCTAAGGGGTTCTAAAAAGATCTAAGAAGGTTTTATGTTTAATTGTAGGTGGAAGCAGTACGGTATGCTTCTATGTCTAAGAGAATGTTTTAAAAAATAACAAAGAGACACACTACAGAGATGTCTCCAGACCCCAGACCGTGTTGTCTTATCCGTGGCAACCCAGAGAGGGTGTGGGTGAGTCCCACCATTGCCCCCAAAGAGCCTTGGGCCCTGGAAACCTCCAGAACTCAATCAACACCATGCTCATGGCTGATATCCACAGGCTAAAATGAGCCTCATCCATGAGGGAATCTGCTGAAAAACCCAGGTATGTGGGACTTATGACCCAAATCTTCAGACTCGCATGTACAGGGGAATGGGTAACCTCCCCCCATCTCCCTGCACTTCTGGTAGTCTGGCAGTCACATCCATGAACTGCCTCTGGTGTCATTTAAGCTCATTAATGACCATGATCCAGAGACTCACAAATGAACCTCCAAAGAGGAAGAGAGCCACACACAGCAGAGATGTCTGTTTCCCAAAGTTACCAACCAGTTAAAATTGAATTCTGTAGTCAAGATAAGTACCAGGAGTTTTGTTCCATGGCTTCAAAGCCAGCCGCACATGCTGGGGGAAAGAGCTGCCCAAAAAGAGAAGGGAACACCAAGTAAAAAGGGTCTGGAGGCTCCACTCAGGATGGGAGATGCGGCCTGAAAGTAGACTATAGACCGAACATGATGGCCACTCAATACCTCTATTGCAAACCACAACACCTAAAAGGAGAGAGAGAGCAAAAGGAAATGTCCTGCCACAGAGGCGTTGGGGGGTGGATGGGGTGGGGGTGGTGGGAGGGATACTGGGATCATTGGTGGTGGAGAATGGGCACTGGTGGAGGGATGGGCACTCAATCATTGTATAACTGAAATGCAAGCACGAAAGTTTATAAGTCTACAACCGTACCACATGGTGTTTCACTAATAAAAAGTTTTTTTTCAATGAATTCTATTTTATTTTTATTTTATTTTATTATTTTTTTAATCACCGTAAAAACAGTTACAAAGCTTTCAGGTTTAAGTCTCAGTCATACTGAACATGTTCCACCACCAAGAACCCCAATATACCCCCCTGCCACCCCCTACCCTGCCTGTGTGACAGATGATTTTCACTTTACTGTCTCTTTACTTTGATTACATTCATTTTTCGACAAAAAACCCACTATTATTATTTGGATTTTCCCCCCCAACAATCAGACCTGCCGAAAAGGCATCATTACTTTGTTTTCTACTGCTGATAATGAAGAGCATATGATGTCACACGGCCACCATAGTGGCTGTATGGTTTTGGAATTCTGGTATTTTAGTAATTAAGTCCAAAGGTATTTCTGCCAGCAGCCACTGTGTTCCAAGATTGGTTTGTGTGCCTCTGGAATCATAGCCATTCAGGAGTGGAGGAGCCGTTTGTGGGCAGCCACTCAGTGTCCCGTCTGGGTGGGGAGCAGGGCAAGTTCCATACCCCCCTTCCCGCTCCACCGTGAGATTTCCCAGGTGGCCCATCACTGCAAGCTCCTACCTCTCTGTCCAGTTAAGTCTGAAAGGTGTCAGTGGCAATGCTGCCGCAAAGGGGAAAAAGCCGAGGGTCAAAAACCCTTCCCCTCCCAGGGCAGCTCTGGGCCATAGCTTAGTTCATAGTCCAGGAGCATTTCTGCCAGCAACCGCTGCATTTCCAAGATTGGTTTGTGTGCCTCTGGGATCATGGCCATTCAGGGGTGGAGGAGCCGTTCATGAGCATTTTTTTGTATATATCAGGAAAGGTCGCACAGCGTGTAAGCGGGAGCACAGTTTGGAGAAATAGTCCTGGTCCCCACATACCAGAGCCATGTTTGTAGAAGCTCATGGTCACCAGGATTCCATCTGGAGAAGGCGGAGAGACTGCACTTGCTCCATCTTGGGCCCCCTAGTGTTATCAGCTCTGTCTGGGATCCAGAGCATTCTCTGGTGTTGCGGTGCCCACCAGCCAGGATTCTTCACTGCTGAGTGCGGCAAGATGGTGCCAGGGGTGGGTTGAGGGCATGACTTCCGGGGTCAGGGGCTGTCTGTTCCTTGTCGGGACCTTGCTTTTGGGGATCTAAGAAGTAAGGGCAACTGAGGTTTAAGTCTAGAGATGTCCAGGAGATAATATTATCTGGAGTCAATCAACTCCCAAGCCATAATCTTGTCTTTTTAACTGTCTTCCTGTATCCATACAAAAAACAATTGCTCTGAAATAGCTAACCATTCGAAGGACAGCAAAGAGAAGAGAAAGATAATATTTACAAGTCAGAGTCTGATCAGGAGACAAAGGTAATTGACAGGTTGAGGGGCAATCAACAAAACACAAGCTCCCAACAGCCAGGGAGGAAGGGCAAGCCAACGTTATCCTACAGAGATGTACCACCCTATTTAAAATCTTAAAATTCCTGGAGTGCATGGCCATGAATGTTCTATACAGGCCTTTATGGTTCCAGAGTGCTACAACAATCTTCACACATTTTCCTCTAAGGAAACTTTTTTTTCTTTTGCTTTTTGGGTCACACCCAGCGATGCTCAGGGGTTACTCCTGGCTTTGCACTCAGGAATTACTCCTGGCGATGCTTGGGGGACCATATGGGATGCCGGGGATTGAACCCGGGTCGGCCGCGTGCAAGGCAAACGCCCTACCCGCTGTGCTATCGCTCCGGCCCCTAAGGAAACTTTTGTGGATCATATTTAGCAGATTATCCATAACAAGCAATACAAAATAATTATGTTCTGCTTTGGGAGCAGGTTTGGAATAGGATGGAATAATTTGAAATATGGTTGTTGGAAGATGTAATGGTGGTGGGATCGGTGCTGGAATATTGACTGTAATCAATTATTGTGAACAACTTTATAAAAATATATAAATGATTTAAAAATAAAAATAAAGAGCATCTAATGATGTAGGGAAGAGTAGACACTTGAAAGAGTAAGACCATGAGTAGGATTCAATGCAAAACATTAACCTTCTAAAGGATAAGGATTATTCGTCCATTGTATAAAAGGAGGATGGCAGATGTACAAGTTTGTTAACGGTAGATTTAGTAGTGGAATTGCTTTTTTCCCTAGTGAAATAAAAGGTCAGCTTATTTGCTGAGAAAAAAGACACAGAGAAAGATGTTGGCAGTTTGAATGAAAAAAAGGTATGAAACCAGGCCTTGTAAAGTGTGAGAGTGAAAATTTATTGTTCTCACAGGACAATGCTAAGGATCCACTTGAGAATTGTGGTCATAAATTCTCTATAAATGGAGTCAAGATGGTTGTGTGCTTTTCTCCTACAAAATGCTCCTTGGGAAGAAGAGTGAGGTGAGATTTTGGTTTAACCAGGAGTGAGGATTACAAGCTGAAATAATAGACAAGAAGAAATTAGGATTTTATTTTAGCTATAGAAGGAAGGGAGGATGTGAGTGTGATAAAGTTAGGAAGATCTTTTGGTATTTAATTATTTGACTTGAACCAAGGAAAGAGGTAGTGATGATATAGAAATTCATGATGTTAAAATTTTATATTTGCTACACTTCTTGATAGTTAAATAGTGAGGATGGGGGAAAAGGACATCACAAGAAATGAATTCAAAAGATTAGATATTTTACGTCACCTCTCTGTGAATATCAACACCGCTAAGAAGAATATCGATTAAAAAAAAGTACTGGAGGAAGAGTGTGAATCAGGTAGTAAAATCACCACTGAATGAATAAAGATTGAGAATAAAAAGGGAACAGTTAGAGATTGTACAGAATAAAGTACTGAAGTTTTAAAGAAATGGGAAGTGAAAATTATCAGAAAATGGCGCATATCAAGAAACAGCTGGTCTACATTCAACCAATGAGATTCACAGGACAAGGGAAAAACTGCCCTAAATTGAGAGGGATTCATAAGCATCACAAGGAATGCACAAAAAGAATCTTCAATTAAATCTAGAAAATAAAGAGCACAAAGGGAACTGTTCAGAGGTGCAGGGACACAAAGGATAGAAGACTGGGTCAATCATTATAGTGGACTAAGAGGGAAACTCAAAGTGTGTATGATTGTGTGGGTGTCTGTAAGTGCACACACACATACACTAGCTAAAATTGACTTAAGTGCTTCAGTTTAAGTAAAGGAAATCTCACTTGTGATAAAGGTATGTTTTTTATACGTGTCTTTACCTTTTATGCTTCTGCAGAATGATTGGGTCTCCAGGAAACCTTGGACCAGTGTTTCTCTTCCTCAAACACTCATGACCATCCTATTCACCCTCCTCTATGCTTTGTTTTACAGCAACAACGTTTCTAATCGGAATTCCTCTAGTCTTGCTAGAGTGCTAGAATTGCTAGAATTCCTCTAGTCTTCCTCTAGTCACTCTTCTCTTTCCTCTCTTGCAACCTCCTCAGACTGCGGATACATTTTTTACATATCTAAATGAATATTGTATGTCTAAGACTCAACTATCAATCACTTTTGCAAATCACAGCTCCTGAATTCAATTTTTTAAAAGAAATTCAATGAAATAATCGAGTTACAAAAAGTTAATAAAGAAATAAAAGAGATCCACCAATGACCCTCCTAGAGAATGAGCACTAACCAAAAGCAGGCTACCCCACCGGACTAAAACCAAGTTTCAAAACCTTTGTTCCCTCTCCTCACTAGTGTCATAAAGCTTTCCGCTGTTTCTAGATTGCTGAGATTGGGTAATTACTTGAGAAAAGGAAAGTATGCCCTCCAAAAAGTAACTGCTGTTCTATATACTGAACACTTAAAATTGTTTATCTATTTGACCGTATATTATATTCCCCAAAAAAACTTTATACTGAGTAATCTGTAAAACAGATGACTCTACTTTTAAAAACACATGAATTTAATCTTATTTGATCTTCTCAACAATCCAGTGAAATACTCAGATGAGAAAACTGATGTCAAAAAACTAAATCACTTGTTCAAAATAAAATAGAACTACATAGAAATATTTAGTGGGAAATTAATGAAGGAAAATACCTCAGAGATGTCCTAAGGAAAAGATGACTGCCATAGTGCTCATATAGGCATAAATTTCAATAACATTTAAAAGAAGATTTGTATTTATTTATTTTTAATTTTGGAGCCATACCTAGGAGTTCCCAGAGGTTACATCTGTCTCAGTTTTCAGGGGTCATTTTTAGCCAAGCTTGGGGGAAATGCTGAAGATTAAATGTAGTTCTTCTGCACACAGAGATTAAGATATCCCCCTGACCCTGTAAGGAAACATTTTATCATAATTGGTGATAAATTCATATATCATAAAAATCAACTCTAATTTCTCTTCCATCAGATTTCTTTTCATGCACCTTGATCAATTTTAAGATATAGTTCAGGATGGAGTTGTGATACATACAGTTTGTAGAATCTATTTGTGTAGCCTAAAATTACTCATGTACAGAATTATATTACCACAAATATTCTTGGCATAGATCCATGTATAAGGCATGTCTTTTCTCTTTGTCTCTGTGTCTTGCACCCATGTACATGTGCAAGCACATTCGTACATTATATCAATTCTTCTGACTTGAACACTGTAGGACTACCAGATATCTAAAAGTATCTGGCACTGAAGGTTTGTGAATATTAAATGGTAGAAGAGAACAAGTTTTCACATACAAAGAGTGGATTATCCTTCCATTTTCTATACAAAATATTACAAAAATTTTATCTTTTCAGGAGGTGCTTAAAGATAATGGAGCCAAAAAAAGTTGTAAAAAGTATGTCAGGCTAATAAAGACCATCTTGTTTTATGGATTTTGTAATATATGTGGTATCTGAAATCTTTTAAAAATGTATAATCCTTAATACTTATTTTCTACCTATACCCTGTCATACTTAATTTTGTAATTCTAATTTTTCTTCTTTTTCCTAAAGAAGACCTCCCCCGACTTGTATCAGCTCCCAAAAACAGTTAAAAAGAAATGAAGTTTTGTAATTTCCAGTCTGGCAAAACTTACAGCCACTCAGACTATTCAACCCACTTATCTAATGCCCAAATTAGATTTTACAAAGAATCTGACCAGTAATCATTTCCACTAAGATGTTTTCCCCTGGTTAATTATACATGTTGACCATTTTTATAGCATGAAAAAATTGAGAAATATAATTTTCCACACACCCAATTCTCCATCCCAGTAGTTTTCCTTTTCACACTTGCCTCTCATTTCCTGATTCTGGTCTGGACTTGAAGCAAACCTACCTGAATCCAGCCAGGAAACCTGTTAATACAGTCATTTTGGCCTAGCAGAGGCAGGAAATACCAACAACCTTATGGTTGTTATTCCCTAATGAATAGTTAACCCAAATGCATAAACTTGGAGACCTTGCATAATTTAGATGATGTTCAGATAAAATTCAAACATTTAGAAACATCTTCTCTTCTAATCCTGCTGGCCAGCCTACAAGTTTAAATTCCTCACAATGAAATGATAAGTCTAAATTCCTCACAATGAAATGATAAGTCTAAATTCCTCACAATGAAATGGTGAAATAAGGAACCAGAATAAATTTCCTGTTTTAAATGCAAGTCTCTGAGGAATAGAAAATGACTATTCCATTGGAAATGGAATTTGAAATCTAACTCTGTCAAACAAGTAGACAAAAATACTAAAATAAGATTTTCAGCAGAAACTGAAAATTTGGTCTTATTCCTTGAGTTAAAAAAAAAAAAAAGGATTACCAGATATACCTGCCAGTAGGTTTTTGCACCACTATGTTCACATATATCAGGCTCCAAACTACATAATCCTACCATAACCACAATGACCATATGCCACTTTATAATCACCTAACACACATACAAAATGCCACAATGTTGTGTGTCTCCAGAAAGCCATGTTACTAATAAACTGAAATTACTTTCTGTATTATAAAGTTTGCAATGTCATCCTACTCTTCAATATAACCTTAAATTTATGACTCAGATCACTATAATTTCTCTTATAATTACTCCCACCTTTATGAAATTTTGAAATTTCTATTGTTTACAGTGTTTGATGCTATTGTTCTTCGTAGCTCAGTTTACTATGCTAGTGATCACATTAGAGAGAAACACACACTTTAGAATTTGCATTGGCCTTGTTGTAACCTGCCTGATGAATCACCCTCGGTCAACTACCCCAAGGATCCCCAGTCCTGACAGAGGATGTTTTTCCACCTTAATTGGAGAACACTGTTTACACTGCTCCAGAGACAGGTCTGGGCTCAGCTCTTTGTACTGGTTCGGGGAAGAACACCAAGGCAAGAGCTGTAGGTGATAACACTTTCCCTGAATTCTAGATGGTCCTAGAGGGTAGGGCACAAGATTTCAAAACACCTTTCTCTGCAGGAGACAATGATTTCCTATTATATATAAATGTATATTTTTAATATATGCATATAGAGTTAACTGAGTATAATTCACTGACTTTACTAGTTTAGCACGGAATTATTTGTTGTTGGTACATCAACTGATGAGGATGATCACAAATCAGAGGCTTGGGATTAAATAGAATTCTTTTTTTTTTTTAATAGAAGAATTCTTAGTGACTCTGGGATGGAGTGATAGCACAGCGGGTAGGGCGTTTGCCTTGCACGTGGCCAACCCAGGTTAGAATCCCAGCATCCATACGGTCCCCTAAGCACCGCCAGGAGTAATTCCTGAGTGCGAAGCCAGGAGTAAACCCCTGAGCATCGCCGGGTGACCCAAAAAGAAAAACACAAAAAAAGAATTCTAAGTGACGAAAAAGGAGTCAGCAAATTACATCTCTTGGAAACTTCTTGAAACTAAATAAGAACTTAGGTCTATTAATCAATCATTGAATAAATCAGTCAACACGGGAAGGAATGAGCAGAAATAGGGACTGTAGTAAAACTTTGGGAGAAACATATTCCTGCCTATTCCAGAGGTTTACTTAGACAAGAACATACAATCTGTGGTATCTAGATTTGATTCTTTCCCACAAAAGCACTAAGCCAGCTCTCTCCAAACAACCCAGGACAGAGGTAAAGAACATATATACCTTTCTTATTATATTACTGCTCAATTAATATAAATCCCACATACTACCAATTCAACCAAAAGATCCCTTATGTATTTTATAACACATTCTTTAAAAATTATTTTTATTATAGTTTAAGTAACAAGGTATTATTGTTACTATACATTATTGATGTACAAAGTTGCTGTAGTCCATCTACCATCAAAGTGTCCAAGATTCTTCTATATTTTGCGGGGGGGTCACACCCAGTGATGCACAGGGGTTGCTCCTGGCTTATGCATTCAGGAATTACTCCTGGCGGTGCTCAGGGAACCATATGGGATGCTGGGAATTGAACCTAGTTCAGCTGCATGCAAGGCAAACGCCTTACCTGCTGTGCTATCACTCCAACCCTGATTCTTCTATCTTTATGTCAGCTCTCATTCATAATTTTATTGGCCCTCATGCTCACTCCCCATCACTACTCTATAAAGTTTTCTTGTCCTTTGCTGCTGCTCTTCACTCACTTTCTACCTACCTTTTAATATCTGACTATTCATTCCAGTCTCCTCCCAAATTTAAAAGGCTTAGGGCAGAGTCTTAAAACCAGTTTGTCTCTTAATTAGAAACTATTATGAAAATGAGACAAGGAAATAGGGGCAGGGAGAATAGTAGAGAGATTGAAAAGCAATCCTGATGTGACTATGGACTTAAGATCATCATGGAACAACTTTTCATTAGGATCCAGGTTAATTGAGAATAGAAGAGGCAAAGCAGGAGAAGTCAATGAATTACCTTCTTTTATAAACCTAGAGTTTGCCCACATCATTCAGGCTCAACTTGATCACAAATTCTATTCTATCATAACAAGCATGTAACATCTGGTGAAGGTGGGTGGGAACAAAATAAAATGTGCAATAATAAAAAAGTACCTCACTTCATTACAAACACATAGAAAATAACCTTGGAAAATAATACCTTGGAAAATAATATTTTGTCTTATCTACTAAATAATGACAGACACAAAGATACAAATATTAAATGTGCCTCTCACAAATGTAAGTTGACAATTCTGAAACTATTTTAGGTGTATATTAGGGTTGAACAAAAGTAAATCTGTTGGGATTATGAGAGTAGGATTTCTCACTATTGCAAAAAGAAATTACAAATTAAAGGGCAAGACTAAGTAAGAATGAATCTTACGGTTTTAAATCAGAAACATGAGTGTCAGTGCAAATTCATGCAAATTAAAGTGGTGTTTTGTGTGTGGGGGGGTGTTTTTTGGGTCACACCCGGCGATGCTCAGGGATTACTCCAGGCTTTGCACTCAGGAATTACTCCTGGGGGTGTTCAGGTCAACCAACTTGGGTCCTTGAAGAAGGAAAAGTTATGCTGTCAGTGTTTTTAAGGTAAGTATATGCTAGCTAGCATTTGAAAAATTACATTTCAAATAAAAGCAGTGAGAGCATTATTAGCCCTACACACATATTGGGGTAGAACTGTGTAATGCAGAAGAGGACTAAGAAAACACCAATAACAGCTTTAAAAAGTACCCCTTGGGCTGGAGTGATAGCACAGCGGATAAGGCATTTGCCTTGCATGCGGCCGACCCGGGTTCAATTCCCAGCATCCCATATGGTCCTCTGAGCACCGCCAGGGGTAATTCCTGAGTGCATGAACCAGGAGTAACCCCTGTGCATAGTGGGTGTGACAAAAAAAGCAAAAAAAAGAAAAAAAGAAGTACCCCTTGCTGATAGGGAGATCTTGGGGATAAGATGCTCCAGTTTAGGACAGAATCTAGGCACTACAAACTCCATTTACTCCATTGCAAGTCTCCGAAAGTAGTCACAATGAGAAGACCACTGCTTTCAGGTGCACTATTAATAAGATATATTTAAAGGAAGATTCTACCTTCATTTTGTGGAACAAACAATGTTTCAGGTCATTTAAAAACTATTTTAAAATTTATAATGTATGATCAAAGTGAAAAGTATAGAAACGGAAAAGTTGATCTCCATTTGAGGAGTCTCATAAGGACTTGGAAAACTTATTAAAAACAAACTCACTTTATCTACAGAAATCTATATCTATATAGACAAACCAGTTTATCTATATAAAGTGAGTTTGTTTTTAATAAGTTTCCCAAGTTATATAGATAACTTTCCCATCTATTAGTCACCTACACAACTTAAAGAAAAGATTAGTCAAAGAAGCTTGATATAACATGGAATGAATCACAGCTGGTTCAATAGTCTCTAGGGGTACTGACAAATAATCTGCTTCCTTCTGTCAAGGAAGGATTAATTTGCATGTGAGTTCATGAAGGATCAAAAATGACTGCAGTGTCTCCACATCAAATTGAGACTTGAATCAGAGATTTAGAAGCTACCAAAGACCTAAGCTGATGGTAAGTGTGATAGCAGCTTTTCTAAAACAGGAGCACTGTGATTTATTTCTGACTGATTCATAGCACTGTCTGCAGAAATCTCATGCCCTTCTTTCATTCTTTTCTGTAACTTTTGTTCTCAATATGACCAGCAGCCAAAGAAACCAAGTTTTAAACCAGACAACTGATTACTTTCTCCTTTTTGCTGATTAGATCACCTTAGAAGTTCACAGTAGGAACATGAAGTAATTCAAAAGTTACAGTTTGACATGAGTTAAAGGGTCTTGGGGCCAGAGAGCTAACAAAGAAAGCGGTGAAGGAATTTGTTGACAGGTCAAGGCAGTTGACCCTGGTTTGATTCCAGCACAGCATGTTGTCCCTCAAACATTATCAAGGAGTACCTGCGTACTGCTGGACAAAGCCCCAACAAAATAAAATCAAGGTGATAAGAATGCAGAACCAGTTTAGAGGAAAAAGCTTTGAACCCTGAAGATGTCAAAAGACAGGACCCTGTGGAAACTAACATTGGAAGTCGTTCTGAAGAAGGAAGATTAAGTTGCCAAGAAGAGATAAAGGAAGGGGAATTCAGGGAGAGAAGATGGGTTTTCTATGAAGCAAAGGAAAAAATGGTGCAAGTGGAGGCGCATAAAATGGCGTGTCTTATAAAACTCAGTGTCAATATTTCTGGCAATTTAAATGGGCGAAGCAGTGAGGAGCAATAGATACAATGAGAGGTCACCAGTTGGTCGGAGTCAGCTGTACCACGCCTACTCTCATTCCCAGCCATGATAGGTCAGATACAAGGGAGAGTATTTCAGAAAAGAAATGTGCAGAACTGCATTTTGGATCAGTGCCTCTGGGTGAAATCAACACTAGAGAATTCAAGGACACCATGTGATCTATACCAATGGTTTTCAAAGACCAATGGTAAGACAGGTACCTTTCCTCAGATATAAAATGGTGAAACACCATCAGTCCGTACAGTCAAATTAAGGTATCTCTCAGCAATATCTTTCTAATCTCCTAATCCTGTTATTTACAGCACTTGTTTTCTTAGCCTTCTAATCCTTAAACCCCATGCCAACTACTGATGATGCCAGCTCAATGACACGGAGTATGTATATGTAATGGAGGGGAAGCAGGTTAGATGGCCACTGTCATTCCCACTCCCCTTCATCTCTGCCTTCAGTTAACCCAAATAAACTTTCTTTCTAATTTAATGATGCTATGATTGCTTCAATAAGGAAGCTTTGAGAGAAGGTTCTAAGGACCCCTTTTTCATCTCCTGTAGTCTTCACAATATATAATCTTTGGAGTGGAAATTAAATAGATAAAATGACTCAGAGATTAGTCTTTGGATCTTCCAAATCTTAGAGGGTTCCTGATTGCCTTCCTGTGCAAGACTCTATGGGAAAGCTCTAGAAGAATCCTACTAACCTGAATGGGTAGGAGCCTGAGAGTGAGACATAGAGAAAGAATCTCTATTCCTCAATGATTAGCACAATTGCTCCTGAAACAGATGGCTTAACCATTAGCTAAATTGGGGAATGAGTGAGGGAAGTGTCCCCACCTAGCTGTGCAGAGGCTTAAGCATGATTCTGTGCTCAGGGATCATGACTTCTAGTGCTCAGGGGACTGACCATATGCAATGAAGGGGATTGACCCAGGTCAGCTGCATGAAAAGCAAGAGCCTTAACCCCTGTAATATATTTCCGGTCCCATAGCTGAATTTTACTGAGAATCTTTCCAGGCATAAGTTGCCACATCATCATGTTTTATTGAAAAACCTAAATTCTAGAATAGCTCCATAAAATTCAAGCAATGTTAAGGATCATCTGGGAAAGCAGAATAAAATTCCTATCATGCGTCCAAAACATAAAACTAATAGCTACTCATAAATACCATCCTTTGCTTTACACATTTTAAATAAATCCACTTGTGAGTAATATAATAACTCCCTTTCTTTTTTGTTTTAATTTGAGGCTACAAATACTGTGTATTTTTCCTTCTCTTTCCTTCTCTCCTTTTCTGTTTTAATTTTATTATCTGCTTGGTTGGAGTAGATTTTCATAAGAAATTAAAACAACTTTCTTTAAAAACAACTCTTAATTTGATATGAAAAATATGTCATGCCCTGGAAATTGAGAGATAGTACAGGAATTAGGATAGTAGCATGCCTTCACACGTCTGACTCTGGTTCAATTCCCAACACCACATATGATCCTCCAAGCACTGCTAGGAGTGATCCATGAACACAACAGGATGTGATCAAAACACCCACATACACACACACAAACACATACACATACATACACACACACAATCTTGCATATATATATCAGTTCAATTTTCTTCATTTTTCTCAAAGAATTGTCAGATTTAAGAAACTAGGCCTGGGGAATAGTACAGCCTGTATGATGCTTGCCTTGCATGCAGCCAAACCAGAGTTTGATCCCAGGTATACTACATGGTCCCCCAATACTGTCAGGAGTGATCCCTGAGCACAGAGCCAGGAGTAACCTCTGAGCACTGGCAGGTGTGACCCAAAAAGAAAAAAATAAATAAAAGGTAAAAATAATTTTAAAAATTAAAATAGTTTTAAAAATATTTAAAAAAACAGAAATACAGACAACTCAGTTAAATTTGAATTTAATATAAACAAAATAATACTTTCATAGAAATACATTCATGAAACATTTGGGGCATATATATAATAAAATATTTCTTAATATTTTCTGAAATTTAAATTTAACCAAGAATTCTGAATTTTATTTGTAAGCAAACCAAAAAGAATTAGAATTTTATTTTAATACTTTTTGCTAGGATACTTAGCATAAAAAAATCTTCTGTGGCTGGTGATAAAGCTCAGCAGTAGAGCACTTGCCTTGTGTGTATAGGTCCTGGATTTGATCTTTAGTAGGGAGATGGGGAGAGGAAATCTCCCCACTTTATAGAATAAAGTATGGAGAAATACGAGTCTGTTCAATAAAAAATAATTTATGTCAATAGGGTATTACATAGCGATTGCAAAGACATTGTGTGATAACTACATCCTACCATGGGAAAATGCACATTTATAGTCTAAGGGAAAAGAACAGAATGCACAGTTACATAATAGTAAAATTATAATAGGCTTTACAGAATACTAATGACATAACAGGCATGTACTAACTGCTTTGTTGCATTAAGTTGTTTAACATGCATAATTCAGTGGAATAGTTACTGTAAAGAATTTTTTTAAAGAACCTCTCCAAAAGGTTTATTTGCCCAAACTAAACTAAAGCATACAATTGTATAAATAAATGTTACACCAGTTAAAAATGAATTAAGTTTAAAACAAGTAAATAAGACAATGTTTTGAAGATAAAGAAAAGGGTAGCAGAAAGCCATAATGCTCATTATTGAGGGTTAGATCAGAGCAATTTCACAAATCTTATTTCTGCATTCTCCATACCTTCTATAGGAACACATGTTCCTTTTCAAATAAAATAATAATAACATTTAAATAAAAATCTATTATATTCTAATTACCAAGCAGTAGGGGGAAGGTTTGGGAGCAATGAAGTAGATTAGAGGTAATATAAGGACAGTGGGGAAGTGTCTTGTGCACTTTGGAAGTAGTAACAGTAACTGTACACAGCAAACCAAGATGGTTAACACTATTGTAATTATATTATCTAAACTACAACAATAAGTTTGAAAATAAATTTTAAAACTTTCCCCAAAAGAAAAATTTATCTAATGAAAACAAACACACAAACAAAACACAAAAAATAACCTATATACCTGCTTTCTTTCCCCTCCCCCACGCCTGCCCGTATATACATTACTTGTGCAGGTTGCACATTGCAAAGCCAGTTTGGGGGAAGTTACAAAATTCCAAGTCTTCATCATCATCATCATCATCATCATCATCATCATCATCTTCTTCTTCTTCTTCTTCTTCTTCTTCTTCTTCTTCTTCTTCTTCTTCTTCTTCTTCTTCTTCTTCTTCTTCTTCTTCTTCTTCTTCTTTTGATAGGACCCCATTCCAAACATTTATTCATTTATTTATCTTATTTAATCACCATGAGATACACAGTTACAAAGTTGTTCATGATTCAGTTTCAGTCATACAGTGTTCTAAAATCGATCCCTTCACCAATATACGTTTCTCCCCACCAATATTCAGCCACTGGCCTCCCCCAGGCCCTGACTCTATGACAGACACCTCTGTCTCTCTCGGTCTGTCTGTTTCTGTCTCTGTCTCTGTCTCTGTCTCTGTCTCTGTCTCTGTCTCTCTCTCTCCCCCCCCCCACTTTCCTTTTGGGCATAATGGTTTGCATACAGTACTGAAAGGTTATCATGTATATACCTTTACCTCCTTTCAGCACTCACTTTTTTTGTTCACAGTGATCATTTCTAACTATCATTGTCATAGTGGTTCCTTCTCTGTCCTAATTACCACCCCCTAACTTGTGGCAAATTTCTGACCGTGAACCAGTCCTACTGGCCTTCATTTCTACTGTCCTTGGGGATTAGTGGCATACTAGGTGTATATATGTGTGTGTGCTTGTTTGTGTGTGTGTGTATCCCTCAAATGATTGCAATAATTCTATTTATGTCGCTCTCCTTCTGACTCATTTTGCTCAGCATAATACTCTCCATGTACATACATTTATAAACAAATTTCTTTTTTATATAGTTAACAGAACCTTTGCAAAATAACATTTGTTTCCTTTAAAATTTTATTGAATCACCGTGAGATAGTTACAAGCTTTCATGTTTGGTTACAATCACACAATGATCAAACACCCATATCTCCACCAGTGTACATTCCCCACCCCCAATATCCCTGGCATACACCCCCTTTCCCACCCTTCCCCTGCCTCCATGGCAGACAATATTCCCCATACTCTCTCTCTACTTTGGGGCCTTATGGTTTGCAACACAGACACTGAGAGGTCATCATGTTTGGTTCATTATCTACTTTCAGCACACATCTCCCATCCCAACTGATTCCTCCAGCCATCATTTTCTTAGCGATCCCTTATCTATTCCAACTGCCTTCTCCCCTCTGCTCATGAAGCAGTCTTCCAGCTATGGGGCAATCCTCCTGGCCATTGCATTTACTGTTCTTGGGTGTCAGACTCATATGACGTCATTCTATAATCCACAAATGAGTGCAGTCCTTCTATGTCTGTCCTTCTCTTTCTGACTCATTTCACTTAGCAAGGTACTCTCTATGTCTATCCATTTATAAGCAAATTTCATGACTTCATCTCTCCTAACAGCTGCATAGTATTCCATTGTGTAGATGTACCAAAGTTTCTTTAACCAGTCATCTGTTTTAGGGCACTCGGGTTGTTTCCAGATTTTGGCTATTGTGAACAGTGCTGCAATGAACATATAGGTACAAATGTCATTTCTACTGTGCTCTTTTTTCATCCTCAGGATATATTCCCAGAAGTGGTATTGTGGGGTCATATGGAAGCTCAATTTCTATCTATAAACAAATTTCAAGACTTTATTTCTCTGGCAGCTGCTTTGTACTCCATTGTGTACAAAGTACCATAGTTTCTTTAACTAGACATCTGTTTGGGGGCATTTTGGTTGTTTCCAGAGTCTGGCTATTGTGAACTGTGCTGCAATAAACATAGGCGTGCAGGTGCCTTTTCTGCATTGCTTTTTGAGCCCATAGGGTATATTCCCAGGCGTAGTAACTGGAGCTCAATTTCTAGTTTTTTTGAGGAATATACATATTGTTTTCCAAAAACAAGTGGACCAGTCGGCATTCCCTCCATCACTGAATTAACACTGAATGAGAATCCTTTTCTCCAATCACCCACACCAGCACTGGTTGTTCTTGTTCTTTTTGATGTGTGCCAGTCTCTGTGGGAAAATTCCAAGTATTAATCTACCAAAGTCTTTGTTGATTCATGATGGGCCTCCATCTCTTAAGATGAGATGAGGAGCTTCTTTATAATCAACTGGCTAATTCAATCTTATTATTCCAGTGGTTGCTATATATTTAAGAGTTCCCTCAAAATATTATGCAAAAGATGAAATAGGAAATAAATATGCCAATTAATGAATGAATAAGTGAGTAGCAAATAAATTAATAGAATTTTTGTGGTTTTCTGTAGGCATCCCGCTAAATGTAACAATGTTGGTTTCTCAGCACAAAAGAAAAATTACAATTCATACATTCCTCCCAATAATCACCTAAACATGCTCTGAAGAAACAATTCCTTTAGAGAACTATAGACTCATGTAAAGTGAGGTAATACTATAGTACTGGCATTATCCAGGAGCAATTTTGTCATTTTCTTATCAGAGAAAGGAACTCCCTTTGGAGTTCAAACTTATCAAGAGCTGAGAATTCTCTAATAGTTTTATGTAATCACCAAGAGAAAATTTGGTTTTTACAGAAGATGGTCACTAGTAACTCAGAAGCTTTTAGCTTTTACTTTATAGGAAAGATGCCAACTTCTAGGCTCATCCTTTAATTGCCTTACAAGTAATAGGAGAGACTGTTAGTGTAGTTAACAAGTCAGAACAAGGGTATAAAGGCCAACTGTCTCTATTCCTACTAGGACAAGTTCACTGGAAGTAAGGTCTGAAACCAGCCAGAGAATGCAGGAGATTGGAGAAATATTTCCTTTCCTTTCAACCACCAGCCAAGTAAGTTGCCTTCTTTCCTTTGCAAAGCAATCACTGGGTATTCCTCAGAGAGATGCTACGAAGACGCTTCAGCCTAGAACAAGAGTGAGTCATGGTTTGTACAACTCAGAGGTGTTGCCAACCCGCCTCCACTCTGCCTCACGGTTTTTGTTTTCTTGGTATGATAATTAGTTGTTGACATTATGAGTATATCTTCTGAGAAAAAAAATGTGGGCACCTGTTATTTCTGAAATAAGTGTTCTGTGCATTGCATTTAAGTAAGTTATCAGCTTAGAGTCTAGTTATGGCCAACTAGAGTCACCTTGTCAACAAGTAGTCACTTAATCCAAAGCTCCACATCCCTCTCTGTGTTTTTCATTTCTTTTTGGGTCACACCCAGCGATGCACAGGGGTTAACTCCTGGCTCTGCACTCAGAAATAACTCCTGGCAGTGCTCGGGGGACCATGTGGGATGCTGGGAAATGAACCCGGGTCGGTTGCCTGCAAGGCAAATGCCCTACCCGCTGTGCTATCACTCCGGTCACCCCCCCGCCGTGTTTTTATCAAGCTAAACTAAGGAACATTATATCTAGCTACTTACCTTCTGCTTTCTGATTAATTCAATACAGAGCAATTTCTCTTTCAAAATGCAGGAGCATTCACTGTATCACTGTCACTCTCATCCCGCTGTTCATTGATTTGCTCGAGCAGGCACCGGTAACGTCTCCATTGTTGTAACTTGTTGTTACCGTTTTTGGCATATTGAATACACCACTGGTAGCTTGCCAGGCTCTGCCGTGTGGACGGGATACTCTCGGTAGCTTACCGAATTCCCCGAGAGGGACAAAGGAATCGAACCCCAGTTGGCTGTGTGCAAGGCAAACACCCTACTCACTGTGCTATGGCTCCAGCAGGAGCATTACAGTTACCAAAAAGGCGAATGCTTCTAGTAATTCTCACACTCACTGTACATCAGACATAGCTAGGGGCTTAAAAATTACCAATGCCAAGCCCTACTCCAGAGTAGATTCTACAGGATCTCTGGGAACGGTTTCAGCCAGGACACTGAACTCTTTCCAGAACTCCCCAAAGTGCTTCTGCTGAACAGCCAGGATTGAGAAACTGATGTCATCCACCAAGGCATTTACTGTTGAAACTGACATTCAGAGAAAACTCTTTCTCTAAGATCCCTTAAATTTGTAACGCATATGCCTTAATCTGTTTTTCCTTATACTCTGAAATCTTTGAGCACTTAACTCTGACATGAACAATAAAATCCACAGTGCCTAGAGCAATAAGTGTCCAATGCAGTCTGAAAACTAGGAAGGAAATTACAAAGCCAGATCTTCTTCCCTTGGTGCCACAACCTCTCACTAAGGAAGCAGTGTTACTGAGATAAACTACTGGGTTGGGGGTTGGAGGGAGTGGACACAGAGACAATGGTAGAGGGAAGTGGACACTCTGGTGTTGGAACACTTTATGTATAAAATCCTGTCATTAATAGTGTTATAAATCACAGTACCAAAAAAATTTTAATGCGATTGAAAAACTAAGGAAACTTTTGTATGAAATTGTAAGCTTACAAAGTCATCAAGTATCAGCTTCTCCAAAGACCTGATCCATTAATCCCTAGAAAAATTTTGTTAGTCATATTGCCCCCCAAATCCCAACCCAAATGTTTCTATGCTAATTAATCCAGCTGCTTTGAGCTAAACACTTGACCTCGTTCAATATCCCATGCCTCACTAAGTTCTCACTTTGCACAGTCTCGTTTATTTCCCTAGTTAAACTTGACACTTTCCAATTAATAGGTAGCTTAAGATGGCCTGCTTTCCTGACTCCAGAGTGAAGAGAAGAGTTATGGGACATCTACAATTAGAGATATATAGACCTAGAGCCTGTAAGTCACCGAGACACCATATAGAGTTCTAGACTTTTCTGTGACTTTACTGGTTCTACCCACTGCTGGTTATACAATCTCCACCTGCTAATAAGGTAGAATTTCAAGTAAAACCCAGCTAGTGTGACATTGTGGAAGGGCTCAGGATTGGAGTATAAAAAAGTGTTCAGCAAATATAGTAGTGCCAAGTTTGTACACTGATTCTTGAAACTTATGTGTACACTGAGCAGCCTCCCAAAACATCTGCCTTTCTTCACACCAGGATGTTATCTGGAACAAAACCTCATTTGGTCAGTAGGAAATACCAGGGAATGCAAAATATTACCCCCAAACCCCATTGTGGGTTTCTTTACCCCAAAGCTATTTTTGGTCTCCACCCCTTTTCCAGGTGTAGTCACTTTAAGGTTTGTATTGTTTTGCCCATGGATTAAGTCCAGTTTCCCAGTGATTACCTGGTTTTCTAGCATATGTTGACATCCTTCCATTCCTATTTCCCTTCTGGTTGCTTCCTTAGCTTATCCCACAAATAATTACATCTTCTGTAAAGGTCTGATTCTGGAAGAACCAAAAGAAAACACAGTGACCTTATCAGTTTACAGTTCTTTGATTTTAGTGAGGCTATTTATTTCTCTAAAAGTCACTGTTCTTGTATACAAAATAAGGCAAACATCTGAAGTCCCTCTTGGTCATTACAGAAGACAGAAGTTTACTTCAGGTGGCTGCCAAAGTCTTCCCAGAGCTGACACATCTCCTTCCCATCATCACCCCCTCATCTCTCAGTATGCAACACCCCCAACTCTCAATTCCTCTCCTGGCTCAGGAAGTTCCTTGGAATTCTTGCCAATGTCTCTGGAACTCTTAGTCATGCTCCTGGAACACTCTTCTTCCTTCTTTGGCTCACTCCAACGCATCCTCCAGCTCTACGCCAAAATGTCACTTCCTGTACAGAAACCTTGTCTGGAGCCCAGTGAAGGACCCTGCTTCTTTTCTGTGCTGCCAGATAAAGTGTTCCCATCACTGTCACCACCGGCCTTTAGCCTTCCTGAGCACAGAAACCCAATTTGTCTTCTCCCTATTGCATTCCTGATACCTAGCCCAAAACCCACACGTGTAAAAACTTAACAAATCATTGTCCAATAAAATGGATATTTGTTTACTGAACTGCAGAGCTGGAAGAGAATTTGAGAAATGATCAAAAACTAAGACTTTCCTCTCTCCATCCTCCTATTTCATGGCCTGGAGAGAATTTTTTCTTAGTTTGAACTATCATCATATCTAACGCAGAACTTTCATTTCCTTCTTGTTGTTCTTTGTTACTTATTTATCATACTACAAAATATCAGGGATGTCTCTTAACTCCTTTATATGTGTCTATGATTCTGCATCCAACACTGAATTTCCAGGGTCTTTGCATCACCAAAATAATTCCTCATTCTCTCTCCACCATCCCCTTTTTCTCTAGCAATATCTGCAGCTTTCACCAAGGGTAGGAATTAATTTGGTTTTTATTTATTTATAATTTAATTTTATGGATGACCTCCCTTTTAGTGCTTGGGGGCCTGGAGGCCACTTGATGCTGCTCAGTGAGGCAATGTGTATCTAGTAGTTCAGGCCCAGCAGTGAAAAGTTACCTAGAGGTGTCGGGGGGAGTGGTGGGGGGGCAGGCACACATGCTGGGTGCATCTGCATGCAAGGCATGTGCTTCAACCCTTTGAGTTTTCTCCTTGACCCCTATTTTGACTTTTTTTCCAACGTATTTTCTTTAGTTTATTAACAATCTTCATGTGAGTGAAATTTCCTGATAGTATTATATTTTGCATCTTGACTTATTTTCTCAGCATAATCGTCTCAAGGTCTATTCATGTTTTCCCAAAAGATACAATTTTATCTTTTTGAATGGCAGAGGAGCATTCCACTGAGTTTATGGAATATACTTTGCTCAATCATCTGTCAGTGGGAATTTAAATGTTTATTCCTTGTTTTGGTGATTGTGAATAATGAAATTAGAAACTTTAAATATCCAGCTGAATTAGTGTTTTCTCTTTCTGGGGAGATGGTGCTTACTGGACCATGTCCAGTGGTGTTCAGGGGGATATTATTGTCTCTGTGCTCAGGAATGACCCCTGGCATTGTTGGGTGGGACTATTTGTGATGCCAGGATTTGAACCAGTGTCAGCAGGAGGTAAAAAAAATACCGTAAGCCCTGTTCTATCTCTCCAACACTGAATTAGTGTTTTTAGATCCTTTACATCAATGCTTAGAAATGGCACTATTGGATCACATGGAGTGTCCATTTTTATTTTTTTAGGAATCTCCATTGCCGTTTCCCAACGAAGTTACACTAGTGAAGGTCCCCAACACGTGCACCAAGGTTCCTCTTTCTCCATGCCCTTGACACAATTGTTTCTTCTTTCCTTTTGATAAAAGGTGATCTCAGTAGTGTGAAGTAATTCCAACCTAAAGCTTTAAAGGTTGAAAAGCACCATGTCAAAAAATATAAATTAACTCTGTTAATTTATAAAGATATGAAGTTGGCATTTAGGAAATATAGTTACTAGTAAACAATAAACGTGGGTAATTCCTTGAAGAAGGCACCACACTTACCAACTGTTGATGTTAGTGTAACCTTCCTAAGAGGATGTTTGTGGCATCCTTTACACTTACTCAAAGTCTGTAGCTCTTCTAGGGACAGGGCTAAGTGCAAAGAGATACTTCTAATCCTGTCCATCTTCCACCTGCTCCAAAGCCCAAATTCTTTAACATGTGCAGATCTTTCAGAATCTCTTTGGTTAATTTCCTCTCTTACTCCTCTTCTTCATATCCTGATTCACACATTCTATACAAAAAAAATATGATGGGCAATAAATCTGGCATGGTCCCAGGAGATTGGACCATATAACTTAGTGTGCAGTAGATATACCACCCAGGCTTATATAATTATACTATGATATTGGAATACAAAGTTCCCCAAGGGCAGATTTTTCAGAATGGATCATTGGTGTTAAGGAACACATAATTGCATATTTGTTTGCAGGCATAACTGGACATCTCTGAACCATGGCCTGTGCTTCCCACCTAACTATAAGCTCCTCCTTCTCTTCTTAATCCTCCCATCGATTTTCATCACTTCTTTTCCGCCTCTGATATTTGACCCAAGCCTTCTCTAAATTTTCAATTTGAAAGCTCTAGTCTTGGCTTTTTTTCAACACGTTTACATATTGAACACACTGGTTAGCTGTGTTCCCACCCACTCAAATCCCTCACCAACCACTTTATAAGCTTTTATGAGGAAAAGAGACATGTGTCCTCATGACAAAGTTCAATGCCTCTTGCTAAGAAAGCACACAGAAAAGGTTTGACCCAATATTCCAGTGTGGGGGTGTGAATGTGTACTCTAGCTCTAGCTTGATCACTAATAGGTGCACTTTAAATAAATTACTAGCAATTTTTTTTTCACAAAACTGTAATTTAAACCATAATTTATAATTTCTTGTTATGTACAGTTTACATTTTATTCAACAATTTGTACAGGTTGGGAGTAGAAAATATCTTGATTACTTTTTTAAACATTTCTACATCATGCACACATTCCTCATCTTGAGTGCCAAGATCATAGATGCCAAAGCTGGACTAAACAGCTGGGTAAAGGAAACACATTCCAGACATTGAATTATAAATAGTAACTCTCTATTTTTCAGGTTTCTCAGGTATGCCAATGTGTGACAAATATGCCTTTATTCTGGTAATTCCTTAAGTTTTCATTTTCATACTCATCAAACTGAATGGGAGTAGTTCATTTGTTAAGATGTTAAGTTCATTTGTTAAACACTGGGATTCATTTCCAAGGGAGGGGTTATCTGAGAAGACTTGTTCCACTTCCATCCTGACACTAGTCCTAGAGCACCCAATATAGGGTAATGTAAGGTCAGGGTGTCCACTCTTGGGGCTGCCTGCACAGAAGCCATCTGCAGGATACACAGTCCTTGGGGATAGGCCACTGCCTTTGTCACGGCGGATCTTAACACAATCTGGAATATATCTGAGTTGAGTTTTTGTGCCTCTGGCTTTGAGACCATTCTCTCTTCAACATCTATAAATTGTAACAGCTTGTTGAGGGTTATCTAAAAAAAAAAAAAGGCACCTGCACCTGCAATTTTCATCAGAACCACCCTTTTCACACAGTGGGATATCATTGGCCAGTAGCAGTGGAGTGGGGTCTTTTGCACTCCTGCATTACAAGTTAAAACTGCAACAGGCTCACAGCAAACATGCCTGCCTTACAAGCATTGGTGTTGAGTTCAATATTCAACCCTGCCCTACATGTGTTGCACGTTAGGCAGTTCCATTATCTGGGATCTTGAGTCACAACAAAAGTGTGTGATCTCTAACACTCTGCATTCAAGTATGTGAGTAACACATTTAAAAGTGTGTGAAAAGATAACCATTGTGCTTTCACAGTAACCAAGTATGTGTTTAATCTGCAATCATTGCGACAACAACAAAAAGGAAAGAGGAATTTACTTCATTCATTAATGTAGGGGGGCACTCCTGGCATTGTTCAGGAGCTACTCCAGGTTTAGTACTCAAGGATCATTCTGGGATTCTTGGGGGAATCATGCAGTTTTAAGAATCAAATCTGGGCCTCCTACAAGCAAAGCGTCTGTCCACCCTGTTGAGCTATCTTTCCAGCCATTTTTAATGAATTTTTTAAATTGTGATAATACTTACAGCCTATTTTTTACATGCATTAGCTCGTTTTATCTGTAGGAACTCCTCAGCTTGTTTGTTAAAAGCTTGTTTGTTTGTCCTGACTTACTTATGAGAAACTGAAGTTAAAATATTAAGGACCTAGGGCAATGCATAGCAAGAATCACATTCTGCCTTCTTATTCAGAACTCTGTCCAGCCCTTTTGTTTACACACACACACACACACACACACACACACATACAGAGAGAGAGAGAGAAAGAGAAGTGAGAGAGAGATTTCAGTATGGGAAAAGAGTAATGTGGGAAAATAGATTGTGAGGCACGAGCTGTGTGATTTACAGATTTATATAACACAGGTTCTTAATAAATGTGCCAGCTACAATAAGAAAGAAATTAATTATGAGATGACTTACTTATAATTTAGCTAAGATCCAAGTGGTCTGATAGACCCTAAAATTGTTTCACAGTAAAGATAAAGAAGTTCTATACTGGTTCTCATCCTACTTTGCTCCAAGTATAAATGAAAATCTTAGTAGATTTTTGCCCTTTGGACCCTGCTGCGGAGCGAGCATGATGGAAGAGCCCAAGGAAGCGCTCTTGGACTCCAAGCAGCCCACTGAACTAATTCCGGCATGGGACCAGAGACCCCACGGTGCGCTGAAACAGTGGGAGCCGGGCATCCCCCAATTCTTTTAACCTCTCTCTCTCTCCACACCTCCCCCCTGAGCACAGCGCAGGATCCGCGGTTTTCCTGAGCGCAAAATGGTGACGGCGACCCAGCTGAAACGGGAGGCGCGCGCGCTTGCGGGAGGCCCCAGGGGGCGGGGGCGGCGACCCCCGCCCACAGCAGATAGATACTTAAACCCACCTCCCCCACGTGTGCTTCCCTTTGGACCCTGCTGCGGAGCGAGCATGATGGAAGAGCCCAAGGAAGCGCTCTTGGACTCCAAGCAGCCCACTGAACTAATTCCGGCATGGGACCAGAGACCCCACGGTGCGCTGAAACAGTGGGAGCCGGGCATCCCCCAATTCTTTTAACCTCTCTCTCTCTCCACACCTCCCCCCTGAGCACAGCGCAGGATCCGAGGTTTTCCTGAGCGCAAAATGGAGACGCCGAGCCTCTCTCTAGGCTTCTTCATCTTATGAGCACCATAAAAGGGTAAAAGTTTGTAGTGATATTTCTGGTTGTACTTTTCCTGGACTTTATACAGAAACCCAAAACCGCGCGGCCGCTGTTGCGGCCGCGCGACCTAATGTCATCTTAGCATCAGCAATATGTAATATGTCCCTTTTTAATGGGTCGGACTTTTGTGGGAGATCCTAACAAGAATAGTAAGTCTGTTGCTGAAATATTGAAGGCAATCAAAGTGGTAGCCATCTCTCTAGACTGAACTAAGCTATATCCCCACGCCGGCTGAGAAGAAATATCCTTCTTTCTCGGGAAGAAACGCGGCGTGGTGTCAAACATAGTGTGATGTCCATTAAGCAAACAGACCTGGTGGCGTGGGAATGGGATATAAGGGGAAAAATTATGTACATGGAACAGTGGGACGCTGGTGGAATCTCGAGCCGGAGCCGATACCAGCGCAAGCCCTTCGGTTCCAGAAACTGCTTGCAGAAACTCTACTAGTCTATCAACTAAGCCAGAGCCCCACGCCTGCCGATGACGGGAAATAACCATCCTTTTCGGTTTTTTTTTCCCTTGTCAGGCAGCGTGGCGATTACCAAACAGGCGTGAACTCGGTGGCGCGGGGCAAGGGGGAAAAAGAAAAGTTATGTAACAAACAGCGGGACTTAATATCTCTATATTCTTAGCAGTGGAGAACTATCAAATGCCTCCTTGGCAATAGGACTGCTTCCCTTTTTTGGGGGAAACCCCAACAATGGTAGTGAGTTGTGTGTTGAAACATGGAATGTAATCGAGATAAGGCATAAACGAAGTGGAACTTATCATGTACAAGGGTGGGGACTGGGGAGGTGGGAGGGGGTGGCAGGTATACTGGGGGGGTTGGTGATGGGAGATGGGCACTGGTGAAGGGAAGGGTGTTTGAGAATTGTATAACCGACATAATCCTGAGAACTATGTAACCCTCCACATGGTGATTCAATAAAATTATTTAAAAAAAAAAAATAATAATAAAATAAAAAAATTAAAAAAAAAGAAAATCTTAGTAGATTTTTTTGTTTGTTTGTTTGTGGGAAGAGCAGTGCTGAGCACCAAACACTCTAAGGATCTCATCTAGACTACAATTTTGAAAAGACAAAGGCATTAGCAATTCTGGCTCCACAAATAAAAGCATTCAAACTGAAGTCTCTGATAGCACCAGAAATGTGGTTTCAATGAAAACAGATTGTCTCCTTCTACAAAATAAAGTCTCTTGATATCTGAAAAGCTCAAGTGTCCACTTACCCTGAATACCCAACCTTTATTGCATCATAAAAACAGAAGTGAGGCTGAAAACGGGGACTAAAGAGAACACTTGTGAAGATGAGCTATTGGTCTCATGAGATCCTTCAAGGAAGTGAAACTCACATAGGATGAATAGACTTTGCAATCAAAATTGTCCACAAAACACCAAGGTTGACATCTACCATTTGCTCTAGTGTGATAGTTATTTTCCCTAAATTAACAACACACTGATTAATTATGCCAGTTAAAAGCCAAAGCATGCTAAGGACTGGCCTTTCTGAAAGATTGCGAAGTTCTGTAGATGTAATAGAGGGCATTGGGAAGAGGTCGTGACACCAAAGAGAGTTTCCTTGCTCTTCTGGTACAGAAAAGAATTTACATTAAAATGAAGTTAGGGGGCTGGAGTGATAGCTATATAGTGGGTAAGGCACTTGCCTTGCACGTGGCTGACCCAGGCTTGATTCCCAGCATCCCATATGGTCCCCTGAGCACTGCCAGGAGTGATTTCTGAGTGCAAAGCCAGGAATAACCCTTGAGCATCTCCGGGTGTGACCCAAAAAGCAAAAATAAATAAATAAATAAATAAATAAAAATAAATAAAGTGATGTCAGGCCATGATAGTTTCTGCTTTAATCTGTTAATGGACAATCACAAAACATAATCACTCACAGTCAACATCACCAGTTTCCTAGGTGCCAACTGGCATGTTCCTTTTCAATAATGATGCAACTGCCAATTCTGCTGCAGTGACTCGGCACTCTAATTACAAACACGGACATAAAACTACACAGGAAAATTCGGTCATTTTAAAAATCATTTAGTTAGCTTAATCACCTCTGGAAGTAAATAATTTTAAATGTAGAGTGAATGGAAGTTTACCTTTATGAAAGGTTAATCATGTATCACATTATAAATCTATCAGTTATTGAAATTCTGTTTCATTATTTATTTTGTTTGGGGGTCACCCCTGCTATGCTCAGGGATTACTGTTCATTCTGCACCAAGGAATTACTCCTGGTGATGTTTTGGGGACCATATGGGATACCGAGGATTGAACCCAAGTTGACCATACACAAGGCAAACCCCTACCAAATGTACTATCTGATGGCTCTGGCCTCCAGTTATTGGAATTATTGAAAGTTCTCTTTGCTGCTCAGATAACAGTATTCATATGTCATAAGTCAGCAAAGGGCCCTCTTCTTTGTTGACCCCCACTCTTGAATAAATGAATAAAGTTTCACTTCATGGCATCCTTTAGCCTTTATTCAGAATCACTTGCCCAAAGAGGTCATCCCCATTATTCCCACTATTAACCCTGGAACTTTTCATGCTCCTTTCCCTTTTTTTCCCCCACGATTTACTTATTTTATGCTTATTTGTTTTGTTCCTTCTCTACTTGTCCCTAGTAAAATATAGAATTTTGAGAGGAGTTTCCTTTTGCTCACTGTTAAATTCTTGCTCTTGAATCAATTCCTAGTACACAGTAATCATTTCGCAAATGTGTGTTGAGTATATGAGTATATGGATGGATGGATAGATAGGTAGATAGATAAGTAGATAGATAGATAGATAGATAGATAGATAGATAGATAGATAGATAGACAGATAGATAGGATTAAACCATCCACATTCCTTACTCTGAGCCCTTCTCTTTCTTGTGATTTACTTACTTTATTCTAATAATTCTAATAGGTGTGTTTTATTCACACTTCAAAAATCACTGTCTATATTAGCCATTAATCTTTCCTGATTCATACAACATTGCAATACTTTTTGTTCTGTTGTCTTTCAATCTATTTCAAGTTTAGTTTATCTTTTGTCTTTTATGTTATCAGTTCTTTGAAGTCAAAGAAAATTCCATTATATATTCCATATGTTTTACACAAGTTGAAATCTAGTCAAAATCAACTGATGCATTGAGTCCCAATCTCTATAGGATAAACATAAATAAGTAAAAGAGAAGGGTAACTAAGCAGCATAAAATATATTCCAAAGTTTGTGATAATAAAATTCTCCTATCCTCAATATTATCACTATATTTCTTACTAAAAAATGCTAGGCAGGAATTGTATAGACTAAGAAAACCAAGTGACAAAGTCCCACAGAGGCAAGTTTACACTGATGATGACAATGAAAATGAAAAAAAAAACTGACTATTAACTCTATGCCAGGTACTGTTTTAGCTCTTTCACATGTAAGAATAAGCTTAATCCTTACAATAAATATTCTATTATTTGCATTCATGTAGAGAACATCTGTATATGACATAAGAGAATTGATTCAATATGAATCACAAAATAGAATTTGAAAGAGATTAAGTTTTCCATTTAGTGCTATTTTCCCATTAAACATCTTTAATACTTACCCTAGGGAAATAGCCTATTGCATAATATTAAAGGCATTTGTAATTTTTGTAGTGCTCTAAACTTCTCCATTACCAAAGAAAGGGATTTCCACTCAATTAGATCACAAAATAGAGGATTATGCAGTTTGAATCCCAAGATGTAAAATACTTCAAATCATGCTTTTGGGAAAATGAACTGAAGAGAGGAAGGGACATGCTATAATATATGTTACCACTGTGGCAGTATCCCTTGAGTGCAGGCAGGTGACAGTATTTCTATGTCCCTTTCTGTTGCTGCTGTAAATTGTACAACTCGTTTCCAGTGGAATAAATCCTCCATTAGGATATAATCAACTGTGTCTAGAGTATTCCAGTTCTTGAATTTCCATTGGTCCATTGGCTATTACACTGCTTGTTAAGAATGTAAATCAAACTCTTATGCTGAGTTTGTAATGATAAGACAATGTAAAATGCAGCGTGTCCTCAAAAAAATACTAAAGATGAAAAATTTGGTAGGAAAAATGCTGTCACTAATATTAGTTATTTAATTTTAGTCCAATATTTCCAGAAAATTCAAATGAGTAGTTAAGGGACTCAATGAGATTTAAAAAAAAAATTGCTGAAGAAAACAGTATCAAATACCCACCCTAGTATAGTTATTGATTTTTTTTTGCACCAGGGAATATATATGTATATATGTATATATATACATATATACTCATGTAAATAGTACTTCCTGGTTGGTTCATTTAGTTTTTACTTGTAAAAAATCTATATTTAGGAAATTATGTTTATTACATGGAATATAGTGCATCTGAGCTTAAAATAATAGCAGTCTAAATGATACTAAAAATGGTCATTTAATTGGGCATTTGAATTTTTCCTGACTATTGAAATGCAATGACAATCACCAAAATTCTGGACACATACCAATGCACAAAGTTAGCATCAAACATAACTTAAACACCCACCTTTAGCTCTGCACATGACTCTTTTCTCATCTTCTCCTCCCCCTTATTTTTCTGCATTTGCCATAAAGGTCATAGAATAAGATTGCCTCAGCATCTAGAAGTATAAGTGCTACTTTAGGACTTGGGAAACAAGGCGGAGGCATATTACATTCACATTAATACCTAAAAGCTTAAAGTCTAGAATATATCACAAAACTTGCATAAATATTTTGAAAGGTGCAATTTAAACCTTATCTTGAAGGTGGTAGCTGTGGGCTAATATCCCTAGAGCCCTCTGGAATATAAATTCATTGTCTTTTAAATCCCCATCCCACCAGATACTAAGAAAACTCTCCCAGTCTTCCAGCTTTACAAGCAATTTTATAACCACTTTTTTCAATGTGAAACACCTCTATGTAAGGTATCAGTGACAATAGCAACAGTAGCCTTCCTTACTGATCTCCTGAGGTTTGTCAAACAGCTTTAATACACTGTATGTTCTAGTTATTCTAAAAACACAGAAACGTTGGTACAATCATTACCTCCTGTTTAAAACTAAGAAACATGGGCTGGAGAGCTAGCTCATTGGGTAAGATGTTTGCCTTACATGTGGCCAACTAGGATTCTATCCATAGTTTGCCTGGAGTATTTCCTGAGTATAGAGCCAGGAATAAGCCCTGAGCATCACCGGGTGTGCCCCTCCTCACAAAATAATTAAATAAGATAAGAAACAAGCTTGGAAAACTGAAATGTTAAGCCTGAAGTCACATAAATTGAAAGTGTGGAGACATTCAAACCCAGATTACAGCATCTCTAGTACAGTAATCTTGCTTCATTATTATTCTGGGATTGACTTAAAGATGCTTATGGGGAAAAAAGTTATCTCTCCTTTCCCATCCAAACAATAGTGACACACACCCAATAGACAAAAGAAATACAATTTAGCATGTAAACCCTTGAAAATAGAGGTATTCTTCACTTCTGGGAATATATCCCGGAGAAGCAAAAAAGTATAGTCAAAGAAATGACATTTGCACTTATATGTTCATCGCAGCACTGTTTACAATAGCCAGAACGTGGAAAAAACCCGAGTGCCTGAGAACAGATGACTGGCTAAAGAAACTTTGGTACATCTATATAATGGAATACTATGCAGCTGTTCGAAAAGATGAAGTAATGAATTTTGCATATAAGTGGATCAACATGGAAAGTATCATGCTAAGTGAAATGAGTCAGAAAGAGAGAGACAGACATAGAAAGATTGTGCTCATCTGTGGAATATAAAATAGCAGAGTAGGAGACTAACACCCAAGAATAGTAGAAATAAGTACCAGGAGGTTGGCTCCATGCCTTGGAAGCTGGCCTCACATGCTGGGGGAAAAGGCAGTTCAGATAGAGAAGGGAACATCAAGTAAGCTCTGGTTGGAGGACCCGCTCGGGAGGGGAGATGCGTGCTGAAAGTAGACTCTAGATTGAACACGATGGACACTCAATACCCCTATTTTGGACCACAACACCCAAAAGGAGAGAGAGAGAACAAAAGGGAATGCCCTGCCACCGAGGCGGGGGAGGGGGTTAGGGGAGGGGGGATGGGATTGAGAGGTGGGAGGGATATTGTGTTCACTGGTGGTGGAGAATGGACATTGGTAGAGGAAGGGGCGCTCGAACATTGTATGAAGGAAACACACGTATGAAAATGTGTAAATCTGTTACTGTACCCTCATGGTGATTCACTAATAAATAAATAAATAAATAATTTTTTAAAAAAAGAAAATAGAGGTATTCTTTGATCCCTTTTTTTCTTTAAGATTTCTTGTTTGTGCACTCTCTAGAATTTTTTGCAATGAAACATAAATTTAATTACATTTTTCCATTTTAATGATCCATTTAATTATAAAAATAGCACATACTGAGTAAAGATTCCACTGTAAGCACACTTTAAACCCTTTCAGAAAAGCTAATATTTTCCTGCTATCTTTAGTCAAAACTAAAAGGAAATTCTAGCTAGAAGTCTCTATTAGAACCCTATATTAAAAATTAAAAATAGAAATATAAAATAATAGGCTAGATAAGAAATAAGTATTTTTAAAATAAAAGGAAAAAAATGTTAAAAGAACATATTGGTCTCTCTACCTCTGGCCCCGCCCCATTCAATGGCTTTTGTCCAAATGTCAAGTCTGTACTTATGTCAAGATATTGTGGAAGGAAGAGTCAAAACATATGAGAATCATTGTCACCAAAACATGCTGAATCATTTACAGTATCTGGTCTTTTTCGATTCAAAGGATTTCTGGTTGCTCATGAATTTCTAAAGCAATAAGTGCCTCTTCCAAATGCATTGTTATATTCTGACTATTTTTTCCCATTTTATCTGATAAAGTCTAATCTTTTCTTTTATTCAACTCCTTAATCTCTCATTCTGCCACATGAGGACAGAGTGAGAGAGCAGCTAGCAGTAATGCAAGATGAGAAATCTCATCAGAAACTGTTGGAAACTTAATCTAGTAATTCTTATCTCCAGAATTATGCAAAGAGAAATTTCTTCTTTTCTTATGTCACCCAGTGTCTGGTCGGAGTTGACTAACAGAAGTAATATACAAAAAACTCAAAGATGGGGCTTGAGCAATAGCACAGAGGGTAGGGCATTTGCCTTGCATGTGGCCGAGCCGGGTTCAATTTCCAGCATCCCATATGGTCCCCCGAGCATCTCCAGAAATAATTCCTGAATGCGGAGCCAGGAATAGCCCCTGTGCATCGCCGGGTGTGACCCAAAAAGCAAATAAATAAATAAATAAATAAATAAATAAATAAATAAAACTCAAAGATAATAGTGCCTAAAATAGAGTAGCAGTTCCTTTAATTTCTGACCAATTGGTGATACCTATTTTCAGATGCCTCATCCAAATGGTTAATGAAATGTTTCTCTTGGCATTTAAGGTCTCTTTGTGCTCTCACTTATTGAGTATGAACTGTGTTCTCACAGAAGAGCAATGGAGCATAGGAATGATATGGTAGCTATGTTATGTAACGAGTTGCTTCAAGCTGAGTAATATAAAATTACACCATTGTATGATATCTATATACTCTATCTCTGCTCAACAAAGTATAGAATTTCAACTGAAAGACTTTAACAGCTGAGGTGATTCAAAAAGTTAAGGATTGGAATTACCATAAGATTTTTCCACTCAGACATCTGATGATCTGGGATTGCGCAAAGGCTGGGCTAAGTTGAGGCTGCCAATCAAAACACCTCCCTATTCTTGGCTTCCTCGTGGAGCTGGAGCTTCCACACAGCACGATGGAGTCTGAGAAGTCCAACTCCTTACGTGGTTGTTCAAGGCTCCATGTGAGAATACTTCAGTGAACAAAGAAGCAACATGGCCTTCTGTGACCTAGACTTTAAAATTTACATGTTGTTATTTCCACTCTACTGTACTGGTTGACAAAGTAACAAGTCACCCAGGCTCAAGGCTAGAGGTTAATGAACCTCACTTGTCAATGGAAAGAGGATTGAAGAATTCGTAACCATGTTTTAAAACTGTCATATATAGATGAAAATATGCACATATAAATGTGTGTGTTTCATGTGTTAAATCCTATTTAATTCTTAAAACAAATCAATGGGATAGGTAGAATTACTTCTATTTCAGCTTGCCCAAAATCACACAATTTAGAAATTGTAGAGGCAAAATTTATATCTTCCTAAAGCAAAGTCAAACTCATTCTACTAAAACCAAATTAACTTCGGGGAGACCCTAGTAGCTTCAGTGCTTTTTATTGCCATTCTAATAATTTTGCATTGACAAGCATAGTCATGGTGACTAATTTCCTTTGAAAACAAAACAGGCCTGATGAGAGTAAATTGCCTTAAATTTAAAGAAACATAATTTACAAAACAGACACACCCCAGGTAAACTCTACGAGATTTTCAATATGCTTCAATACGTTTCAATTTTCAAACATCTTCAGGAGTCAATTCCGAACAAGTCACAGTATTTTCTAGAATACTAGAATGTGACCCTAGTCTTCGTCTCTTTGCTCAGCCTCCTCCTCATACTGAACATAGCCACACAGTTCACCCTTGCTTCTCTGCAGCCCCAACTAATTTGAATTAGCTGAGGAAGTGAATCAGTCTTTCATTTCAGGGTGCACATAGAAATAACGTGAAAGATCGTGCCTATAAAGCAGAGCGAACAGAACTCTAGTCCAGATTACTAATTTCCCTCTAGGGTCTTCTTAATCAATACTAATCACACTAGCCTAGTCCAGCACGTACTCAGCATGGTGAGAAAACTGACAGGTGCAATCTCCCATCCTACGGTTCATTTGTGCTGTGTATATAAAAGTGGCTAAGTAGCCGCTTTGGACAAGTCACATTGAAAATATGATCACCTGGTCTTGCTTATAGAATTACATTGAACCTGATCTCAAAGGTTGAATGTTGAAAGAGAGAAAAATTGCTAAAAGTATCCCCCCAAATTATGCTTTCCAAGTATTTATATAATCTACTACTAGAGTTTCTACCTTATATTCATTCTAAAGACAATCTAATTCATTGATCATAATAGCATTTGCAGAATAGAAATCTCTGTCAACCTGCTCTAACCAATCCCCTCTTACCATGTACATATGTGTAGGCTTTGTGTGGGAGTATATATCTATATTTTTGTCAGGTCTTCATAAAGAAGATTTTCACAAAGGCAAATTTCATTATAACACTGAAAATATCTCAGGAAGTCAGGAGATCCCTTTCTGGTACAGGCAGTTATGTCAAAGGAAATGGTGGTTCAAAGAAAACTAGTTTCCTTAAAATAAGCAATTATTTTCAGGTCCTGAATCTTTTGTATAATTTAAATATGTGAACAAACCTAAATGCGCAAATGTGAAATCTGGGAGAAGTTGAAAATTTACTGTTTATAATGAATGAATTATCACGCGTAGTCAAATGAGCAGTTATCAACAAATAGATGTGTCCCCTCAGGCTGCATGTTATCACATTGACACAAGAAAGGATTTCTTTATACCTCTGTGCCAGAAGAAGCTATTTCATTAAGTATGTTAAGTAAGCATTTTATTATATAGAACCAATGAGGAAAAAAATAACAAAGATAAGTGTGGGTGGTGGGTGCCATTGTGGGTTAGAGCAGCCAGGAATAAAGCAAGTAACAAATATCTAAGAAGGTGGCATGTGTCCTAAGTCAGCTTCTTTGAGCAAAGCAACTGAATTTTGTAATTCTACCTAAAAAATGTTTAGGGTTATGTACATAAGTAAATATCCAATTTTGTTTGAAAAAAATTATATCTCTGAGGGAAAACATCAAAGGTCTAAAATATGAACTATTATTATATAGGACTTGCCAAGACAAATACTTTGTTTTGTTTTCTTTTGAGGGCACACCAGGTGGGAGTTCAGAGTTCACTCTTGACTCTGTACTCAGGGATCACTTCTGGCAGACTCTAAGGGCCTTACAGGTCCCGGGGATTAAACCAGGGTCAGCCGCATGCAAGGCAAATGTCCTACATGCTGTACTATCACATTGCCCCCAAGACAAATCTTTTTATTATCTTCTTCATTTTCTTACAAATGCAATGACTACGGCCTGCCCAAATACCCGATACTCTTCTCAACAGGTCTGTGAATCCCCTTGCACGCCCCCTCCCCATCCAGTCCCGTGCCCCCCAACACCAGCTGCTGGGACCAGCCTTGGGGCACCTGCCTCGACTTCTGCTGCCAGTGCCTGCCCAAGTATCTGTTGCTCTTCTCAACAAGTCTGTGGACCGCGGCATTAGCATAAGGACTAACTGGGGGATATGTAAAACAGGAAGAAATCACATTATTAAATGTATATGCACCAAATGAGGGACCAGCTAAATACTTAAAATAGCTGCTTAAGGAGGAAATTGCTAGCAATACAATAGTAGTTGGAGACTTCAACACTGCCTTATCACCTCTGGATAGATCAACAAGAACAAAACTCAGCAAGAAAACACTGGCTCTGAAGGAAGAAATAGAAGAGAAAAAGCTAACAGACCTATACAGGACTTTACACCCCAGAAAGAAAGAATATCCATTCTTTTCCAGTGCACATGGAACATTTTCTAAAATAGACCACATGCTGGGTCACAAAACATACCTCAATAGAATCAAGAAGATAGAAATTGTATCAACTATCTTTTCAGACCATGATGCACTGAAGTTAGAACCTAATCACACACAGACGCAGAGATCCAAATCAAACACCTGGAAATTAAACAATTTAATGTTGAACAATGAGTGGGTCAGGAAGGAAGTCAAAGAAAAAATAAAAAGATAGCTGGAAATAAATGAGAATGAAGACACAGGCTACCAAAACCTATGGGACACAGCTAAATCTGTGTTAAGAGGAAGATGTATAGCTTTGCTATAATTTTCATATAACTTTCATTCCTCAAGAAGGAAGAAAGGGCCTACATAGATAACTTGACTTCACAGCTCAAGATCTTAGAAGAAGATCACAAAAGGAACCCAAACCCGGCCAAAGGAAAGAAAAAATAAAACTTAGAGCATAAATTAATGACATGGAAACCCAAAACATAATCTAAAAGATCAATGAAACCAAGAGCTGGATTTTTGAGAAAATAAACAAGATTGATAGACCACCAGCAAGACTCACAAAGAAAGAGAGAGAGAGAGAGAGAGAGAAAACCCTAATAAACCTAATCAGAAATGAAAATGGGAACATCACAACAGAAACTAATGAAATTCAAAAGATCATCAGAGACTACTTTGAAAATCTGTATGCCACGAAACAAGAGAAGCTAGAATAAATGGATAAATTCCTGGATTCCTATCATCTCCCAAGACTGAACCAAGAAGACTTGGAATACCTGAAAAGACCCATTAATATCAAGGAAATTGAAACTATAATCAAAAGTCTTCCCAAAAATAAAAGCCCAGGCCCAGGTGGATTTACTAGAGAATTCTTCCAAACATTTAAAGAGGACCTGTTGCAAGTTCTTCTCAAGCTTTTCCAGGAAATTGAAGAAACGGGGAACTCTCCCTAACAGTTTCTATGAGGCACATATCTCCCTAATACCAAAGCAAAGACACCACTAACAAGGAAAACTACAGGCCAATATCCCTGATGAACACAGATGCGAAGATCCTCAACAAAATATTAGCAAATAGAATCCAACAACTCATCAAAAAGATCATACACCACGACCAAGTGGAATTCATCCCGGGGATGCAAGGATGGTTTAACATTCAGAAATCAATCAACATAATCCATCATATCAACAAAAGTAAAGATAAAAACCATATGATCATATCAATAGATGCAGAGAAAGTATTTGACAAGATCCAGCACCTGTTTATGATGAAAACCCTCAACAAAATGGGTTTAGAAGGAACTTTGCTCAAGATAATCAAAGCCATCTACCACAAACCTATGGCAAGTATTATCTTCAATGGGGAAAAACTAAATGCCTTTCCTCTAAGATCAGGGACAAGACAAGGATGCCCACTCTCACCACTTCTGTTCAATATAGTACTGGAAGTACTTGTAATAGCAGTTCAGCAAGAAAAAGACATTAAGAGCATCCAGATAAGAAAGGAAGAAATCAAGCTCTCATTATTTGCAGATGATATGATACTATAGAGAATCCTAAAGTCTCTACCAATAAACTCCTAGAAACAGTAGACTTGTACAGTAAAGTTGCAGACTATAAAATAAATACCCCCCCAAAAAAATCAATACCCAAAAATCCATGGCCTCCCTATATACAAATAATGAGATAAAGTGACATGGAAAAAAAAAACCAATCCCATTCACAATAACGCCCCAGAAAATCAAGTACTTCAGAATCAGCCTAACTAAGGAGGTAAAAGGACCTCTACAAAGAAAACTACAAAATGCTACTCCATAAAATAAAAGAGGACACAAGGAAATGGAAACATATCCCTTGCTCATGGATAGGAAGAATTAACATTGTCAAAATGGCAATACTACCCAAAGCACTATACAGATTCAATGCGATCCCTATAAGGATAACCATGAAATTCTACAAAGAAATGGATCAAGTACTCCTTAAATTCATATGGAACAACAAACGCCCACGAATAGCTAAAGCAGTTCTTGGGAAAACGACGATAGGAGGCATCACCCTCCCCAACATCAGACTCTACTACAAAGTGGTAACAATTAAAACAGCACTGTACTGGAACAAAGGCAGAGCCGCAGACCAATGGAATAGGTTGGAATATCCCTACACACAAGCCCAAATGTATGACTATCTAATCTTTAATAAGGGAGCAAAAAGTAAAACAAAAAAAGCCTCTTTAACAAGTGGTGCTGGCATAACTGGACAACCACATGCAAAAAAAGGAGGGGGGGCGCTTAGACCTCAACCTAACACCATGCACAAAAATCAGATCAAAATGTATTAAAGACCTCAATATTAGACCAGAATCCATAAGGTACATTGAAGACAAGATCGGCACAAACCTCCACGATATTGAGGCTAATGGTATCTTCAAAGACGTCACGCCACTGACCAACCAAGTGGAAACAGAGATAAACAAATGAGTCTATATTAAACTAAGAAGCTTCTGCACTGCAAAAGATACAGTGACCAAAATACAAAGACAATCTACAGAATGGGAAAGAATATTCACTCAATACCCATCAGATAAGGGGTTGATATCAAGAATATACAAGGCACTGGTTGGAATTTACAAGAAGAAAACATCCAACCTCATAAAAAAATGTGGCAGCAGAAACTTTCTCAAGGAAGAAATATGAATGGCAAAAAGGCACATGAAAAAATGCTCTTCATCACAAATCATCAGAGAGATGCAGATCAAAACAACTATGAGATACCATCTCACACCACACAGACTGGCACACATCCAAAAGAACAAAAGCAACCAATGTTGGTGTGGGTGTCGGGAGAAAGGGACTCTCCTACACTGCTGGTAGAATGCTGACTGGTTCAGCCCTTTTGGAAAACAGTATGGATGCTTCTCAAAAAATTTGAAATTGAGCTTCCATTTGACCCAGCAATACCATTCCTGGGAATATATCCTGGAGCGGCAAAAAATGTATAGTCGAAATAACATCTGCACTCGAATGTTCATTGCAGCACTGTATACGATAGCCAGAATCTGGGAAAATACCCGAGTGCCTGAGCACAGATGACTGGCTAAAGAAACTTTGGTACATCTACACAATGGAATCCTATGCAGCTATTAGAAAAGATGAAGTCATGAATTTTGCATAGAAGTGGATCAACATGGAAAGTATCATACTTAGTGAAATGAGTCAAAAAGAGAGAGACAGACATAGAAAGATTGCACTCATCTGTGGGATATAAAGTAACAGAATGGGAGACTAGCACCCAAGAATAGTAGAAATAAGTACCAGGAAGTTGGCTCCATGGCTTGAAAGCTAGCCACACATGCTGGAAGTAAAGGTAGCTCAGATAAAGAAGGGAACACCAGGTAAAGTGTGGTTCAAAGACCCACTGGGAATGGGAGATGTGCGTTGAAAATAGACTATAGATCATACACGATAGCCACTTAATACCTCTGTTGCAAACCACAACACCCAAAAGGAGAGAGAGAACAAAAGTGAATGCCAGAGGTAGGTGGGGTGGGGAGGTTGGGATAGAGGGGGTGGGAGGGATACTGGGATCATCGGTGGTGGAGAATGGGCACTGGTGGAGAGATGGGTACTCGAGCATTGTATGACTAAAACAGAAGCACGAAAAGTTGTAAGTCTGTAACTACCTCATGATGATTCACTAATGAAAAACTTAAAATTTTTTAAAATTTTAAAAATCAAGTGCAACGTCTACTATTTGAAATTCATTAAATAGTGTCAAATTAATTAACATTAGAAATTATTATTACTTTCTTTTTCTGTTCTGAAGCCACACCCAGTGCCCTATGCTTATTCCTGGCTTTGTGCTCAGGGGTCATATTTCACTGGGATGGGGATCATATGGGATCAAAACTGGGTTAGCTACGTGAAAGGGAATACCATACTTGCTGTGTTATCTCTCTGACCCCAATACTGAAAATATTTTTGCCATTTTGAACGAGATGATCAATACCAGCTCTTTTAGGTGCACAATCTATGAATTGTGTTTTTTTTTAACATAGTAAGAAGCCTTTAGTTATCCTTATTTAGTTTCTTACCTACAGAAGGGAGGACAATTCATTGCTGCTTGCATTTTTTTCTACAAAATTATATGAACTCATTTTCATTTGTATGCAATTATTTCTTTCAAAGAAAAATTATAATGAACTGATTCTTCAGGCTTAGCCTTTTGAACATACTTTTTACAACTTCTCCTTTGATATATGCATGAACTAAATAGAAAGAAATATAATTTAGTGAAATCAAAGGATTCTAATTAAAATTTTTTAAATCTTTCACACGCACAGAAGCAAGTCCACTGATTCCCAGTGAACTTTCCTAATACTGAACTACACATACATCTTTACCACTATGGTTGGAGTTTTAAGCATGTAGTTAAGTAGCCCAGGCCAAAGAGGAATGTAAAACATTTCTTTCTTTAATTTTAATTATTCATTTATTGGGGGTTTTTTCTCTTGGTTTTTTTTTTTGTGTGTGTGTGTGCGTTTAGAAAATACACTTGTTGTCTTCAGATATCTCTATCACACCCAATGGTGTTCAGGACTTATTCCTGGCACTGTGCTCAGGGATCACTCTTGCCAGGGTGTGGGGCACCAGGTGGAGTTCCAGAGATAATCAGGTAGGCCACATGTATGCATCTACCCTCTGTAGTATGGTTCAAGCTCCAAGAATGTAAAAGATTTATCATGACTTTATCTATTTATGTCCCTTTCTCCTTAGGGACATTTGTCACTAGACAGATATTTTGCTGTTTATTATCTTTTGTCTTTTCCAGGTTGCAATAGAAAAAAGTTGCATTTCTTTCAACAATTTAATGTATCAAGCATAAAAAGTTTCAAAAATTTCCTATGACAGCTGTTTATATTTTTTATTTTACTAAATCAAAAACATATAGTTACTTCTTATTTTTTATAGCTGAATTGGTAGTGGCAATTTCCTACAGTGTAGATAGGGTGCATTTTATTAGTAGCATTTTACAGATAAAAAACTAAGGCTCAATGAGCTATTAGGACTTTTCCACAATGACACAATTTGAGCAGAGAGATTAGTAACCAGATTTTCCAAATCAGCATATTACTCTCTGCATTTCAAGTATATTGGTAGTCAGTCTTATGTACTATTTTATTGTATTATATTTTCCTTTGTAGTGATTTAAACAGTTTTGTGGAGAAAATACACTGGCAAAAATGACATTGAATGTATATGTATATGTACATACATATATAAGTACATGTATACACACTGTATTTAACCCCATTTTGGTTTAGGGTAACAGGATGGTGTAAAGTGGGTTAGAAATTAGGAATTCTTTTAATTCCTCCAAAACTCTTTTGAATTACCAGAATTTAAAATTAACTCTTTAGAAGAGTCACAAAATTCATCAATGACAGATTAAATAGTATATCCCAGAATCTTGAAAAGGTTAAAATATTTATCCCAAATAGGTAGATTATCTTCCCTCTGTTATTATCCCATTATTTGCATGTGTCGCAGTTCTTTTATTTATCTTTTATTTACTTAAAAATTATTGATTGAGGAACTGTGATCTGCAACACAGTATTATTAGAGGAAAGTGAATTTATGGTCAAAAAAGAGACACATAGAGCAGTGCTCACAAGCCACCACGGCAACTCCTGCTTATTGATAGGGTTGAGAGGAGTTATTGCCAGGGATCAGACTCAGGGACCAACATATGCTAGGTATGTGTTCTCTCCTTGAGACATGTCATCTACCCAGGGATTCTTAATAAATTATCTTTCATGTGAAAAAGATTGTATTGTCTTCAGCTATCACTATCGCTGTGGCTTGAAAAGAAATAGTAATGAGTCAAGGTCATTTGCTCTTACTAGTTGAGCACATTAGATATAATGAGTTTCCTTAATGGTTTGAGGATCACAAAGTTGGAGCCAGAGAAACATACAATGGTAAGGTGCTTGCTTTCCTTGTGACTGACTTTTGTTTGATACTTGGCACCTCATATGATCCCCTGAGTACCTCCAGAAGTAATCCTAAGCACAAAGTCAGGAGTAAATCCTGAGTACCATTAGTTGTGGCCAAACAAACAGAAGTGAAAGTTATTTAATGATTTCTATGAACAACTTGGTCACTGATGTTTATTCTAACTTATTTAAAAAGAATGTGCTTGGGGGCTGGAGCGATAGCACAGCAGATAGGGTGTTTGCCTTGCACTCGGCCTATCCAGTTTCGATTCCCAGCATTTCATATGGTCCCCTGAGTCCCTGAGTACCGCCAGGGGTAATTCCTGAGTGCAGAGCCAAGAGTAACCCCTGAGCATCGCTGAGTGTGACCCAAAAAGCAAAAAAAAAACAAAAAAAAGAATATGTTTGAAAATCATTTATTGAGAGTCTAGTGTGGCTAGGTACTTTACTTTGTGCTAAAGCTACAAAATAAATAAGCATGGTAGATGAGAAAAGTTGTAGTAAATAACTTAATTTGAAAGTACAATTCTTAAACAGGAAGTTGTGTATAATACAGCCTCTTTCCCCCCCCCCAATTTTCCCAGAAGTCTGTGTTCCCTCATACTAACAAGCCTGCAAAATATGTGTTTAATAAATCACCCTGCACCTACATATAGGCTGTTTAATATCAGAAAATAGAGAAATAAGAGATGAAACATGCTTTTTCACCCTGGTCAGCCAAACATAGGACCATTAATACATTTCCCACTTCTCTGTTATTGATTTTAGTGACAAATACCATCTACAGTTATGGGCTACCTGACCTGGTCAAAATCGCTGCCTTGTGTGTCTCCTTTATCTGTCAAATTCTGTTCATTCTATACGGAATATCACCAATATTATGTCCATGGAAAAACCTTCTTAAGCCTCCCCCAAACTCTCACTCTAACCCATCCTGTCACCCCAAACCAAAATGGAGTTAAATACATATTTGTATATGTATTTGCTTTTGGGGTCACACCCATCGATGCACAGGGGTTACTCCTGGCTTATTCACTCAGGAATCACTCCTGGAAGTGCTCAGGGAACCATATGGGATGCTGGGAATTGAACCCGGGTTAGCCTCATGCAAGGCAAATGCCCTACCCACTGTGCTATCGTTCCAGCCCCTGTATGTATATTTTTATGTCATTTTTACCAGTGTATTTTTTCCAAAAGACTTCCTCAGTGACAGAAAGCTATTAATATTTATATTTCTAGAACCTTCCAGTGGGATATTGTATAAACTTCGTGACAGTGATAGTATTTCCAAGGGATAGTATATTTTGGGGTGGGGAGAAGTGGTAAGGTTTAACTTTAGCCTCTATTTATCATCCCTCTATCACCCTCAGATAAATATTGGTGTTCTTCAGCAGGCTAACTCAACACAGAATCAAGGCAAAGACTGGCATCTTTGTACCAGTTGATTAGAGAATCCCTCAAATATTATTCAAACTTAATAATACCAACTAAAATAAAGAAGGAAGAATTTAAATATGATTTTCTTTTTAATCAAGTTTGAAATGTAATTTATACAGTAATACTGTTCCCCTTTGGGTTGGGGGAGGTCGGCAAACTATACCTGGAGGTATTTGGGGCTTACTCCTGGCTCAGCTCTCAGGGATCACTCCTGGAGGGGGTCAGAGGACTATTTAGGGTACCAGAAATAGAACCCAGATTGGCCTTATGTAAGGCTAATGCCAGACTACTGTTCTGTATTTCCAGCTCTCATTTCCCCCTTTTCTTATAAACAACTTGATAAGGGTTGACATGTGTTGTCATATAATCACCATTATAATCATGATAGAGAACACTTCTATTATACCTCCAAAATCCTTTTGAACTACTAGATTTTAAAATTAACTCTTCAGAAGAGTCACAAAAATCCATCAATGTTGCAGATTAAATGATATATCCCAAATCTTAAAAAAGTTAACATATTTATCCCAAATAGGTAGATTATGGGCTGGAGAGATAGCACAGCAGGTAGGGCATTTGCCTTGCAGGCGGTCCATCTGGGTTCAATTCCTCCATCCCTCGCAGAGAGCCCGGCAAGCTACCGAGAGTATCCCACAGCACAGCAGAGCCTGGCAAGCTACCCATGGCGTATTCAATATGCCAAAAACAGTAACAATGAGTCTCATAATGGAGACGTTATTAGTACCCACTCAGGCAAATCAATGAGCAATGGGATGACAGTGACAGTGACAGGTAGATTATCTTCTCTCTGTTATTATCCCATTATTTTAATGTGTTACAGTTCTTTTATTTATATTTTATTTACTTAATAATTATTGATTGAGGTACTGTGATCTGCAATACTATTAATGATGGTTTCACATATACATAATCACAAAACCACACCTATCATCAGTGTACCCACTTTCCTCCCCTAAGGTCCTCCCTTCCAATACACCCTCCCCCCACACACACATGCACACACAGGAGCTCAGTTCTGTGGATTAATTATCCCCTTGCATTGCCTTTTAGAAAACTCAGAACATTTGGTAAACAGAATTTCCTTGCTACCCCCCCTTTTAACGCCCCCCGACAATCTTAGTCCAGGGGCTGGAGTGATAGCACAGTGGGTAGGGCACTTGCCTTGCACGCAGCCAACCGGGTTCAATTCCCAGCATCCCATATGGTCCCCCAGCACCGCCAGGAGTAATTCCTGAGTGCAGAGCTAGTAGTAACCCCTGTGCATCAATGGGTGTGACCCAAAAAGCCGGCTTGGAAGCTGGCCTCACATGTAGGGGAAAGGCAGCTCAGATAGAGAAGGGAACACCAAGTAAAATGTGGTTGGGGACCCCGCACGAGAAGCGAGTAGACTAGAGACTGAACACGATGCCCACTCAATACCCCTATCGCAAACCACAACACCCAAAAGGAGTGAGAACAAAATGAAATACCCTGCCACAGAGGCGGGGTGGGGTTGGAGGGGGGACAGGATTGGAGGTTGGGAGGGATACTGAGTTCATTGGTGGTGGAGAATGGACACTGGTGGAGGGATGGGTTCTCGAACATTGTATGAGGGAAACACAAGCACGAAGATGGGTAAATTTGTAACTGTACCCTCACGGTCACTCACTTATTAAAAAATTATTAATTAATTAATTTTAAAAAAACCTAGTCCAATTACAGAGATTTGTAATACAAGGAAATCAATGATCACTTTTCCAGTTAACCTGTATACTGTTTCTCTTTTGACCAGAGATTCTCATGTAGCCTTTTCTTTAAAAAAAAAAAATCATTTACTTTAACACTTTTCCAATGTTAGCCACATCAATTTTAAGGAAGCAGCTATAGTTCTATCAAGCAGATATTGTCTTTTTCCCTTAAGTATCAGTTCTGCTGTGATTACTCTGAAAAAACTTTAGGTTCTGGACAACAATGCTATTTGGAGATTAGATTTGATGAATAAGTGGGCTAACACAGCAAACTAATGTATAACTAAACAAATGAATGAGTGAAGGAGTGAATGAACAGTTGATTTTTCACAGATGAAGCACTATCCAAGATGCATCATGAGGTCAGGTGACTAGCAGAAAGTGGCATTGCTGTCTAGCTAAGTCCAATCAGATGCTTACTTTACTTCCTTTGCTCTGTCCCTTTAGCTATGTGCTCTATTCTCTTTTTCCCCCAAAATTGCCGCAGAATAGTTACATTAAAGCATAAAAGTGGAAAAAATAGGTCACACTCCGCACACACCAATTAAACCGCTTTCTCCAAAAAGGGGGGTGGGGAGACTTCATTTGTGCAAAGAATAATCGTCATGATTTGGGTGGTGCTCTTGATGGATGCAGTCCTTTCTTATTCAGAAGCCCTTCCTCTTCATTAAACTGATTGAGTAATACTTTTGTAACGCTCTTTGTATCGTGGGTAAAACACTTCAGATGTGTCCATTGTGCTCCTTGTTAACAGGCTTCTCTGGTGAAAGAGACACAATTACAGTTCTCCACTGTGGCCCCCTGAGTGATGGCAAGTAGGGAGAAGACGCTGGAAAAGGGTCCAACACACACAGAGCCAGCTCATCCATTGTTACACACCGGGTCGCACTTTCTTTCCCGTCTCTCTGCGCATTTGGATAGATCAGAAATAAATGGAGTGGCATTTCCGAAGAGAAGAGACACATATCCGAAGAATTCCAAGGATGCATCACATAAAAACGACCTACATTTCACATGAAACTCTGGTTTCAATGGTCCTACACCAAAAAAGGGGGAAAGGGGGGGGCTATGAAAGTAGCATCCCCAAACCCCAGGGGAATCAACTGCTTTTCAGTGCTTCCTTCTGCCTTCACTCCATCAGCTGCTCAGATATTCATGACTCGCTGCGTCTTTCAGCCTCGCTTTCTCTCTCTGCCTCTCTGGCGCGGCTCTCCCTCTCTCCCTCCCTCCCTGCCTCCCTCCCTGCTTCCCTCCCTCCCTCCCTCCGGCTTCTGCTCTTTCTTACTCCTCTCTGCTGCTTAACTACAGCTCCCTCTGGAACTTGCACCATCAAAAACAGCTTTCCTCCCCCAGCCGCCGCCAGAAGCGCATCACCTGGAACGGAGCGACTCGCCCAGCCGCCAGGTAGCCGGTGGGGGACGCACCTCCGAGGGTGCCCTTCTCGGGTCGGCCGTCCCGAGGGCCGCTCCCCTGACTCCGCTGCCCACCCCCCACACCCTCCCCACCACCACCCCGACGGGGTCCGTTAGCTGGGTGACTGCAAGTGTTTCGGAGCAATGGAAAGAGAAAAGGCACTGCCGGTGGCAACCGAGAGGAAGGAGAGGTTGCTGCAGTAGACGGTGCTGCAGAATGTGTGCGTGAAGGCGCCCCGAGCCCCGCCGGAGTCTCCAGCCCGCTCAGCCTTCATTAACTGTCTCCAGCAGGCGAACCAGATGCCCTAACCAGGCGGGTGGCACCCTGGATCTAAAACTGTGAACTCCCCCCCGTGGAAAATGGTAAACAAAGACATGAATGGATTTCCAGTCAAGAAGTGCTCAGCCTTCCAGTTTTTTAAGAAGCGGGTAAGGACAGGTTTTGCTGGTTTCTTTTGTTTTCTGCGCTTCTTGGGGAGGCTTTTGATTGCTTCCCCGAGGTAGGCTTCAGGTTTTGTTCCCCCACCCTAGAGAAGGACCAGCTGCTGGCCGCCGTGGTCCAGAGAGGCTATCTACCTGCCTGGATGCTAATTCGTGGGTGGGGGCGCCTTGGAAGAGTTGCTTTGGCAGGAGGGGGTTGGGCTTGGATGCCTTAAGTGGACTTGAGGTGGGAATGGGAATTTCTCCATCAAAGCTGCAAGACTACAGGCGATTCCTATGAGAACTGTAGTTAGGGAGTGAGTGAGTAGCTCTGGCTCATGTCTTTGAAGGGTGCAACTTTTTCCTCCTCTATCATCCAGTCCCTTAGAGTCCTGTGTTACCACCTTCTCTCCTCAGAAGCAGCTGTTTAGACTTCCCAGATTCATTCCGCCTATAACTTGCTGATTCCCTATCTATGCTAAAATTAGCAAAGAACTAGAATGACCTTTTACAGAAAAGATGGGATCCAGCACTTTAAATTCTCTGCAAGTTGCCTCAGTTTTGTTTGAAAGGACCCTCTTTGAGAGTGCAATGGGTAATCTGAACTGGACTGATTGTGTGTGTATGATGGGGGGGAGGGTGACTCTATCCATTTATTTCTTAAATTTAAATTTTTTGTCCTTCCATCCATAGTCTTCATGTATGTTTGTTGTAACTACAAAGCGGGGGTGTATTGTTTTGTTTTGTGGGTGTATGGTTGGGGGTGGGAGGGGGAGGGGAAAAGGGAGGAGAAGATTGCTTTGTGGGTGTGTGATTCTTTGCCATCGCAGTTCATGGTCATACTCACCCTGGTGGTCTGCTTACATTTGCGAATTTATACACTAGTGGGAGATAAGAAACAACTGATTATTAAGCTACCAATGACTGACCCTATCCTGGAGAGTTTAAGCAACTGACAGACTTGTTCAGTGGTCCTCTTTACTGCCCCAGGGCAATTCCATCAAAATGGCTCTCTTCATTCATTCTTCCTCCCCTTCCTTCAGTCCCATTCTGTGCTGCGCCTGAAATGTCTGAAATGCAGCACTTCACTAAACCCCACCGGCAGAATGCAATGAATTACGGACTGGGCCAAACTCCTTCTCTGCACCAAATACTCAAGTTCAGATGCCTGGGCCAGCCAGAAGGCCAGCCACAGACTCCCACAGGGCTTTCACTGAATCTGAGTTCACAGCAGCAAAGCCAGATCTTCCCTCAAGTCTAGTGGCCAAAATCTATGCACTCAAATCAGGGCAAAAGGAGCCCGCCCTAGTAGGCCAGGCCTGTCACTAGCGGAGATTTGATGCCAAATCAAAGCAAGTCCATGCAACTTCTCAGAGCTGCAAGATGTTTTCTCCTTACCCAAAATATTTCTTCCCCAGGAAGGGTCCTCCTTTGAAAACTGCTTTTCAATAGTAAATAAGTATTTTTCTAATAACAAATGTCACAGCCTATAATTCAATGCTTTATGCCTTTTAAATCATTGTATTTGGTGGTTCTGGGGGGGAGGAGTGTGTGGGGCAAGCATGATTTGTAAGGACCACTCAGGTAGCTTTAATCTATCAATGTTTTAAATAGATTTTTTAAAAAGTCATCTCATTTCCTTCACTATGGAAATTTATTAACGGACTAACTTAACATCTGGTTAATTTTTGCTTAAAAGCATAATTGACCAAGTGCGTTGCCTTCGATTGTCGCCTTGTAGACCTTGACTATTGCAAAGAACTAGCCAGAGTACTGATGTCTTATCAGGGTACCTGCAGAGAGCAAGTTTGCCAATGTACCTGGCAAGCAACTCCGTTGTTGATTTTCTAATCTGGGTGTATCAACTGCTAGAGATGGGATTCGAAACACCCTGTCGTGGTCTCCTTCTCAAGGACAAAAAGTTATAAACAGAATCGGGCTTTGGATCAAGTCATGGACAGCCCCAGGGAGGAATTCTTTGATTCTTGTCTACTGGTAGAGTCCTCAAGGTCTCTGTTTAGAAGTTCATTTAAACTTGAACCATGACACTATTTGGGGCAAGTGTGTATGTGTGTATGTGTGTGTGTGCGTGTGTGAATGTGAGTGTGCATGTGTGTGTGTCTTGTGGTTTTTAACTACACTACAAATATGTAACTACGTATGTAAAACCACAGTACTGAGGTAAATTCCAACCCCTCCCAACCTTCCTCCTTTCCCCAGAGGTCACTCTTACCATATCTATGTCTAGACTTTCCAGATCTTTCCTATGAGTTTACATACATAGTCATACACTACAGTGCTTTTGTTTTCAGCTAAGAATAATCCATTTTTCCTATATTCTATGGTTGAAGTTCCACACATTTCTGCATATTTTATTTTTAACCTAGCTAGACAGTCTTATAAAGGCAACTTTGTCTTGTGCCCACATAAAAACATGAATAAATCCGGGGAGGAGTGAACAAAAGCATAAATGTTTAGGGCTCATTTAAAAGGCCCAGGTTTGGACCCAAACAATGATTATAAAATGCCAAATTAAGTGCTTCCCTAGCCTCTAAGACATACATTTCAAAGAGAGTGTGAGAAAAAAGAAAATAGATGTTCTGTTCCGTCATTCACTTAGAAAGGCAAGTAAGGGTGCCTTTATTGAGGGTTTACTGAGCTCTAAATATTATAGCCAAGTCTTTTTCATCTATTATCTCATTTATTCCTCAAAACAACTGAATTTAAGAAAACTATTGAAACTGCAAAGTGTGACTTTGAGAGATTAAACACCCAGCTCTCAAGGTCACATAGCTAAAAAGCAGAAAAATGTAAGCCATGTTTGACCCAAAACAATCACCTTCCCTGACCCCATTTGTTACCACAAAATCTTTTCCTTCCAAGGAAGAATCTTTATAACTCTGCCTGGCTTATAAAATCTATAAAGGCAGCCAAGCCTCAGCAGATACTCCCTCAGGGGTGACACGGACAGTGAAGGAGGCAGCTCAGGGAACCCAGCTTCTGGGACCATAGCAGAACGGTCATCGGCGCTATTTTGACAAAGTCCTTCAGATTTTTGCTTTCCATCCTCATATTTTAGAAGCTCAGTTCAATGTGCTTCATTTCATTTAGTTGAGATTTGCTGAGCTAAACTTAACTGGTGTCCTATGGTCATGCTCTATGCTAATGATAAATTAGTTTTAGAGCTCTGTGATGATGCTTTATTTTTAGAGGTGCTAAAGGTCATTGAAGGTGAATGGGGAGATGTCCTTGCTAGTTTTATTCCCATAATCCAAGACCTTTAAACGTTTTCAATTACGGGTCAGAGAAATAGTTCAAGGGTTCATGTTTTTGCCTTGGCTGCCACCAACCCTCTACCGGTCCCCAGCACCTTTGTGTTCCCTGAGCACCATCTGCAGTGACTTTGAACACTAGCAGGAATGCCACAAACTCTTCCTCCAAAAAAGAAACCCGAAAAATCAAGCTATCAACCGTGCTTGAGATTTCCATAGATTTAAACATTTGTTCTCGCTTCTAATGTTTGCATCTTGACTCAGAAAACAAATAGCATTATCTTCAATTGAATAATTCTTTGTAAAAATATACTTGACATACAAAATAGACAAGATAGCCCTAATAACATTAGCCTTTGCAGCCAGTCAAAGATATCTACCTGAATAAAATTTTGAATTTGGAATGAACAGTATATGTTATCTCATTGACTTCTTTGGTTAAAGATGAAGAGATCAACTGAGAATGCAGAGGTGAATCACCTAGTGAATGAAAATGGGCTTAACCTATCCCTCAGGTGTATGATACTTCTAGATATTCTGTGCTTTCTCTTCTTTTCGTTCACTCATTTTTCCCTTTTGTAACAAACAAGAGTAGAAGGATATACATTTCATATCAACTGTACTGTTAGTACGACTGGGCATGCTTCTAAAATGCTATACTAGGGGCCGGAGCGATAGCACAGCGGGTAGGGCGTTTGCCTTGCACGCGGCCGACCCGGGTTCGATCCCCGGCATCCCATATGGTCCCCCAAGCTCTGCCAGGAGTAATTCCTGAGTGCAAAGCTAGGAGTAACCCCGAGCATCGCTGGGTGTGACCCAAAAAGCAAAAAAATAATAATAATAATAATAAAATGCTATACTATATTCATACTTACTTTATTGTGCTCAAAAGAAAATCTAAGGTAGAACACTGTTATTCCCATTTCACAGAGTAGAAAACTGATTGCTTGTGCTAAAGTGGTGGAACAAGCTCTGAGTTACATAGCTCATTAATGACAGGCAGCATTTGGATGGAAATGATTGGTTTTAGAGGTTTTTGATGTTTTAAACAAACCTGGGTGATTGGAGAAGAAAAGGGGACCGCTGCCCTTTTGCTCCTCCTTTCTCTAAAACTGACAGAGAAGGACACAAATGTTTTCAGCCCAGGTGTAATATTTATCCTAGCAGAAGCTAAAAATGAAACTAAACTCCTTTGAAGTACTTATTCACAACTGTTCCACAAACAGCAGCACTTTACTTTTTAATTTTCTTCACTCTCCTATCCTGTCTGCTTCTGAGTTAAATGATAACCAAGATCTGTTTCCTAAGTAAAGCCTTCCACATCTTCTTTGTGGGCTGATCTGCATAAAACGTGTAGTGGAAAAATAAATGAATCAAGAATAATAAAACCTGGGGCCGGAGCGATAGCACAGCGGGTAGGGCGTTTGCCTTGCACGCGGCCGACCCGGGTTCGATCCCCGGCATCCCATATGGTCCCCCAAGCACCGCCAGGAGTAATTCCTGAGTGCAAAGCCAGGAGTAACCCCTGAGCATCGCTGGGTGTGACCCAAAAAAAAAAAAAAAAAGAATAATAAAACCTATAATCAGGATCAGACATCATGCAAAGCCCCTTACTAATGTAATCCTGACCTCACCCCATGTTCCTATTTTCCAGTCAAGGAAACGGAGGCTCAGAGAGGTTAAGGAACTGCCCCAAGGTCACGGTGCTAGGAAGAGGCAGAGTCAGAATACGAACTCAGTCTCCAACAGGCAGCTTTGGATAATTACTGACTTATTCATTAATTTACAGTGCCCCACTCCTGCAAATGCCCCTGTGATGCTTGGTTAGAATGTAGGACTTCACACATGCTAGCCATATGCTCCACCACTTGCAGTGTCTCCCTGGCACTCAGGCTGGGAGCTTGAACACCAATGTTCTTACAGTTCCCTCACTGTCATTAACTGCTCTGAAGTGATCAGTGCCGAAGGCTTGGCTAAAGGGTTCTAAAGAAAATTATGATGGTATCACTGTTATCCCATTGCTCATCGATTTGCTCGAGCAGGCACCAGTAACATCTTCATGTGAGACTTGTTACTGTTCTTGGCATATCGAATACCTCACGGGTAGCTTGCCAGGCTCTGCCTTGCGGGTGAGATACTCTCGGTAGCTTGCCGGGCTCAGCGAGAGGGGTGGAGATATGATGGTAGCGGGCAGAAATAGGAATCAACGTCAGAGAGTTATTTCTCTAGTGATTCCTGAATGTAGTAGGAACGCTTTCCAACAAGTCAGAAGTTTGAATTATGTTTTCCGGTGGCTTACTTAATCATGCTTCCCAGAACCACGGAGATGGCAGCTTCCTCCGTGCTTCAGAAGTAGCTTCCATCCTACTCCTAAGCTTTTGGGGCCCTTTTGTTTGTGCTTCCGCTGCAAAACTCTCACATTATTAAGACTGTTTGAGTTGCCTGTGGCTCCCAAGGAGGTCTTCAAGGACAGAAGAGGTCCTTACCTTGTTCACTACATCCTCCACTTGCCAAACTATTATTTGTTGAATTAAAGTATGAATCAGATGAATGGTTTTTCTATCACTTTTTCCCTAAGTCACCTTGTCCTCCTCCTCCTTCCTTTTAGATATTGAATGTATTTTTATTCCTTCCATATTTGGATAGGGATTATATATACAAAGACACACTGAAGAATAACAAATCTAGTTAAAAGGCAGATCATCACTACCCTTTCTGACATGAACTAAAAGAAACTTAACCTCAGCTAAATCCAGTGCCCCCAGTACAATATTTCTTTTCTGTAAAAAAAAAAATCTATTGAATTAAAGAACTGTGATTTACAAAGTTACTGATAGATGAGTTTTAGACTTACAATGTCCTGGCACCAGTGTCAACATCATCTATCAGTTCAAAGTTCGCTTCAGCCCCTCTAGCCTCTCACCTTGACAGGCACATTTTAAAGTTTGGTGGCTCTCGTTTGGATCTCATGTTTTCAGTTTTGTGGAGTCTGTGGTTTGGATACACAGCTATACTATCCCCCCACATTACCAATATATCGAGGTCTCTGATCCCTGCTTCCAATCTACTCTTTTTCATCTTCCTTCCCCACTCTTATTTCTTTCCTTCTCTGTTCTCCTCTTCCCCATACTCTGGGGTCAAGACTGATATAGACATCTGCCCTTTACTACACTACATTTCCTTGTACGGTCATTTTATATACCATAGATAAGTGAGTCTTCTATCTTACTTCACTGAACATATCTTCCAGTTGCAACCAGGTTGCAGCAAATTGCATTATTTCATTTTTCCTTGCAGCTGCATAGTATTTCATTGTGTATATATGCCACATCTTCATAATCCACTCTTTGTTTTTAAATGTAGGAGTACTGCTATCTATTCAGCCATTGATTAAGCTGATAATCTACTCATATGTCATTGGATACCTAGATTGATTCCATATCTTAGCTATTGTACTAAGTGCTGCAATGAATAATGGTGTGCATATGTCGCTTTTGAGTGGTTGTTTTCAATACATCTTTTCTATAATGTTTTTCCTGTCAGGCGAAATAAGATAGATGTAAAAATGTATCTCCTCTCTTTGTCTCTCTATCTCTCTCTATCATACTACACCATTCTGCTTTACATTTTCTCTCACCTAGAATCCTAAAAACATACAAAAATGATTTCCCTTTACTCTTCAACATAGTCTCAAGAGTTATTGAGCATGAAGAAAGGTTTGAACTCAAAGTGCTTTTTTCACTTTAACCCATAAATCTTACATCATTTGGACCAGACCAAGGTCAAGCTTTGCTGGTTAAGTTTGCCGGTACTGAGGAATTATTCTTCAGTCCCACAGAACATAGGTGATGAGCTGTTCTCAGCTACTACAGAAGTGGTTGCCCCAGCAGTTCTCAAGAAAGTCCTATGATAATTAGGCTCTCACTCTGCTACAGTGTTTGGGAAATATTTTGAATGGAAAGTGTCGCAGAGTTCCTTGAAAGTTCCATTTTTTGAAGAACTGGTACAGAAGTGTTAGTGCCATATATATAACACTGAAATAAGAAATATTCTGAGCTCACCCATAGTTTACGTTCTGTGAATGCGCAACAAGAGCAAGCCAAGTTAACACGGGGAGTGGGAAGCCATGGAAACACATGTCTCCAATTGTATATTTGAGATTATAAATGCATAAGAAAAGAATTATGCAGGAATTGGAATCCATAGAAAAGCTTCATTACTAATTTAGGTCAAGTTAAAGAGAGTTCACTAGAGGAACTACTGTGAAGGTATATTTTTAAAGGCTGCTTTGTTTAAATGTATACTTTCAAAATGTAAGTCCCAAAAGTTAAAGAGTCAATGTCAACATTCTGAGCACTGGCAGCTAAAAAGACTCCAGACTTTTATGGATAGGACAGTACCTGGGGCTGTAATTCCTAGTGTATCAGCCTTTCTGAGTGTAGAAGTATTGGCTCTTTCCTAGAATGGAAATAAGAATTTTGTTCCCTTCCAGAGAGTTTAAGAAGGTTAAGCTCACAGGGCAAACAGTCTCCACAGGGACTTTAGCTGAAGGAGTATACGGTAGCTCTCTAAGGGATTACCGTCTTCGCTGCTACAGAAGTCAACAGTGGTGTGGCCCTGAGCACACCAGCTTCCTCCTGGCCCAGAAGTTAGAAGCGCAGTTGTGTTGACCTGCCCGGGTCTTGAGTCTAAGGGCAGACCCGCCAGCAAACACCAGCTTCCTTCAGTCTCACAGTGAGGGTGGCAGGTCTTAAAAGATGATGAGTGGGATAAAGAGGAGGGTGTGGGAAGAAAGGAAAAACAGATAGTGAGGCAAGCTAGGCGCTGCTGTGGGGGCCTCCTGCAGCTGCACAGCCTTGGAGAAAGGATTACTGTTAGAGTTTGTTTACTCGCACACCTATTTCTCTGCTGCATTCTGAAATGATTTCGTAAGGTTTTACAACGAAGGGAAATAAAGGTCAGCTCTGTATCCAGGGCAGGAGGAGACTCTTCCCCTCCGTTGTTGTACCAGATGCCAAAATATTACTCTGATTGCTTTCCCGAGCCTGCTGTGACTTCTTTTTTTTTCTGGGAAAAATCCTCTTAACTATTTTAGTCTCTTTGGAGTCACCTTGATCACTTTTTCATTCCTGGGTCAGGGCACTCGCCCAAACTGCCATTTGTTAGCATTGGTGAGTCATGTGGCCCCTCCCCCCTTATCCCTCCTCCCCCCCTTGTCCTCCTCTTTCTCCTCTTCCTGTTTCTTTTTGCCTCCCATCCCATATCTTTTTAGGGTAATTTCACATCAAGGGAAAAGAGAGAGAAGCCTGTAGTGAAACACTCAAGTTCCATAGACAATGCAGAACTCAAGCTTTTGTTTTGTTTTTTAACCTGTTGCCATTAAGAATATTTCGTATTCTCTGAGTGTGAGATCAACCGGTATAGAAGACTCTGGTGGATCAAAGATTTTAGTTTCTAGAAATAACCAGGTAAAGGTCTCCAAAGTATTAAAAACATGTTTTTTTTCTTTCTACATAGTTTTTACAAAAAGAAAATCTGCCCTGTGATTTACAAAGTAATTCACAGATGAGTTTTAGACATAAAATGTTGCAGCACCAACACCAATCCCGCCACCAGTGTCAGCTTCCCTCCACCATATTCCCTGGTTCCCTCCCATGTCCACCGTCCACCGCCCTACCCCAACCCCCCACCTCCATCACCACCTCTTGCCCTCTTGACAGGCACCTTTCTAAGTTTAGCTGTTAAAGTTTGGGTGAGTCTCTTGATTTCAAGGTGCTAAAACATTTTAAGAATGAAGTTCTTATACGACCGACATCAAAATATTCCTCAGAGGAAAAGAAAAACCCTAAAGCTTATAGCTTGAGGGCTGAAGCATTTGCCTTGCACTCGGCTGACCTGGGTTAGATTCCCAGCATTCCATATGGTCCCCCAAGCACCGCCAGTAAGTAATTCCTGAGTGCATGAGTCAGGAGTAACCCCTGTGCATCGCCGGGTGTGACCCCCCCCCCAAAAAGCTTATAGCTTGAGAATTCAAAAGAAGTAATAGTATTTAACTTTTATATTTGTTATTTATAAATATCATCTTTCTATACAAAGAACTCTCTGAAAATTGACACTATTGACTGAAATCCACATTCTTCAGGATTAGTACTGTTGGAAAGAAAATATGGAACACAGGCTGTGAGAATACAGCTCCCATAGTGGTTAAAAAGTTCATGGTAGGGTTGGAGAGATAGTCCAGAGGGTAAGGCACCATCAGGAATGATTGCTGAGCACAGAGTCCTGAGCACAGTTGGGTGTGCCCCCCCCCAAAAAAAAACGAACAAAAGATCATGTATGGCTAAGAGACAAAGCAGCGAAGAGTGCTTTAGAAAAAGACAACATTTAAAATGGGAAAAAAATTTTAAATGAATCCTCTCCGCATATTCTTCAACTTGTAGTCACCCGCATTTTAACATGAGACATGTATTCTCAGCAGTCTCCCCTACCCCAGAAGCCCATGTTCTCTCTTGAACACCTCTCTCTATCTCTCTATCTGTCTCTCTTCCTCTTTCTTTAAATAAAATTATCTTACATCACTAAAACACAAAATAAAATGACCCCTTCCTACAGTTCCAGATAGCATCTCTGAATGCTATAATAAAAACTTCCTGAGAATAGGGAGCCTGTCTGTCTGGTTCACAGCTGTGAGATCCTTGGACATAGCAGAAACTCAATAATATCTGTTTAATGAATCAATAAAAAGACTTTAATCAGCGTTTGGGGGAGGAGGTAGCATATGTGATTGTGCTACCATGACTTGGTAAAAGGAAGGGTATTGATATAGAAAGGAAGAAAGAATTCCATTCTTTGATTTTCTACTGCTTCTAAGGCAATCTATCTGTTCTCACAAAAAAAAAGAAAAGAAAGAAAGAAAGAAAGAAAGAAAGAAAGAAAGAAAGAAAGAAAGAAAGAAAGAAAGAAAGAAAGAAAGAAAGAAAGAAAACAGAATAAAGCTAAATTTGAGAAAGAATTAGCGCTTTTTCCTTACTGAACTAATAAGCTCTTAACCAGGAAATGAAATGATGTTTTTGTTTGAATAAGCTTGGTAGGAAATCGAGCACTGAAATCTAAACTGAGTTCTATTTTGATGATTAGGTTGGTGTTTTTATGGAACTGTATTTAAAGGGGACCCCTCCCTCAGCTCAGCTGGATCTTCTGAAGCTCACTTACTAACAAAGCAAGAGCATTTTTTGGGAAAGGTGGTTTGAGGGGATTGTTAACACCAGGGAGCCTGGAGAGAAGACTGCTCTGCCTCAGGGTCTGCAGCCTAAGGTTTTGGTTGTTCTCTTGTGTTTGGGGGTCACACCCCGATGTGCTCAGGCTTGCTCCTAGCTCTGCACTCAACACTATTGGTGGGCAGGCTCCGAGGACTCTCTGTGTTAGTGTGGGTCAAACCTGAGTCAGAAGATAAAGGAGGGCCCATTCTGACAACACTATCTGGAAATGAACACCATGGACAGGAAATAAGTATTGAAAATAGGTAAAGGGATATTCATGATAACCGTTCAGCATCAGTATTGCAAACCATAATGCCTAAAATGAGAGAGAAAGAGATAGAGAGAGAAGAGAGGTGTTTGCCAAATAATCAGGCTTTGGGGGGGTTGGAGGGGTAGGAGGGAAAGGGGGAGCACTGGTGCTGGGAAATTATACTGGTGGAGGAATGCGTGTTGGAATATTATATGACTGAAACTCAATCATGAACAGCTTTGTAGAAAGAAAGAAAGAAAGAAAGAAAGAAAGAAAGAAAGAAAGAAAGAAAGAAAGAAAGAAAGAAAGAAAGAAAGAAAGAAAGAAAGAAAGAAAGAAAGAAAGAAAGAAAGAGAAAAAGAAAGAAGGAAGAAAAGGAAGGAAGGAAGGAAGGAAGGAGGGAGGGAGGGAGGGAGGGAGGGAGGGAAGGAAGGAGGGAGGGAAGGAAGGAGGGAAGGAGGGAGGGAGGGAGGGAGGGAGGGAAGGAAGGAAGGAAGGAAGGAAGGAAGGAAGGAAGGAAGGAAGGAAGGAAGGAAGGAAGGAAGGAAGGAAGGAAGGAAGGAAGGAGGAGGGAGGGAGGGAGGGAAGGAAGGAAGGAAGGAAGGAAGGAAGGAAGGAAGGAAGGAAGGAAGGAAGGAAGGAAGGAAGGAAGGAAGGAAGGAAGGAAGGAAGGAAGGAAGGAAGGAAGAGAGAAAGAGAGAGAGAGAAAGAGAGAAAGAGAAAGAGTGAGTCAGCTGTAGCAAGGCAAGCTATCTAACTGCTGTAGTATCTCTGGCCCCTGAAGTCTAGGTTATTAAGGAGAATCAACTTTCTCTGTGTCACAGGCCCACTCAGCTTTATTGTATCCACATTTGGTGTCATCTCTCAGTCAGATTGAATTTCTGCTGGGAAATGTGGAGTGGTCGGGGAGGATTCTGGGAGACTTAACAGGACCTACTGTGGGTGTTGCTCAGTCATCGCCTGGACAGTTGTGCTGGTCATTCCTGGCACAGTTGCTAGTTCCCTGATCCACCACAACAAACAGGTAGAGTTATTTGGGGAAGTGGTCCCCTGAAAACTAGATGTAAATAGTCTTCCTAAATCCTTGTGACAAGTTGGAGTGCTTGATTTATGAATCCCCCTATCTTTTACGTCATTTTCACTGTAAGTAATCAGAAAAGATTAATAACTACATTTATTTATAGTTTTCTGAAGAATCTATTCAATGTAAATGTAAAACTCGTAGAGTTGAGACAGGAAAGATATCTATTAATGTAAGGAAGTAATCAACATCATTGTCAATCCATCTTTGGGGTGAGAAGTCAGGAAAGGTTCCAAAAACTGTCTTCTATTTTCATAGGGAAATAGAGATTGTACTCATTTGTTAGAGGATTTCTAGTTTTCTGACTGCTGCAAAGCAGGTAGCTTAGACCACAGAAATTCACTGTCTCAATATTCTCAGGCCAAAAGTCCAAGAATGAAATGTTGGCAGGACTGGTTCCTTTTGAGGACACAAGAGAATGTGCTCCAGACCACTCTCCTTTGCTTATTGATGGCCATCTTCTCCCTGTATGTAGTTACATATTCTTTATTTGTCTCTATCTATCCAAATTGCCCTTTTATAAGGACACCACTCTTTGGATCCAGGACCACCTGGTGTTAACTTCTTGCTCTAGGGCCAGGGACAATGAGGCACTTTCTTGTGCATGGCTGACCCTGTTTCAATTCCTTCACTGCATATTGTCTCCCGAGCACTGCCAGGAATTATCTCTTAACACGGAGCCAGTAGTAAGCCCCAGACATATCTGGGTATGCATGCCCTTCTGCCTGCCTCCACCAAAAAACAACAACAACAAAATCAAACGCAAACAAACCAAGAAAAACTCCCCCCAGGTAGACTCACATATAGAACTCTTAGGACTTCACAGGACTTTATTATATGAGTTTTGAAGGCATACAATTCAACTGTAACAGAGATTTTATCCTTAGCCATTAAAGCCTCATTTAGATCTGAAAGTAGCATACTCAGAGCCTTTAGAATGGACTCTAACATGGAATATTTTTATTGTGTCAAAATTATTGGTAAATTCTGCAAAACACAAACAAACAAAATGCAGAAAAACTAATACTCTGTATAATACCTGTGAAATGGGTCTGGAAGCTAATGACATGTTTAAAATAAATGTGGCAATGTAGTAGATATGGAAAGTGAGTAGTAATTTGGAAAATTCCTACTAAATTTTATATAATGAAGTCTTACTAAATTTTATATAATGAAGTCTTAGGAGCTATGTGGCTGGTAGGGTGTTTATTGTAGCATTGAAGAACTACACTAAATTATAATGAACTATAAATGAATTTTTTGAAGAAAATAAATATCATTGTTTTCTCTTTCAACCTTTTGACCTCAGAGACTGAATAATACATAGTAAGAACAAACAGCTGGCAAGTATTATAAACAGAGTCTTAGTTATCAGTTTTGATAAAGTAGTCATGTCTAATTTATTTGTCTATTTGTCAACTTTTACGTAAAAGGGCCCACACCCTCCCCATCTTGCTGCTAACAGATGGCAAATCCATTGCTAATAATTCCTATTTCAAAATTAATGCATTAAGTCAGGTATTTGTGAGCCATCCCTCAGACCTGATCTCATTTATAAGGAATCTAAGAATGTAATTCTTTTTCATCTGATATTTTGACAGTGCTTATGTTATTCTTTTAATTTTTTTCCAGAAATCAGAGCAATGAAAATTTCTGATAGTTTTTTCCTTCCTCAAGCCATAAATCTTAAAACCATAGATATAGAATCTATGTGAACACTCTCTATGTTCTCAGCAGCAGCAGCTAACATGATTTGTCTCTACGTGTGTTAAATGAGGACATAACAAATTACGTGGCTCCTTCACTCTTATCATCATACCCAGGCTCAGGATCTCTGGCTAATCTCCCTGTTATATGCTCACTATAGCACCTGCACTTTTTTTTTAATCTTTTGATCTATTATCCTCTATTGGCATAGCTATTTCACTAATTTCCTTCACACAAATTAATATCCTCCTGGATTATGACCTTTCCAAGGACAGGAAATTTCTCTTTGCTTTACAATTATTCTGTCACAGCCTGGTACTTTGGGAGTTTATCAACATACTTCTGGTAACAAATAGAAAGATAGAAATTTATAAAATTTTGAAGGAGAGGGTAGAAGAGTTCACTTGAAAACCCACATAGAAATTAAATCTTCAAAATAACATTGTGCTTTATTTTAACAAGAGTATATGTAAAACTCCCACACATAAAACACATTTGTGTTCCTTTTTGTGTGGAGGAGGGGCACAGTTGGTGGTTTACGGAGGTCACTCCTGGCCGTGCTGAGGAACAATGCCCGCTGGTGCTTGGAAGACTGTGTGCAATGCTGGGGATTCAAACCAGGATCGCTGCTGCAGTCACATCCAAGGCGAGCACCTCACCCTTTGGGCTAGCTTCTGACCCCCCCATGTCTGTTCCACCACCTACTGCTCCCTGGTATAAAGATCCACATAGTAAATTGCTCTTATAATTTGACAGCTGGTTAGAGATTCTTTTTCCCCCTGAAGGAAATCACACGACCTGATATAACACTCAAGTTTGCCTCAGTTGCCAGGAAACTCAAAGCTAAATATAAAGGTAAATTTCAGTGAGCAAATTAAACAAATCCTTAGAAATTCAGTTGCTGAATTTGGTTTTGATCTAGTATTTTTTTTGTGGGTTCTCTTGTTATGTGTAGCTCATGGCAAACTGCCGCTGATATTTTTAAATATAAGACAGAAAACATAATTATACCAATGCAATACTATGATGGTAAATGCACACACAGACCGTGAAATTTAAAGATTTGAACTGCTTTCTGTGCCAGAGAGATAGTACACAAAGTAAGACACGTGCCTTGCACATGGCAGTCCCAGTTTCTCCCTGTCACCAAACATGACACTTGGGCACTGCCAGAGATCACTCCAGAACACAGCCTCAGGAATAGCCCTTAAACACACTGAACGTGGTGCTCCCTGCACAAATATATAATTTGTTTCTACGCAATGTTTTCTTCTTGAAAATTCTTGCCCCATACCCAAAAAATAAAGTCCAAAGACCAGTGAAGGCCAGTGTGTATGGTGTGTGTGTGTGTGTGTGTGTGTGTGTGTGTGTGTGTGTGTGTGATACTGTAAATTGAACACCAGTCTTCCACATGCAAGATATGTTCTCCACCACTGAGTCACATCCCTGGCCAAAGAACCAGTAATAATTTTTAAACTATCGGTTTATTATCTCAGACACACAACATAAGCCATTTGTAATCAAAATCAAACTATAGCAATGTTTGCTGCTTGTTCCACCAAATGCAGTCTAATTTTCTAAATTGTATACAATTGTACTAAATTTATGTTTATCTATTGTGCATAATAAAACATTCAAAACTTAGTAATCAAATGGCCATTGTTTTTGTTGTTGTTTTGCTCATGAGTCCGTGGATTAGGAATTTGGGTTGACTCATTCAGATGGTTCTGTTGTGCGATGTTGGCTGGAGCTGCACGGCGGGTCGGGTGTTTATTATAGCATATTTCTTAGCAACATTCACCAGGTGGATAGGCTAGGCCAGAAGTCCACAAATACTCCACTCTGTTGTCTGTTGTTTCTGGTGCTTTTTGATGCTTCTCTATTCTCTTTCTCTCACCTTCTTTCTAGGTTGGGCTGCCTCTCAGCTTCATTATCTTAAGCTTAGCCTTGCTTAAAGCCTTGAAGGCCACTGGCTTCTCATAGAATGGACTTCAAGACATAAGTGGAAGCTCTATATTTTGAAATGCCTGGCTGTGGAGGGTGGACACGGTCACTGATTTAACTCACTCAAAGAAAGCCAGAGGACCAAATCAAATTTAAGCATGGACAGAATTGAGAAGAGTAACTAAGTGGAACTATTGAATAATTCTATTTCTCCATTAAAAGATAGTGTTATTTTCCAATTTAGAGCCAACTATGGTGAAAATTTCTTTAACCTTTTAAAACATAAACTACAGGGCTGGAGAGATAGCACAGCAGGTAGGGCGTTTGCCTGGCATGAGGCTGACCCGGGTTCAATTCCCAGCATCCCATATGGTCCCCAGAGCACCGCCAGGGGTAATTCCTGAGTGCAGAGCCAGGAATAACCCCTATGCGTTGCCGGGTGTGACCCAAAAAGCTAAAAAAAATAATAAAATAAAACAGAAACTATAGTCCGGAAGTAGAATCAACCCTCAGAGCCTTAGGGAAAGAAAATATTTAAGGAATCCTGACTTTGGGTGAGACAAGCCTAGCTGGAGTCTATATTTTGTTCTCGGCCAACTTTGTAACATTGGGCAAGCCATTTTATGTTACATAAAATAATAAAAGGTACATAATTTACCTTATAGAATGTTTGTGAGAAATAAGTGGAAAGATGTATCTTGCTTAATCATTCAGTCCACTGCTGGTTCACACTCTGCACTAAAAACATTAGATATTATCAACACAGACCTTTTGAATTATGGCCTACTGTTCTAGTCAACCTTTACACACTTCTTGTTAAGGTACACAATGTAATTTGACTTATATGTGGACTTGTACACATACTGTCATAAAGCTTTTTTGCTTCTGGATTTCATTTTTGAAAGGTTATTTTTCAAAACAAAAAACCAACCAACCTTTGCACCTTCAGCAGGTTCACTTTGGGCTATTTGTTGTTTTCATAAGCTTAGGAACCAGTGAACATAATTTGTTTTTTATAGATATTTGTCCCTAGAAGCAACCACAAAGGTCTGACTTCATTGCCAAACTAGTATGCCATTTGCACAAATCTCATTAAATTAAAGAACACCAAATTACTCTGTTCTTTTCAGCTTTATGTGCACAAAGGAACGGAGGGAGGACTAGCTCTCCAAATCCTTATGTCCAACATCTGATCTGTTATTGATGAGAGGTTTTCTGAATTTTATACCACATTTTGTTTTGTCATCTGTCTCTAGTTGTAGATCAAAACTTGAAACCCATTTGAAATTCAAAATTCCATGCAACTCATCAGCACTGTGGAAATTATCTTTGAAAGCATTGTGTTGCTCCTCTTTTGACTTAAAGGTTCAAAAATCTATATTGCAAGGTATTTCATCCTCCTATTAGCTTTTACCCTAAGATAAAACCCTGTTATTCTGTGTGTCTTTTGTCAAAGAACATATATCCTCACCTTAAGTTTCAGCTGCCACCCTTAGCCACTTTTCCCATGAGGCTTGTATGGCATAGGAACTGTCAGAGTTGTCCTCTGATCTTCAGGTTATTTATTAATCTCTCTGGCTCTTTTTTCTCCTTCCAACCTCTAACATAGGAGTGACTAAGACAAGATCTTCTCCCTCCTCCCATCTCTTCTCATCCTTTCCCTCTCATTCTGGTTTACCATCTCTCTTACTTTCTCTACTTTGCCTCCTCTCCCTTCCCCATCTCTGAGAAGTACACACATTCACTCATTTCCGTGGTTTAATTACACTACTTTTATCTTCCCCGAATGTTTCAGCTCCCTGGATGCCTATTCCCAGTTGTCTTCACATTTCCACTAAAAACAAAACAAAACAAAACAAAAAACCAAAAATCCCATCATGGATATACCTTAAACTAATTATGTCCAAACTGATCTCTTGGTTTTCCTCCCTAGACACCTTCATTTCTTCTCCAATTTTCTTCATCTGAGTAAATGAAACTGCTATCAGTTAATTTTTTTTTAAAGCCTAAAACTTAGATATTATCCTTCTTTATTTCTTCCAGTGTCAGTGAATTTTTATCAGCAGGTCCAACTATGTTTACCCTGATTGTAGATATTGTTAATCTCCTTCTTTTAATCACCAGAGACTTGGCACCAGTCATCACCATTTTCTGGATTTTTTTCCAGGAACTTCCCTTTTTTCTTCACATTTACTCTTCTCCTGCTTTCAACACTCTTGACTGTTCCGTAATTAAGTCACAATACTGAAGACACATGAACTGCTTCCCCATAGGAGTGACATTTTCTGAGGAACCAGACATTGAGGGAAAAAAGAACTTCAGAGTCACACAGAGAAGTGGCAAGGGTGACATTAGCAGGCCATCGCCTTCTTTGTGGAAACGAACACTTAATCTCCCAGATACCTACTTCTGTGTTTTGTTTACTCCTTTTTAAAATTTACTTTGCTTTTAAAGTTAAAAGTATTTTTTGAAGATGTGAGGTATATTTGGACCCTTTTAAGAATAGTTGGTAGTAGTATACTTCAGTTAAAGTTATATTATTTATCTCAACCAACCTCAGTGCAGTAAAAAAAAAAAGAGTCACAGGATCAGAAAAGCTACTAGACATTCTGGAACCCTGTCAGAAGGAAAGGATGCCATAGCCAGACATTGAAAATTTCCAAATTAAAAAAAAATATCTCTTTCCAGACTGGGGAATTTGGGGGGAGTGCTTTACTTAAGTCAGTATATAATAATAATGTAACAGGTCATAGTTTTGTTATATTCTATTGTTTTTCAAATGATAACTTCACATAGTATTTAAATCCTCCATATTGAGAACATATTTTGCATATTTCCTTACATATCCCGTATTACCTATACTCTTTAACCCAACTCTCTACCTTTATTTTTTTAAACTCAGAACATACCCAAGGACCTATCCTTCATTCTTTATACTTTTTTTTTTTTTTTTGCCTGAAACACCCTTTTAGCTTCCTCCTCATTCAGGGAAATTCTACACCAGCTGTGATTCTCTTTGACCTATAACACACTTATGTAGTGGTGGAGAATCACAAAGATTGTTCTTTCCAAGTGCCTCTTCTACTTTTAGGAAATACAGATTGATGATAACAATACCCATCATTGACTGATTTTACCATGAAAGCACAAGCAACGTTTTCATAGTACTTAAGTAAGAATGATATCAATGTTTTGTTATTTTTCTCTCCTATGTGGCAATCTATTAAAGCCTTTGAGAAATGGGAGATTCCATAAAACTTTAGTTTATATTATGCATTTAGAGATTTTGTTTTGTATTCATGGGAGGAAGCAAAAACTGGTAAGGAAGCTAAGGTATTGTGAAAGGAAATAAGGACATTCCTCACTGATCCTGGGTTTTGGCTTATTTTTATTTTTAATTTTTAGTTAACAGTACCTGTCTGTTTTTGTTTTGTTTTGCTTTGCTTTTTGGGTCACACCCAGCGATGCACAAGGGGTTACTCCTGGCTCTGCACTCAGAATTACCCCTGGCGGTGCTGAGGGGACCATATGGGATGCTGAGAATCGAACCCTGGGTTGGCCACGTGCAAGGCAAACACCTACCCGCTGTGCTATTGCTCCAGCCCCGGCCAACCCATGTTTGATTCCTCCATCCTTCTCGGAGAGTCCGGCAAGCTACTGAGAGTATCCCGCCCTCATGGCAGAGACTGACAAGCTACCTGTGGCGTATTTGATATGCCAAAAACAGTAACAAGTCTCACAATGGAGACGTTACTGGTGCCCGCTCGAGCAAATTGATGAGCAACAAGATGACAGTGCTACAGTGCTACAACTATTGTGGGTTTTCTCTGTGCAGTTTTCCCCCTTTCTCCTTTATCCCTTCACCCCTCCCTTCTCTCCTACCTCCCCCATTTCTTCCTTCTCTTTCTTTCTTTCTTTCTTTCTTCTTTCTTTCTTTCTTTCTTTCTTTCTTTCTTTCTTTCTTTCTTTCTTTCTTTCTTTCTTTTCTTTCTTTCTTTCTTTCTTCCTTCCTTCCTTCCTTCCTTCCTTCCTTCCTTCCTTCCTTCCTTCTTCTTCTTTCTTTCTTTCTTCTTTCTTTCTTCTTCTTTCTTTCTTTCTTTCTTTCTTTCTTTCTTTCTTTCTTTCCTTCTTTCTTTCTTTCTTTCCTCATCATCCATTACCATAGGGACCCAGCAAACTGTTAGTTGTATGGGTCAATCCTGCCTTCTAAATTGCCTTGGGCTCCCAGTCCCATTTATTGATGAACAGAATAGAGCCATTTTCCTAGCTCTCATCCTTCATTCTTCCCTAAGAGCTGCTTTCACCTCCCACTGGCCTCCTGATCCCAGTCATATCCCCCAATAGAATTCTCCAAACTGCAGTTCAAATGTGTGTTCTAAAACATGAGCTCATGAGAGCTCTCAACATAAGATCCAAATTCCAATAGTTATGTATAAAACTTAGTAAGATGGAACCATTGCTGATGTCTTCTGCACATTATCTTTCTTTCTTTCCCTATCTTCCCTTTCCTCCACCAATGACTTCTGTTTCTAAGCATGCTGACTGGCATATTCTTACCCAATGACTTCCTACCACTAATCCGGGAGATCTTAACCTGGGAACCATGAACCCCTTTGGGGAAAAAGTGATATGGATTTATCAAATTCAGGATTCTCGATGGAAAAAGTTACAGTTTTTTTTCATTTCTAATTGAAATTCAATACCTTCTTCAATTATGAATGCACCTTCTCCAATTTATGAATTCAATACCTCTCCAATTATGAATGTATCAAAGTGATAGTGGTGCTCATTGGTTGTATAATGTCATTAGAGAAAGCACAAGTATTTTCACATCCTGTGACAGTTGCTTAAGGTGCCACATTAAATCATATACTCATACGATCATTGAGAAATATTAGTTCTTCTTTAGACTGTGATTATAAATATAAAATGTAATTATATTTTTGTGTAGAATTACCTATCATACTAAGATTATTTTTAGTGTACTAAGGATCTTGTAGAATATTTTGCTGATTGCAGTTTAATATAATTGATTGCCCTGATAAGTTTATGCATTTTGCATTGTTCATCAAAAACTTGTTCTAGGATTGTCAGATTGTCGGAAGGGTTCAAAGTCCAAGCCAAGAACCTCTGGTACTTCATTCCTTAGGATGGTGTTCTCTCTATGAACTTCACTTTTTTGAACTGGCAAACTCACATATCTCTCAGGGATTTATTTAAAGATACACTTTTCAGAATTTTGTTTGCTGGTCTTCCAAGACTAGAAACACTCTCCTCTTATTTCTTTAACAGTGACTTTTCCTCTATTATGGCACTTATTTCTCTATGTTATAATGACCTTTCACTAACTTGACTCTAGCATTGACTGATTTTGGCAGGAGGGAGGGTTCTACCAGTGGTGCCAAAGAAACTAAGGGGCCCCTCCTAAAGATTCTCAGCCAACTGGATTGGTAGTTGAGTACTAGGGCTACAGGAACTAGCACAGATTCACCCTGAGGCTTTATTCCTGTAATGTAAATCGTTCCCAACACATAGTGTGTGCTCAGTTGTCTTCTTGTCCCATTGTATTGTGGTGACCCATTTTGAACCATTCATTCATGTAAATCTTCAAAAATCTACAGGTCTCCAAGACTTAGTAGGCACTGGAAATAGAGCATAAAGCAAAACAAAGAGAAATAGTGCCCTGGGTACTTACCTCTCTCTCTCTCTCCTTCTTCTTCTTCTTTTTCTTTCTGTCTCTCCCCCTCCTTCCCCCTTTCTCCTTTATCCCTTCACCCCTCTCTTCTCTCCTCCCTCCCCCGTTTCTTCCTTCTCTTCTCTCCTCCCTCCCCCGTTTCTTCCTTCTCTTCCCTTCTTTCTTCCCTTCTTTCTTTCTTCCCTTCTCTCTCTTTCTTTCTTTCTTTCTTTCTTTCTTTCTTTCTTTCTTTCTTTCTTTCTTTCTTTCTTTCTTTCTTTCTTTCTTTCTTTCTTTCTTTCTTTCTTTCTTTCTTTCTTTCTTTCCTGTTGCAATGGTTAGGAGTTCCATACATCAGATTGTGATATTCACACACTTGGCCACAGTGTTCACTGGGGGTTGTGTTTCTGGACATAGTTCTAAACAATGTTCTTTAAATTGTACATAGAGTGTGATGGGGAAAGTTGTAGTCTTTAGGTGTGGTGCTTATGCACATCTAGTTTAGATGCTTACATTTTCAAGGATAGAGTCAGTTAATAATCAAAACAAGCTATTCCCATCACAAAAGAACAAAGACTGTGTGATCCCATTCACATAAGACATAAGACATAAGAATAGTTAAATTAATAAAAGGAGAAAGTAGACGGGACTTGGTGGAAGAGGGTAAGAAGACTTACTATCTCATAGATTTTAGTTTGGGAAGATGAAAAATGTTCTAGAGATGGATGGATGGATGGATGGATGGATGGATGGATGGATGGATGGATGGATGGATGGTGGTGACACAGCAATGTCAATGTACTTAGCAGCACTTAAAATGGTTACAGTGGTACATTTTGTCATGTGTATTTCATCACAAAAAGATTAAAACATTTTATACTAAATAAGAAATGTACAGAGGAATACTTTGTATGGGAAACAAAACTAAGGAAGACTAAGAGATAGGAGGCTAGAATTGACCTCACTGTTAGAGCCTGTCTTTCTTGCCTATCTTTCCTCAGGGGGATAAAAATCAAAGCAGAGTTACAAGCCCAGAGAGATAGTAGAGGGTTAAGGTATGGACCTTGCAATTGGCTGATACTGGTTAAATTCCCAGCACTGTATAGTTTCCCATCAACAGTTGTGGCCTTGGAGGCTCCCAGGTGCCACTGAGGTGGCCTGAAATTCCCAGGACTGTAGGATGGAGCCGCACTGCAGTCTTGGGCCCTCAGATTGAATTTCCGGCTTGGATAGCTGACTGTCTGAGGAGGAAGGAGCAGGGGAGGCCAAGGCTGGGCTTCCTGAGCACTACTTGGGAACATCCTCCCAAATGAATAGCTATACACACAGCCACATATTTGAAGGAAGATTCAGAAAGATCTAAATCTTCTATCTGATTGTCACTGAGTACAAATGTAGAATTTTTGTGCTATGTACAGCAAAATTCCCGAGACTCAGTTGCCTTTCATTCTCTCCATGCTGCCTATAAGGTGCATAGAGTCAATGGGTAAAATTCTCAGGCAAAATATTGGCGTTTTAAATTGTTGCTTAGTGCTATCATTTTTCTCTACTTGTTCACATTTTTGGTTGACATCAACTTGCATGTCACTGAAGAATTATGAGACCATTGGAAGATTTTTATTTTTTAAATCAGATAATTACATCTGACTTATGTCTCCTGTGACTCCATAAATCATCCTTATGTCCATCCGTCGGTTTTATTTTATGCTGTTTACTTTTCTTAACTCATAAAAATAATCTGTGGATTCCAAATTTAATTGTAAACTTTTAGTAAGTAATCTGACTTCTGTCCATTTTGACATTTTAATACAAGTTTTCATTAGAGTAAGTAATTCATTAAAGTAAGTGATAACGTAAGTTTGACATAAATCTTTGTGTATTTGGCATCAGAATAACTGGTTTTTAAGGGATAAACTTCTATCCAATCAAGACTGTTCTGATGTCAACTGAGTAATCTAGCTGAGAAAATTGTAATATTATGACCAATGAATGAATAGACACTCTACTGCTTTTATTTATCTCTAATCTAAAGATTTCACCTTGTAGATACACTATGATAACATGTTATGAAACATTGAGTCCAGCACTCCTTTATTAATTTAGTTGTAACTATTTAATACTTTTTAAATTTATAAATATTTATATAAAATCATGAGATTGTATGGCTTATTAGAAATTGCAAAGCCATTTTACATTTCCTAGATCCTAAAATATACAGATTCTCAAGATTTAAAAATTTTAAATTTTCTAAAATTAATTCAGATTTAATTTAAATAATAAAAAGATATTCTCTCTTTTTTCTTGCCTTTAATTGAAATCTTAGACAAAAGTTATGGAATTTAGCTGAGAATATTGTCTAAAAATAAGCAAGTTATCCGGTTGTGAAGATAACAAATAATTTAGAGAATAAAGTTTTCAGTCATGGTTCTGTCATTTAATCCCCGTATTTATCTTATTCTTATTTGTTTTTATTGATTGGGGTTGTGAGAGGAGTTGCTTAGGGAGTTTTCTTGGCTCAGTGCTCAGAAATGACCTCTGGCTTTCTCAGGGAATCTATATGGTGCTGAAGATTTAAACCAGAGTTGCTGCCAAGACAGCTGAATGCAAGGCCAGTACCTATCTCTCTGAATCTTGTTTATTTTTAACTGCAAAATATTCTTGTGTATTAATTTTTATTGAGTTACCACTAGTTTGTGACACTATTTAAGTTTCAGGGGTACAGTTTAACACCTTGTTAGTGTTTATATTACTCAACAGTAAGCACCAAAAGTCATTTCTTTGCACATACACACCTATTTAAAAAAATTTAGAGAGGCCAGCTAAACTACTTTTGGTAGTGACAGCTCCTTGCAGAATGTCTCCAGACTGAGAGCTAAGCCTCAGCTCCATGCCTGCCCAGGAGGGGAAAGGTATTTCTCTCTCTTGCTTTTTTCCTTGCCAGGGGTGAAGGGCGTGGTGACTGCTATATTATTGAGGACCACAGATGAGAGTTACAAGCTTGCAATGATCCAATATCTGGAAGAAATTTCCCTGGACTTAGTTGCTAAAATACAGAAATCCAAAACTGACCTCATATCTCTTCACAACAGGTCTAACTCTAGTGGGGAACTCCTAACAATAATAGTGAGGTTTTTATTGAAATATTAAATGTAACCAAAGTAAAGAGAAAGTAAAGTGAAATTTATCAGTTGCGGGGGATGGAAAGTATACTGGGTTTTTGGTGGTTTTTTTTTATTTTGGTGGTGGAAAATGGGCACTGGTGAAGGGATGGTTGTTTCAGCATTGTATAACTGAGACTTAAACCTGAAAGCATTGTAATTTTCCACATGGTGATTCAATAAAATAAAAAAAAATTAAAAAATTATCAAATAAAAATTCTAACATTTTGATCATTGTGAAAGTATATTGTTAGGGCACCTTAGAAAAGAGAAAAATTGGGGCTGGAGCAATAGCACAGCGGGTAGGGTGTTTGCCTTGCATGTGGCCGACCTGGGTTCGATCCCCAGCGTCCCCTATGGTCCCCTGAGCACCGACAGGAATTAATTCCTGAGTGCAGAGCCAGGAGTAACTCCTGTGCAACGCCAGGTGTGACCCAAAAAGCAAAAAAAAAAAAAAAAGAGAAATATTTTAATGGTATCCAAATAAGAACTCATTACAGAATCCAAAGTTACTGAATCCATAACCTGCTTCATTGTTTTAAGTCAGTTATAGATATAACAGAGGATAAGGATTGCTTGATAAGGCGAACCCCAGTTCAATCTCCAGGACCATTTATAGTTTCCTGAGTACTGCCAAGAGCAATTAACACAGAGCCAGGAGTAAGCACTGAGCATTTTTGTGATCAAATTATATATATACACTATCAATATATATATATGTATGTGCATATACATATATATGTTTTATGTATGTATACATATGTGTTTGTACTTGTAGTGTCATATACATATATATATATTTATATATATATTTGTAGTGTCAAAAAATTTTAATAGGTTTTGTTTTTGGCCATCCTCAGGAATTCTGGGTTTTCAAGCAGAACTATGCTAAGTTTGGGCCTGTGGTGTAGTACCTAGGGACCTCAAGGTCATATCCAAAGCTAACCCAGAAGTGCTGTGGGTAAGGATCACATCCAGTAGTCTTTGGGATTTTTGTGGTACAGGGGGCTTACGTGTTGTCGGGTTTTAAAGTCAGGTCTTGCATATATTAGGCATGTCCTACCACTTGCACTATGAGGTATGCCGTGCTTCCTCAAAAGGTTTTAAAGCAATATCTCATTATCCAAGTGTAGTTAGAGTCTCTTCATCTTTCTTACCTTTTATATATTTATCTGCTTAATTTGTTGTTTGAAAAAGATTCCTTCTATAAGATGTATCATTTAGCTTACGTGTGTCTCACTTTTTTCATCTGTACAAAGACAAAAATTCTTTTCACCTCTATAAGTATATAATTTCTGCAAAATGAAAATTTAAAAAGGTATATTGGGGCTAGCTAGCTAATACAGTAACACTTGCTTTGCATAAGGTCAACCTGGCTTTGAGCTCTGCCCCCACATGTAATCCCCAAAGCACCACCAGAAGTGATCTCTGAGTGCAGAGCCAGGGATGAATCTCGAGCACTGTCAGATGTGTCTCCAAAACATACATAAATAAATAAATAAATATGGTATATGATTTCTTTTTCAGAAGGGGATGGGTGTTGAACCATACCAAAGTACATGATTTCTTATTATGCTACTGTAGTTGTATATAATACAAATACCCACCACTTTTCTGCTAATTCTCATCTGAGCTCCTTCAAAGACTCTTGAGAAAACTCTCTACTACCTCTCTCTACTTTCCCTAAATCATTCAACAAATAACTGATCTGTAGGTGAAGATTTAATACTCAAGTGACTGGGGTAGTATTGGTTGGTACACAAAATTTATTGCAAACGAACATCCTCAGAAACAGGATTTAAATCAGATATTTTCCACCTCACGAACATCTTCTTTTCTACATGGTACTTGAAGTCATTCAGATATACCTATTCAGATATATTTACTGAGGAATGGTCTCAGCTCAGGATTATGTTCAGTACTAGAAGCAATGATGGATCCAACTCCATGAGTTTCAGGCAGGGCGGACACTGTGAGTTTCATTAGTTTATGAGAGGTACATGTAGGGCAGTACAGCTTGAGCAGAAAGCTAACAACTAGGGATTAAGTTTAGAGGGTTACTAGAAAAAGAACTCAATAGGGCCACATTGAACATCACAAAGAGTTGTATCAATGTCTTCTTTATTTTATTTATTTATTTACTTAGAGCAGGTCTCCATCCTTGTGTGGGACTGACCCAGGTTGGATCCCTGGCAGTCCATATGGTCCCCTGACTAACTTCCAAGAGTAATTCCTGTGTGCAGAGCCAGGAGTAACCCCTGAGCATTATTGAATGTGACTCCCCCAAAAATCAAAAATAAATAAATGAATAAAATTATGTAGGTGGTTCAAAAATTTTTTTGACAGCACTCTTTACAGACTGTGTACTGACTAAGTAGTTAATTCATCAGATTGTCCGCATAATTAAAGAACACATTAACTTGTCCATAATACAGTTCGGTATACATACTTTAATTTTATTACCATTCTCTAAAGGTTTTTTGTTTTTTAAAGATTTAGCAGTTTTAGTACATACAAACTTTGGTCTGAAACATGTAGCTAAAACTTCACAGGGAAAGTAATGAATGGGCGATTGAGACACTTTTGTAAAAAATATTGGACCCTAAAAAGATTAACATAAAGATCACGTGTTGTGACTAAGCCAAACACAGCACAGTGGGCCTTGCCTGCTGATTCAGAAGGTTTCTCTGTTTCCAAAACAAGAACTTTTATTGCAGTGTATGGAAGGAGCATTAGGACAAGAGGATCCTTGTGGTTTCTTGCTGTGTCAATGGAAAAAATCTGAGGTTAGAGCTTAAATGAAACTGACATTCAAAGAGTCTTTGTAGTTACTATGTGTGTTTTAACATCTGTTGCTATAGCTAAACGGATGTTGACTATTATGATTGATGGTTTACGAGTGATGGAACAAAATGTGGTTCTTGCTAATAGACATTTTCTAAGGTTGACTTGCTCATCTTGAATGATGGCACATAAACCAAGGATTATTATTCAGGGTACAGAGAACAACTCAGAGAACAAACATTATAAGGATACCAAGCAGTTTTGATAGGAAAAAATGTGTTTAGAAGCTGTCCATAGTTCACCGTAAATTCATGATTTCTTTTGCATGGTTGGCTTCTGGATGAAAGCTATTCTTGGGGTCCTTAGAGACGCCCAAGGTGACTCTGCTTGGCACGGTCACTTTTTTCTTAAGGAAATGTTCACGTTAAACAAAGATATTTTTCATAACAAAATGGCTAGGAACATTTCTTTGCCAATAAGAGAATGAATAGATTTTGAAGCCAGCATATTTGTTACCTGGAAAATATGTTTAGTTTATGACTTGTTTCCACGCTTATCCCTCCTTGAACCATGTTTGTCCACTTTTAGAGTGCCTGGAACAGTCTGCTTCTTATGTATGTTCATGTCAACCTCCACCTTGCTCCTGACCTAGACTTCTTTCTGTACAGCTAATAGACAACCCCCCACTTCAATTCCTGCCTTAATGTTACTGAGGAGTAAGTATGGAAATTTCTCAAATGGACCCCTCTTCTAGGTCAATAGAAACCAGTAGCAGATATGGGTATTGCTCATGTCAGATACCTAGTTCTGTTCAGTTGGTTCTGGTCAATATAACAAGGTCTTATTGTTGGTTTTTCCCTCATAAAGAGAAGAGTCTTGGCAGATACCTAGAACTAACATGATCCTCTTGTTATAGCACTATAGTATGTATGTAAATGAAGTGTCTGCATATATTTATCCAAAGAATTTTTGTTAGGCACTATTAATTATATCAAGCACACTGTATACGATGGGTATTAGGGCAGAAATGTGCTTCTTATTTACTGTTGAATTCTGGTGTATTCTGGAGGAAGACAGTAGGAGGTATTAACTAAGACTCTACCAGAGGGAATCACACTCAGACTCTGGCTTACTTGCTGTATGACTTTAGGCAAGTCAAGTGATGTCTCTGAGCCTAAATACTTTCACATATAAAATGGAGATAATTTTGAGCTTATGGGATTTTATGATTTGGAGGCGATAATTCCAAAATGCTTTAAATGGAATAGGGTTTCAACAATAGAAAGCTGCTTTAACATATGCGAGCATGATTGTTGAACTCTTTGGTAGAAATTTGATTTAAAGGCCACAGAGAAAGTATAGAGGGTAGGGCTCTTGCCTTGTATGTAGCCAACCCAGAACCAATCCTGGCACTACACGTGGTCCCCTGAGCCTGACAGGAGTGATTTCTGTGCAGAACCAGGAGAAACTCCTGAGCACTGCCAAAAATAAAACAAAATTGGACTTAATTTTTGCTAATATAGAATCCTTATTTTCATCATAATTGAACACAATAATATTATGTATCCAATAATATAAGCAAGCACCTTATTCATTGTACTATTGCTCCAGGCCCCCCACTTTTAAATTAACAATACATATTTGAGCCATTTTGAAAATTGTAAAATATCCATTTTGAAAATTGTGAAAAATATTTCACAATTTTCAAAATGCAACCATAAGCACTACCATAACTAATTCTCAGAAAAACTAGTCTTAGATATATTGAATGATGATGATTTAAGAAAAAGACGGTAGCTGTATCACTAGACAGAGAAATTACATTCCTTAATATGTAAGGAAGTAAAAGCCATGAAACCACTTTTGAGTTCTAATCTTCTAGCTGGATGAAAAGAGATAAGAAATAACACTAATTAGGTATATATCACGTGACATATATTTCACTAAGTCCTTGCAGTAATCCTCTCAGGTGACCTTTCTAGTTTATAATAAGCACATTGAGACTCAGAAAGTTTAGTAACATAATTAACATTCCAGCAAATATTTTAGCCAGAATTCATATCCCAGCTTGCCAAATTCCAATGGTCATGTTTTTTCCACCGTAACCAAGGTGGTCCTGTTTTAATTTTGGCAGGTTATTTAACTTAATTAGCCTTCATTTCCCCCAGCTATACAAAAGGTCGGGGTTATCCCTTGGGCACTGATCTTCTGTTCTGGATCAGATATTCTTCAATACAAGCCATTTTTTTTTTTCAGTCTACTTACTCGAAGGTACCACAATAGGACCTTTTCTTAGCTATGTTGTCCTTACTGTTTTATCCGTCAGAGCACTGTTTCTCAACTTTTTGCTGATCATGGCCCCCTTCTGACTTTATTTCCTTCTTGTGGCCTCCTGTCCTACCCACTGGCTTCCTAGTCTTGTGCTATGAGGCCCATTTGCATGATTTTCACCTGGAGGTCCATGGGAGGTCATATGGCTCCTAGCTGACAAATGCCGCAGTAGAGGAGATCCTGGATTAATAAAATAAGTGACAACCTACTGATAAAATTACTGGAAACGAAGGAGGAAAGGAGGAAACTACTCTGCAGAACAGCTATTTCTGCTTCTCTTTCCTCTAATCTAATTCAAATAATTGTTCCTAATATTTACTTACCAGAAAATTGTGCCTATCACTTTTATAAGTGACGTCTTTAGTCCAAGTCATTCTCTTCCAGTTCGGTGATAGCTCTGTCCTAAACTGTATGTTTTCATAACTGCATAAGCACATAACAAATAACAGTCTTTAAAAATATTTGGACATATAGTAGAACTAGGGGTAAAGCCTGAGCAGAATTGACTGTAGGCCTTAAAACAAAAAATCAAAAACAATGCAGAAACACATATAGACTGTGTGAAATAGCACATAGATTATATATATATACATACATATATAATGTATTTCTCATGGATATACACTATATATATTTAAGTATCACTATATCAATATTCTTTCAATTTGTTACAAATACTACTATTGCAGCAATAGTCTCTCATAATTATGTGTGACTTTGCTGCAAATAAAACACCTTATAATATTCATATTGTACTAATCTTGAAAAAAAATGTTTGGACGTATGAAGGAACAGATTTGCATTCATAATACAACATAGGAACGTTCCTAATAACCCCTACATGGAAATCTTGATCCAGCTATAGGATTGGGGAAATGCCTAATAAGCATCTATTTATGCCAAGTACATGCAAGTGTGCTGTGGGGTTTTGACTGAAGGGAGGAGGCAGGATTGAGGGGGCCTACACAGAGAGTGGGGGCCCTTTGAGCCTTGAGAATGGAGAGGGTGAAGCCTGGGGAGCATAGCCTGGCTTCTGAGTCTCTACCCCACCAAGGTGTAGATTTGCAGAATGCCGAAGCCGGAGAGATTTATATATCGTGTTAAAGTAGCTGTGTTTTCCAGTGACTTAGAAACTCAGTGTGAATTGTGCCACTCAGGCTTCTGCTGATAGTTTTATGAGTCAGAGAGTTGGGCGAAAGGGCACAATTTCACAGAATCCCCCTCAAGGCTTCCCCCTTTCTCATCCCCTCTTCCCATCATTGTCACAGTGGCTAAAGCATGGTAAGGAAGCAGCTGGGCAGTCACCCACAAAGGTAGCTGCTGGGAGCCAAGAAAACACTAGCAGGACTACAGGCTCAGATTAGTGGGGAGATTTTATTTGACATTACCTTTAAATTGACCTCTGCTCCCACAGGCCCCAAGGGCTGTGACATAATCACATAAATTAACTAGATTAATAAATAGCCACTTTCCAAAGTGCTGACCACTGGGTCCTGAGGGAAAGTGATAAATATGTTTTCTTTGTGAGGTAAGAGAGGTACTGAGGGGAAAGAGCAAGAACTCTAGAGGACCTGGCCTGCCTCTGGATCATTGGTTCTCTAATCAGATTCCAGGAATAGCAGCCTCAATTTCCCCAGGGAACTTCACTTGTATCACTTGGATCACTTATCATCCTGTTGATCTTCATTTTGCTGGAGCGGGCGCCAGTAATGTCTTCACTCATCCCTGTCGCGTGCTAGTGTAGCCCAATGTTATTTGCTCTCTCCAGGAACAGGAAGAGCCTCAAATCATTCATTCAAGGTTTTGACGAAGAAGTCTGACCATCTCGTTGGTGGGCGGCCTCGAGGTCTTTTTGACATCCTGTGAAATCCAGTGGGTAACAGTTCTAGTCCAGCGGTCGTCTCTGAATCACATTACGTGTCTGACCCATCTGATTTTTGATGCCTTGGCAAAGGAGACAGTGTCCCTGATTCTTGACCATCGACGGAGGTCGGAACTCCAGATTCCTTCTCTCACTTGAGTGAAACATAGCTAGCATAGCTCTTTCGATTCCTCTTTGGGAACTTGACAGAAATAAAAATCCTGGGAGCCAGAAAGATAGTACAGCGAGTAGGACACTTGCCTTGCATAAGGCCAAAGGGAGATGGATCCCAAGCACTTCAAGGAATAATTACTCAGTGTCCAGCCATAAGTAACCTCTAGAGCATTACTAAGTGTGACCCCAGCATCCCCCACCAAAAAAAAAGCAAATTCTGGTGCCCAATCTAGATCTACTAAAGAAACCAAGTTCTGCCTGTGATTCTGAAACAAATATAAATATGGAAACCAATGGCCTACCAGAAGCTGAGAGAATTAGGGGTAGTCTAGGAAGTGACAGGGAGCCCTGGCAACAGGATTGCCTCTCATGCCAGGGTAAAGGTGAACCCTCTGGGCCTGGTTTTGGTAATGGCTCTGCCCTTGGCCTGGTCCCCTAGAAAGAAGCCATGGACACAGATTCCAGGCCCACACTTATTGAAGTTTTGCCCTTTGTAGATCATGCCCCTGCACCCCTGACCAGGAGTTTCCTGTGCAAATGCCCCTCAACTTTCTTCTGCTGGTGGTCTCCCCTCTTTTACCTCCCTTCTAGAGTTTAGATGAGGCACTTTTGTGACTAGGGGTGGGGGGTGGAATTTTGCCTCAGGCAGTGAGTGGGGAAAGTCCAAGACCTCTGTTGAGCCCTTAAGCACTGTCACAGGAAAACTTGAGCATCGAGAGCAAACTGCTTACTTGTGGTTTTACCTAAGGCCAAAGGATTCCATTCAAATTACTGACCAATTGAGGAGAAATAAATCTACTATATTTTTTTTCTCTCTCTGCAAGAGGAATGCAAGAAATTCTCTGAAAATTGACTTTAATACACTTTAGAAAGAACAAATTTCTCCTTGTCCATTTATAGTCTATTGCATAAAACTATCATTTAATCATCATTTTAAGATATGCTTTCTTGACATATCTATTGGGTAAAAAAATTCTGAAATAAGATTTGAAAACCTATCTGAACCAGAAAACTAATGACAAATGATCTTGAAATTTAGAAGAACTTCAAAATTAATGAACTCTTCTTTTCAAGGATTAAATTTATTTTTCATCATATAACAGCTCTGGAAATTGCTTAAAAGTTTTGTTAAAATTTCTGTATTTTAAGCAAATGGAAAGAGCAAATAATAAAGAGCACCATGGAGATTGTAAGAGCTGCAAGGTTTTGAAAGTTATATACAATTTTGAATTAATATTTCTCACTAAGTAATACATTTCCCCCATAGAAATTATTTTTAAGACTTTTGTATGCACTCTATTGGATTAATAAAATGTAGGGGCCAGGGAGATAACTCAAAGAGAAGGAGTACCTGCTCTGTTGCCAGAAGCTTTGGGACCAACACTATAAGGTCCCCTGAGCACTACTAATTGTCACCCCCCCAAAGTTACTGAATTAATATAATTATATGTTTTTTAATAGAAGTAAAAAAAGGTAGAGATAAGATTATGTTCCAGAACACAGATAACATTCTTCTAGGTAATGAGACATAAAGACTTAACACAGACATAATATCCATCTAAGAACAAGTGATTAGAGTTAAAGGTATCTGAGAAATCATTAAAGAAATGAGGAAATTCATTATATTCATCTCCTGTGGCAAGGGATTTTTTTATATTGCAATTATATTTTACACTGGTTTTATATTTTAGCCAAAGTTGCTGAAGCATAGAAAAAATAATTATAGTAAGTAATTCCATAAGGTGCATTTCAGATAAAACTGAAGGGAGAAACCCTCCACCAGTAAGAGTTTGAGTGATGGCTTATGGATGCACCTTAAGATATAACCTGTATAAAATATACTATAATCTACTACATAACATCTCCCTCTTTATATGATGTAAGTTATATCTTATGGTGCATTCAGCTGCAGATATAGGCTTCACAGATATAGATTTCACAGGCATAGATGGTTAGTTTCCAACTTACCTTTGAGATTTGAAATTGTTTCTCTAAGAACCACTAGTTTTCCAGAGGTATAAAAAACAGCCTTCAGGGGCTGGAGTGATAGCACAGTGGGTAGGGCGTTTGCCTTGCACGCGGCCAACCCGGGTTCGAATCCCAGCATCCCATATGGTCCCATGAGCACCGCCAGGGGTCATTCCTGAGTGCATGAGCCAGGAATGACCCCTGTGCATTGCCGGGTGTGACCCAAAAAGAAAAAAAAAAAAAAACAGCCTTCAGCTTTACAACCTAATAATGTTTCAAAGGTAACTCTTTCTAAAGGTAAAAAACTATCTCTATAGTCTTTGTTTATCTAGCATTCAAACTTAATTTTTCTGGCTACTATTACACAGAAAATATTGTAGAAATTGTATCTCAACAAAATTCTTTTTGTTGTTGTTGTTGGGGTGGGGATGAGGGAAGTGGGTCACAATCATCTGTATTCAAAAATTCTTCCTTCCTGTCTGCATTCATTGTTACTTCTAGTAGACTTGGGAGACTATGGGGGGGATGGGGGGGCACTCGGGCAGTCACGGAGTTGGGAAGCCAACCCAGGTCAGCCTTCACAAAGCAAACACCCTACCTGCCATATTATCTCTCCAACTCCTCACCAAAATCTTTTGGCTGAGTCTTGTTGCCTAGTTCTGTTTTAAAAAAACAGATGGACAGTTTACAAATTTGCTCGCCTTGTCCAAATCTTAATAAGCTGAGGGATGGTTGGATAGCTTCAGAAGAGCATCAGTTTTATCATCTACAGAATGAGAACCATGTGGGCACCTTCTCTCATTGAATTAGTATGCGCTGGATTTAATACAATGGTTCACAAATTAGAAATAGCATTTATCAGAGTCATAGCAATGTTCCAGAAGAACAATAAAAAGAGCAAGTAAAATTTCAAAGAGCTATAAGGAAGGGATTCACTTAATGCCTAGAGCAGGAAAATGGTGTTATTTGATGAAGTGACAGTTTAGTCAGATTTCTCCTCTGGTGTCCCTCTGAAGGGCAGTTGGTTTCTTTAAAAATCATTTTGGTGATGAGAAGCTAAAGATTTCTTAGTTATTTAAGCACTAAAAAACTGTCCAAGCAGTCCAAGCTTTTCATCGCCATCTTTTTTTTTGTTTGCTTTCTGTATCAGAATTCTCCAGAGAAACAGAACTATTTGGACATACATAAAAGAGAGTAATTTGAATGGATTGGCTTATAGCTATGGAAGTGGCAAGTCTGAAATATATAGGACAGGCTTGAAGGCTGATGCTTCAGTCTTAAAACAGAGTTATTTATTTTTCAGGAAAACTGGTTTATCCAAAGAACAAATCCAAAAAAAATCTCAGTTTTATTAAAGGCCTTCCAACTGATTGGTTGAAGCCACTGAAATTACCAAAAATGAAAACTCTTTTCATGTTAAATGATTGTAGATATATATATACACATATATATACATACACACACATATATATTATATATACATATATTGCTTTTTGGGTCACATTTGGCAATGCACAGGGTTTACTCCTGGCTTTGCACTTAGGAATTACTCTGGCAGTGCTTGTGGGACCATATGGTATTCTGGGAATTGAACCTGGGTCAGCCGAGTACAAGGCAAATGCTCTACCTGCTGTGCTATCACTCCAGCTCCTGTAGATATTGATTACATATAGAAAATTCATTTTCAATAACACATAGATTATTGTTTAATTAATAGTTAGGTGAGGTAACTTAGTCCTGTGGATACCTATTAATCACCACAATCTCCCTCTTCGTTTTATTTGCTCTTAATTAGGCAATCATGAGTTCATCAATATACCAATTAAAATTGAAAGAAAAACACAGGAATAGAACTTCTGATTTGATTAAACATGACAGTAGATTATATCACTTCACTAGTTCTCATGTATTTTTGCTGATATAGCTAAATTTACTAGTTCAAAATAGATTAGACTATTTGTATAAGACAAAATTAGATATAATCCCTAGAATATCTTCTACTTGAACTGCTTGTAAGCTAGTCTCATTTCCATAATTAGAAGGAAAATAATTAGTGGGTTGACCTGTCATGGTTCAAGTGTGCAAAAAAGCTCAAGTACACAGTTAACCCTCATTAGAATACATGACTTTCTAGTGCAGGTTATATATTATGTGTCAGACTTGAACATAATTATCAAGATTTTAACTTGCCTCTTCCCATACTTATCACGTGCATGCAACTTTCTCTCAAATAAATCTGTAACTTCCCACCTTTTCTGATAGCCATGTTTTCTAAGTAAAACTAGCCAAACAACTACAATATTAAATGCACTTACTAATTTTTTTGTACTTTTAGAGGCTCATCTGCCCATATCTTGTTACTATAATATACTCATCTACTCATCCTCTAATCCTCTTTGCTTGTTAAATAGTTATATTCAGGATCTATTAATAAATGAGAAAATACTCAGAGGTAAAAATAGTTGCGCTAAGTCATGCAACTAATAATTGGTAGAAATAACACTGGAAATCAAATGCCTAATAGTATAAAATTTTATATAAATACCAAATGGACAAAAATTATAAGTATTGATGTGTATGTCAAGGTCTTTACATGTGCTTATAGGTTAGAAGAGAATATAGAAAAACAAGAGTGCAAAATTTCCAAGTATTAAGTCTGATATTTCTTTCAAACCCCACAGGGTAGCAGATGTACACTTACCAACTAATACAACAAATATTTGCTGAACTTTATCCATGTAAGACAAGACACTCTTATGGAGATATAAATACATTCAAAATAAAATATTTATCCATAAAGAACTTACAATCTAATAAAGAGCACAGAATAAGATAAATTACTTCTAGAAAGCATTCTTTTACCCACTTATTCATTCAACAAACACTTAGGAATTTCTGTGTGCCCTCAAGACAGTCATCAATAAGATATAGGTAATAAAGTGGTAATAGGAAGATCACACTAGAGAGTAAAAACATTTTTCAATGGAGCAAGATCACTTGGAAGAATAAAAGGGATTATTCTTCATTCTTTACCCCAGAAAAAAATTATGAAGCAGGATATTGAGAATTCCCATTAAAGTGAGTCAATCACCATTCCTCCATAAAATTCTCATGCTGGCCCTGTGATTTTCTGGGGAAATGACTAGGCAGGTAACAGATATAAACCGAAGGATCATTTCCAGAACTATTTCAAATTAAAATAGTAAAATCTGGTAGAATAAGAGAGACAAAACTAATACAAATGGGTGGAAAACTGAGAAGTAACTGGAGATTAAATTCCTAATGAATCGTTGACAATTCCCCAGGTCAAGTAAGTATCAAATAAATGCTATAGAACTCATTGGCCCAAGAACATGTTGAGATTTAAAAATAACCCTTAAGCTATCAAACACAATTATTTAAAAAAAGGTACAGCAATAGGGGCAAATAAATTAGTTTATAATGAAACCTTTAGGGAAAAACTCATGGTTTAAATGAAGTCCTTCAATTCTATTGTTCACTATGAGTTATTTTTTTCTAATTTTTCCAGTATAACTTTGTAAGAAAATTATTCTGTATTTCCCCCAAACCACAGAGGACTATACCTCATGATAACTGTTCATAAAAATAGATAGTAGATATAATCATTAAAGAGTATATGGATCATGATAGATTTAAACAGGTTTGAAATAAAATAAAGGACCAAAGAGAAGATACTTCATGGAGTTGCTTCACATAGATACATTTAGAGTCAATTTTTAAAGTTTGCATAATATTCAGCCTAGGAAAACTGAGATGAAGTGAATTTTTAAAGTTTTGTTGTTGTTGTTGTTGTTGAAGCAATGGTAAAACCAGTAAGGCACTGCCTTATACACAGTCAACCCAGGTTTGATTGCCAGCATCTCACATGGTTCTTCAAACCCAATGGGACTAGTTCCTGAATGCAGAGCTAAGAGAAAGACATGAGCACCACCAAGTTGGTCCAAAAGCCAAAAAAAAATTAAGTTTTTAAACCCTAATATCAAGAACACATGAGCAGTCAAAAGTCAAAAAGTATGGATAGGACTGGAGAAATAGTACAGGGGCTGGGTTCTGTGCTTCTCATGCGATTGCCTCCAGTTTGGCCCCTGGCACCACATAGTTTCGTGAGCATCACTGGAGGCAGTCCTGATGTTGCACAAGCACCACCAGAGCACTACCAGGGCGGCCTGAAGATCCCTGCATCACAGGGCCCAAGTAGCATCACATCCTTGGACCCTCCCATTAAACCTTTGGCCTGCTTGGTCAAGAATCACGAAGTCTCCTGAGTCTTCAGAGCCTCAGGCCTCCCCCAAAGGAAAATATGAAAGATTTGTGGGCTAGGATATAGCTCAAAGTGGTAGAGCACCCTCCTTGCAGATTAAGACTCTAGATTTGAGCAACACTACCCTGTCCCTTATCAATAGAGAAAGAAAAAGTGAGAAAGAAAGAGAGAGGAGGGAGGAAGAGAAGAAGGAAGGAAAGGAGTAAGGGAGAAATGGAAGGAGGGGGGAGGGAGGGAGGGAGGGAGGGAGGGAAGGAAGGAAGGAAGGAAGGAAGGAAGGAAGGAAGGAAGGAAGGAAGGAAGGAAGGAAGGAAGGAAGGAAGGAAGGAAGGAAGGAAGGAAGGAAGGAAGGAAGGAAGGAAGGAAGGAAGGAAGGAAGGAAGGAAGGAAGGTAGAAGGGAGGGAGGGAGGGAGGAGTAGGATTTGGGTAAGAGCAAATAATATGCCTTTGGTTGTTGCATGGCTTAAAGTTAAATAAATAAGTTCTTTTTTTTTCTTTTTGGGTCACACCCAGTGATGCACAGGCGTTATTTCTGGCTCATGCACTCAGGAATTACTCCTGGTGGTGTTCGGGAGACCATATGGGATGCTGAGAATTGAACCTGGGTCGGCCGCATGCAAGGCAAACACCCTACCCGCTGTGCTATCACTCCAGCCCCAAATGAATAAGCTCTTAATTGTGGTAGGACCAAAATATGAAGAGGGTCTAGGTAAAATGCAAAAGAAAGTGGCTTGGGGGGCAGAAGCTGGCCCAAAGGGCTAGAGCCCATGCTTTGCATGAGAGAGTCTCAAGTTCAATCCCTGGCACTGCATGGTTTCCTGAACACCACTGGTATGTACAATGTCTCTCTCCCCCACATAACCTTCATTTAGTAGATATTGAGGAGTTATTGAAGGTGCTGATCTAGGAATTACTATAATCAAACTCCCTTTTGAGAACATGGATCTAGCAGTGAAATGTAGGGGGGGATTCAAAGAAAAGGAAAAGGGTAGGAAGGCAGTTGCATTGTTGTTTAATAAGCACTTAACCTGGAACTCGGGTTCCTCAATTATATTCTTTAGAGAAGTGGAAAAATGTGCTTCTGTTTGAGCAGTCTGCTGATCAGCGTCCTTCATTCAATAATACTTGATTTACAGGGACACACCTGGTGTTCCAGTACTTTGTTTTCATTAATATTCTAAGTTTTTGTTTTGTTTTAATTTATGCATTACCAAAGTACCCACAGAAATCCATTCAAGAAATTTTATTCTGTGTTTTTGAAAAATTATGCCCTACATTTCAATCAGGGTTATTTTCCCTGTGTTTGGATTATTTGCATCATCTTTATATATGAAATGTTGTAGGTACTTATTTTATTTAGTCCTGGACTTAGACAAATGATAATTTTTACATCCTTTATTAACTCTGGCACTTGATGGTGTACTTGGGATATCAGGGTTGTGGAAAGAGATAAAATCTCATTATTAATTTAGAATGTAAACAAAGACCATAAGACTCAGAGCTGTAAGAGTAGACCAAGTTCAAGCAAAGTGGCATGTTTATAGCCAGAGGAAATGTGCACTGTACTGTAATCGCTGTCATTTACACAATGAGCACTTCAATTCCCTCTCCTTTTTCCCCAAACCAGGGGTCAGGGTTCATTTGGTGTGTGTTGTAAGCAAACTGAGTTTGAAGGATCAAAGTATCTCCATAAGGCAGAGTGAATCATTTTTCAGAACTCTCAGAGTCTCTTTGATACAACTAATTCAACTCTCAGAGGCTCCTTGGCATAATCAATTATATTCCCTAAGTTAATAAGGAATTTAAGATCTGCTCTGTCCCAAAGAACTCTTCAAGAACTCTCCACTATCCAGCAAGCTAAGGGTGAAGATTGGCACAACAGTCCCAAAGGACCCTTCTTGTCTTACAGTCAACATCTGTGCCCTGTGGCCCTACTATTCATCTTCTGTGGTATTGCAAATAATTACACCTACAAAAAGCAGCTTTATCTGTATAACATCAGTTTCTGCATTGAACCACACCATGCTCTACATTTTCTTTTTAAAAATGTATACTCTTTCTGGAAAATGGTTGCCACTCACTTCTGTTTTTCAGAACAGCGAGGCATGTTGCTGACCATTTCCTCAGGACCCGTGCTTAGGAATCACAATTTTTTAAAAAGAAGAATTCTAGCTCCCATCTTTTATATGAAAAAAAAATTTAAGATATTATTGGCTTATTGGCTCTCTTTGAGTCATATGATTACTCTTGGGTCAATCACCTGAGCCAGCAGCAATGTAACAATTGTCTTTGACTAAAAAATCAACTTTATTTCCTTTATCCACTTATTCAGATTTAAATTAACAGTCATTAACTCTTTCAATGTTTCCAGCTGCAGCAATTTTCACAGAATCATTAAACATCTGCAATTTATTCCCCCTCCCTTCCTGTATCTTCCACATTTCTAGACCTTCACACAACTCTTGGACTTATTAGATACTTGGTAAATACCTATTTTTTCATTTTGGCTCTCTTATTTTCAAGGAGACAATTAAACTTGAACCTTTTCTTTATAAAATATGACATTGAGGGGTAGAGGAAGAATACCAAAATATTAGCAGCACAAGCATCATTTGGAGAAAAAAATGTTTTTGCATAAAATTGACACCAAGTGCACTGTATAGCTTCTTTATAAGTGGACTCAAGGAAGGAGCCAAATGACATGAAGGAGGAGTAATAAGTGTAATAAGGCTGCATTTTGGGATGTCATCATCTCCCCTTTCATTTAGCACTTCCAATTTAATTAATGTACACAGCTCGATAATGAGCCTTTCATGCAGTTTTTATCATTCTCATTTAAATGGATTTTTTAACAACTGCCCTTAAGATCATAAGATTATATTAAAAGGCTTCTGGGTTGTTGTTTTTTTTTTTCCTTCTCAGTGTATCTAATGAAGGAAATATGAAGTTGTGGAAGACTGTGATCGAAATGCCAAGCAGGGAGCAAATTTACTGGTTCTAGCAGATGTTATCTGATCATGCGTTCATTTAGAGACCGTGTTAAATACTTCACACCATGGAGGTAGACATACCCAAATAGTATTAGCAAAAACCAATGACTCCATAATGATTCTGCACTCTGAATAGAAGAAAGTGCAATGATTGACTGTTCCCAGCCTTCATTTTACACGTAAGGACACGATTTTCCAGTGAATTAAGGGACTTGCTGAGCCAGGAACAAAACTGAAACTAGATTTCAGTTCTTTTAACCTAGTTCATTATTCATTTCTGTGAAAAAGAAATCATTTGAGGCTGAGGGGTATTAGGGGCTTAAGGCACTTTCATTGTATGCAGCCTAGCCCAGCTCAATGCCCAGCACACCATGGTACCCCAGGCATTGCGGGGTTCCCCTGAGGACAGAGCCAGGGTATCCTGGGCACTGCCATCTGTGCCTCAAATTGCTCTCCAGCCAAAAGGAAAAGCGGGTGGTGGTGGAAGAGGAGAATGAAAAATTAATCATTTTATATATTAAATTTTTTTTCCTCAATCAATTGTGAGGAAATTCACATCATTTATAAGTTGATGGTTTAATCTCAGAATCATCAGAAAACATTACAATTCTTATAACTTAATGACAATTTCTTAGTCTAAACCATGCAAAGGGACTACATTCGTAATACACTTTGATTACCAGGCCTCTTAGAACCAGGTGAAATAACAAATTCCTGACATGGTAGGTCAAGGTGTGGGAGAGAAAAGGAAATGAAAGAGGAGGAGGAGGCCTGAGAAGGGCAGGGCTGTGGGCCCGGTCTGAGGCTGTTAAGTGCCACATCCTCCCGCTTTCCCTGCAAGGATAATGCACACACAGGGCCCCTGTTGTGTGCAGTGAGCAACAGCTCATCCTACCTGGACCCCTGCCCACTTCCTGGGTCAGTCAGCTTTCCCTGACCTTCAATCAGGTCACATAAATCTTGAAAGGAAAATTTAAAAATTGTAAAACCCAGAGGTCAGAGTCATAGTACTACAGCAAGTCGGGCTGTATGAGGTGAACCCTTGTATAAGGTGGACCCAGGATCAATATCCAGCATCTCATCATCATCATCATCATCATCATCATCATCATCATTCCATTGATCGTCAAATTTCTTTTTTTTTTTCTTTTTGGGTCACACCTGGCTATGCACAGGGGTTACTCCTGGCTCTGCACTCAGGAATTACTCCTGGCGGTGCTCAGGGGACCATATGGGATGCTGGGAATCGAACTCGGGTCGGTCGCGTGCAAGGCAAACGCCCTTCCCGCTGTGCTATCGCTCCAGCCCCTGATCGTCAAATTTCTTGAGCGGTCTCAGTAACGTCTCCATTCGTCCTAGCCCTGAGATTTTAGAAGCATCTCTTTACTCATCCCACCCAACAATGCCACATTGGAGGCTCTTTCAGGGTCAGGGGAATGAGACCCATCATTATTACTGGTTTTGGCATGTAAATACACCATGGGGAGTTTGCAAGGCTCTCCCATGTGGGTAGGAAACTCTCAGTAGCTTGCCAGGTTCTCCAAGAAGGAGAACTAGGCTATAAGGTGTCGCACAGCTGCAAAGCAGCCACGCACTTCCAGGAGCTTGGTTTTAAGTCTCTGGATGTGGGCCATTGGTGGGATTACACAGCACCGGGGAAAGTCCCTGGGTGTGACGGGCTAGCTACTGGAAAATGGGAAATCTAGGCGGAAGAGGCCCAGTCCCGATCCGAGCAGGCTTGGAGGTCTCAGCCCCAGGTCCCACACACCTGGGTTCCTCTGCCAATATCTTCATGCGTGAGGCTCGTCAGAACGTGTGGAGAGGGGCCTGAGCACGGCTGTGGGTAGGCTCCGAAGGTCTTCAGCCGCGGGAGCTCTGCTTAGGGCGGGGAGGGAAACTGAAGCCCGCCCCCTCCAAGGGGCCCCAGGGAAGACAGCCAGGCTCGTGGGCCAGAGACTCTCTGCATCCCATATGGTTCCCTAAGCCCTCCAGGAGTCATTCCTGAGTGCAGAGCTAGGAGTAACCCCTGAGCACACTGGGTGTGGCCCCAAAACAACAACAGTAGCAACAAGTAAAAGCCACTGGTCAAGTTTTTGTTTGGAGCCACACCCATTTCTGGTCTGGCTTACTCTTGTCTCTGCCTTGCCCTCAGGACTCATTTCTGGTGGGGCTCCAGGGACATACCTGGGGATGGAATCCAGGTAAATCCTGTGTAAGACAAGACCTCAACCCCTCCATATTATCTCTTTAGCCCTGAACTTTAACTTTTGAAGAGCTTCCAAACCCTCATTTGGAAACACGTGCAACTAGGTTTTCCTGAGGCTCCAATGAAATTCTCAGACCAAGTTTTGCCATTGCACTGGGAGTGCTCCCATCGGCCAGACACCTGTCAGTGAGTCACGCCTCACACCATCAAGGGGCTGCTATCACCCTCTAAAAAAGAACAGATTAGAGTAGAAAATGTCAGTACATTTCATGTGAAAAGGAGGAATTTAGTCTGAAACCAATTGTTTCTGTTGTACCTTCCTACGTTAATTACATGGGTGTACAAGCCCATACATGGGCTTTCTAACAGCACATGAGTCTGTATTCATCAAGTTTGAAAGTTATGCTGCTGGGCAGGAGAACCACTGAAGAATTTAGTGCAGGGTTAAGAATAGCATTTGCTTTTGGAAAGATGCTGCGGTTTCAGTGAGAACAGACTAAGGGACTGGATCATTTAGGGAAAGGCTTAAGGAATCCAGAGAAAGAAAATGACACTATTTTAAAATGATAAATAAATTTAAAAGCACTGTACTGTAGCACTGTTGTCCCATTGTTCATTGATTTGCTTGAGTGGGCACCAGTAACGTCTTCGTTGTGAGACTTGTTGTTACTGGTTTTGGCATATTGAATATGCCACGTGTAGCTTGACAGGCTCTGCCATGCAGGTGGGATACTCTTGATAACTTGCCGGGCTCTCTGAGAGGAACAGAGGAATTGAACCCAGGTCACCGCATGCAAGGCAAATGCCCTACCCGCTGTGCTATTGCTCCAGCCCAAATTAAAAGACTAAAGCTAAATAAGCCCAAGGGAAAATCTACTGTTCCTTGAATAGAGAAAATAATGTAGGCTTGATTAAATTATGGAGTTGATACCCAATCTTCTTTCTCATTCCTACTTCTGTTATTCTTGTTTGGTGCTTGCTGTTCCTTTCATGATTGATTGCTGATTCATCTTCCTGATGTATTCTTGACAATCTTAAATCCATCCTTCCTAGAACACAGAAAGACATATTTGACAGCCCCCCCTCTCCTGCTTGAGACATTCAGTGACCACTCATTGCCCATCACCTGATTTTCCATCAATCCAACTTCATTCTTGAAGTGGTTTTTTTTTTTTGACCTCATTTTCTACACATCCCATGCGGGTCCTTCATTTTTTTTTTTGTTTGTTTTTTGGGGTCACACCCAGAGATGCAGGCTTTACTCCTGTCTCATGCACTCAGGAATTAACTCCTGCCAGTACTCAGGGGACCATATGGGATGCTGGGAATCAAACCTGGGTCTGCCGCATGCAAGGCAAATGCCCTACCCGCAGTGCTATTCCTCCAGCCCCACAGGTTCTTGTACTGTATTTTAACTCCTGCTTCCTCCCTGCTGATATTTTTTTTTCATTTTAACTCAACTTCTTTACAAATCAAACACCAAGACTGTTTCACTATCACTTCTTCCAGGAAGTCTTTCCTAGTTTCTTCTAACTGGTACAAATATACCCTTCACCCATATTTCTTCTCATAATACTTTATATTAAACTCATGATTTGTGGCGTGGCTCCATCATTTTAATGGGTAAAACTAAATCAAACCTTATAATAGTGCCAAGAATGGAACTTACTTATATCATCTTGCTTAATCCTCACAAACCCCTGATGAGGTAGATATTATTATCTCTGCAAGTTCAGGAACTGAGTTCTGCACAGACTCAGCTAATTGCCCATGGTGGGACTGTTAGACCTCTCAATCAGGCAGAATTATTACGGAGCTCATAAGTTCAACAGCTTCCTACATTACACACTTGCTATGCTATGGAAAACCACAAGCTTGGGGATCAGTTAAATGCAATTCTCTTCACTCAGAGTTCACTCAAACAATTACAGTTTTTGTGTCCCCATCACCCAATGTAATAATACCAGGCAAATAGTTGCTGCATTTCCATTGAAAAAAATGTAAATACTATAAAGTTTGCAAGATAAGCAAGTACTGGAGAGTGAATTAGATTTGACAGTGAAGATCATTGTTAAAAACTTATTTCACAACGGCAGGGCATTTGCCTTGCACTCAGCCAACCCAAGTCCGATTCCCAGCATCCCAAGTGGTCCCCCGAGCACTGCCAGGAATAATTCCTGAGTGCAGAGCCAGGAGTAACCCCTGAGCATCACCGAGTGTGACCCAAAAAAACAAAGAAACAAACCAAATAGACCTCATTTCAGTGAAGTAAGACCCTTATGTTATCTTTTCCATTTTTGAAATATTAGAGAATATTTACATATTGCTTTAAAAAATCATTTGCAAAGAGTTAAAGAGAGAAAGTGAGGCAAGCAAACAGAGCTCCTTCTTTTCTTGAAAAAAAAGGTAGATGGGAGAAAAGTTTGAGGGGACTAACTAGGGGCTGCTACTTTTTTTTTTTCTTAATTAGTTGACTCATTTCCAAAGATAGTGCAGCAATGAGTGGAATGTACTAACAGAGATAGTAGCAAGAGAAAAGGAGATGCTAAAGACACTTTTTAAAAAAGGATTTCTTCTCTCCCCATTTCTCGATGCTGAAAATCAAACCCAGGCTCTTACATATCACCACTGAGTTGCATTGTGGCCCTAGAAAGAGGGATTTCTTGGAGATAACAGAAGGGAAAGTTCCTAATCCACTTACAGTCAGGTAATGATCAGGTAGGCCAGGACTTTTCAAAGATCAACTCAGCACCAATATTTCCCTTAGCCTGACTTTATTTTTTTTTAATAGGGGAGAGAGGGAAGGGGGAAAGGGAGGGTAGCCAGACTCTGTGCTTCCTTTAAAAATAAATTCCTTAAATTAATTTTTTAAAAAATTTAAGTACCATGATTTGCAAAGATGTTCATAGTTGAGTTTTAGACATAAAATATGCAGCACTGATCCCCCTAGAGTGTCAGTCACCCTCCATAAATGTTCCCTCCCATATCCTTGCCAGCCTGAATTTTTAATCCCAAAAGCAATAAGCACCCAACTATTCCTTAGAAATCAGAGCAGAAAAAAAAATAAATCCCCCCCTCCCAATCTAGGAAAGATTAATTTAAACAACAAGCATCAGTCCTACAACTTACAGCATTGAGAATCAGTCCTACAATTTAAAGCATTGGTACCTCTCATTCAAAAGAAAGGTTTACCACATGGTGAATCAATAAAAGAATTAAAAAAAAAAAAAAAGAAAGGTTTATGTTGTTGAATTCTTGAGCTGTTTTTACTAAAGAAAAAAAAAAAGGTTGTGGACTAGGATAGAGTGGTTACTGCCAAAGCACAAAGGAGGAAGGTGATTTGTTAAAATTTCTGGAGCTGGAAGTTCAGGGCAAGGGCTGCACTCGTGACTTAATTGTCCTGACAAATGCTGGTGGAAGGATGAGATCACAGCTTGATGGGAAAATGGAGCCCAGCCAGGCTGCTGCCTGGAAGAACGCTCAGCTGTGCACTCTCCTTCAGCCCCCCGTCACCTAACAGCCAACTTCACACCCCCAGACTGAACGTGGCAAAACCCCACTAGACCTTGAGAATCTAGAACAGGGTGCATGTACCCTGATGAACACGGAGAGGAAAAGATCCAAAAATTCCAAGATAACATCATGGAGAATTCCAGATGGACTGGAATCTTTTCATGATGGAGAATTCCAGAACCAGTCCATCCTTGCAGGGTGCCTGCTCTGGGGAGATAGTGCTGTGGAAAGAAAATAGTGATGTGGAAACAGACCTATTGCCTTCAGCAAGGATGGTAGCAAAACATGATAAGGTCCATAAATGAGTAAATACAGTTATCATCCAAAGTAATCAAACCATTCCCACTTTTATTGCCCGCTATTTGTAAGACTATCTGCTAGTCTAAGAAGCTCTTTCACTCTTAGGATTTAGATGACATAGGCATAATAATAACCAGTGAGCATGAAAGCCCCATGATTCTGTGTGAGCACTTAGCCATTCAGATGTGCAGAGAAAGGAAAACTATATGTGACCAGGGTAGCACTGTAGCACTGTCATCCCGTTGTTGATCAATTTGCTCAAGCAGGCACCAGTAACGTCTCCACTGTGAGACTTGTTGTTACTGTTTTTGGCATATGGAATACGCCATAGGCAGCTTGCCAGGCTCTGCCGTGCAGGCAGAATACTCTTAGTAGCTTGCCAGGCTCTCTGAGAGGGACGGAGGAATTGAACCCAGGTTGACCATGTGCAAGGCAAACACCCTACCCGCTGTGCTATCTGGGGTAAAAAAAAAAATCAGATTGATAGCACAAAACACATGTGAGGGTACTGTTACATTTCAGCAGCTGCTGCTCTGAAGCCACCACTAGGCACTAAGGTGAGAGGAATTTGCTCTCAGAAGTCTTCCCTGAATACATGTAACACCCTAAGCAGCCTGATAACAGGAATCCTCTAGAAAGGGTAGGTGGGTTGATCCCTTGCTATAATTAATTGAATTAATTAAATTATCCCACTAGAGAACTTGATTGACTCCTTTCAAATCAAAACTTACTGTGATATCATATGAACCAAACCAGTTTTCTACAATAAGGATGTGCGCCCCTCCTCCATCCTACCCCCAGAAGTCACAAAAGTTGTGTACAGCATCAAGTATACTTGGATTTTTACAGAAAGATAGCTCTGCCCTACCCTAAGACAAAAAGAATGACTAGAGGGCCTGGCACCGCTTTATGAGTTTCCAAATAAGTACCTGAACACTGTAATTTTTCTGCCTCAATTGATATCATTATCAGTTAAACCATTTAAATTAAGAGCAGTATCTGCTCACCGTTACGTAATAGGCAAAACCACAAGTGGAAAATCTCTACAAGCTGGCCAGTCTCTTTAACCACATCTGGCACATCTCTAGTCTGAGGGATTATTGCTTTGGGATATCTCTCCATCCACACCCCCACATCCCTGTTCCCCTGAAAGAAATTAATCAAAGCAGAGCAGAACGGATTCAGCAAAGAAATTGGAAAAGCATTTTGTGTACACATCGTTGAGTAAGAGAGAGGAGCAGAGTGATTAAAAGAAGGCCCTCACTCTCGCCTTGTGTCTGGGGGGGTAATTGCTCTGACAAGGGCACGGAACCCACCCTAGGAAGATCAGGTTCTTAAAGCAACAGGACAGAGCTGAAGGGTCTCAGCATGGTGGTGGTGTGGTGCAGTGGCTGTGTGCTCAAAAACAAAAATGTTAACTCTGCTGGGGGCAGGGGGAGTGAAAAAACAAAAAGACATAAAATGCGGACACCTGTGACAACATGAAGGGACACTGAAAACACTTCAGTCAAAGAAGCCAACAGCAAAAGACCCCTTATTATCTAATTCCACCAATAAGAAATGCCCAGATTAGGCAGAACTATGGAGACAGAATGTCAGCCATCTGGTTGTCTGATGGGGTTGGGGAAAGATGAACAGTGATTGCTGATGGATATGAGTTTCCTTTGAGGTTCACAAAAAAAAAAAATGTTGAAAAGTGTAGTGATGACCACAACTATTCTTCTGAATATGCTATCACTGTATCACTGTCATCCCGTTGCCCATCGATTTGCTCGAGCGGGCACCAGTAACGTCTCCATTGTAAGACTTGTTGTTACTGTTTTTGGCATATAGAATACACCACAGGTAGCTTGCCAGGCTCTGCTGTTCAGGCGAGATACTCTCGGTAGCTTGCCGGGCTCTCTGAGAGGGGCAGAGGAACCAAACCCAGGTCAGCTGCGTGCAAGGCAAACGCCCCACCCACTGTGCTATCACTCCAGCCCTGTGACTATGCTAGAAATTATGAAATTGTACACTATGAATTGGGGAAATATTTATGACATGTGAATTCTTTTTTAATAAAGTTGTTACTAAAAATAGGGGAGGGCAGGAATCCCCAATACTGGGCCGTTTTATTTGCCCCGAGTGGGAGGGCTTCCCTCTCAGTCCGTGTTTATTTGGTGCTCTTCCCAGGCTGTTGCGTAGCACTGAATACAACTGTGGCCCAGGTGGCCACGGAACCAGGGCTACCGCTTGTATCCGGGCATTCATGTTTCTCACACACACAGCTGCTGTGGCTTTCCCAGCACCCTTGTGCCTGGTCTCAGAGGGCCTCTCAAAGCCCCTGGCCGGCAGCTACTGCCTCCAACAGCGCAACTCAGCGCCTGAAGGAACACAATAGGCCAGTTGTAGCTTGTAAACCCCCGGGGGAGAGGGAGGGTGCCTCCACTCAGCGATTTTAGAGGGCACCTTCCCTGCCTGGCTCTGAGGCCTTCACTCACACACCAACCACTCTCCAGAGATCAAGTAAACCTCACAAACCATGTCATGGCTGTGATCAAGAAAACAGCATGAACCATGTCGTTCCTCTGGCCTGCGAAAACTATTTTGAGAGGTTACAAAGAAAGTGAAGGAAGTCAAGGAGTTGAGAAGTAGCAGAGAAGGGACTGACTATGAACGCTAATGGTAAGGCTCAACCGAAAAGGACAAAGCAATTTTAAGAGAAAATCTGCACTTAGTTTCAGCAATGGTCCCGTTACAAAATGTTTCACTGGCTCTTTTTTTTTTTTAATAAGTAATACCAAACTCCCTGATGCTTCTGGAGAAACGGATTATTTCTGCATTTCCCTGGCCATACATGCTTTATAGGAAGAGGGGGGTTATCAGTGCCCCACACCTGTAAAGCTCTGGGGGTTGTTAATTTGTTGATGATTGTTTGGAACTCTGAACCTTTCTCATGAAATACCTCCCCCCCACCAACCTCCAGCCTCCAGAGGAATGTGTCAGGGCACACAACACAAACTCTTCTTAGAAGACTTGAGTCAATCAGGGAGTTTCAGTGAAAAAGAATGGATTTGAGTTACCAAAACCTCAGAAATCTGAGCTAAACACAAATTTGAAGCTGAACAGAAATCTGAGGCAAACACTTAAACCTAAATTTCACAAGTAGAGCTAGACAAATTCTTGGTTTTGTTTGCTTTGTGGGTTTTTTTTTTTGGTTTGCTTTTCTTCTGGAACCCTTCAGTAGAATATCACGATTTGCTTCATCTCTTCGATCTGTATCTTAAATCTTTACTCTGAAATCCAGACTTTATAATTTAGCTACCTGAGGACAGAGATGTAGATAGTGCAGAGGTAAAATAATTTGCCTCCCATGTGGCTGACACTTATTGGATTCTAGCATTATGTGGTCCTCTAAGCAGCACTGGAAAAGGTGCTCCCCCAACTCACGCAGAACCCCCCCAAGAACCACCAGGGATAGCCTATAAACCAAAAATTAATTGAAAAATTTTTTAACATCAGCTGTTTTGATTTTTGTTTGTTTTTTTGTTTTGTTTTGTTTTTTGATTACTTATTTGAATACCCCAGAGCCTAGGAATATAGGTCAGTAGTATCGATACCTCATAAGACCATAAGTTTGCTCCCTGGCACCACAGAACAAAACCAGAAACAAAACAAAAAGACTACCTAACTCCATCCTCTCCTCCTCCTGGAAACAACAAGACAAAGCAAAATACAACCCAAACCAAATAAGACCCCTCCTCTGGAAGGCCTGACTTAGTCACATCATTGAAAAAACCCTCAGCCCATTGTGATCCTAAACTCTTGTCTCTGTTTTATTTTCCTTTCCATATTAAGTTCACGTATTTACTTTATTAAATAATTGATTTGCTTAAAAATAGCCTTGTTCTCAGGAGTGATAGTATAACAGATAGGGTGCTTGCCTTGCATACAGCAGACCCGAGTTCAATCCATGGCAGTCCATATGGTTCCTTGAACCCACCAGAAGTGATCCCTGAGCACTGAACCAGGAGTAAATCCTGAGCAACATCAGGTGTGACCTCCCCCCAAATAACAATAAATAATAAATTTGTTCTTCTAACAGCAATCTATATGCGCAAGAACAAGCTTTTGGGATTCTCTTGTTCATTGCTGAATTCTCCATGTGACACCTGGGTGGTCTTCAATCATGAATAAGGAATGATAACATTTTAAATGCTCAAAGTCTTTTTGTTAGTTTGTTTTAGAGATAAACCATTTCTCTTTAATGGCTAGAAGATACCAAATAGTTTTAGTCCTAGTTCATGGACTTCCACTTCATAGTTATTCTACATAGTCAGAATAACTTCGAGGTTCCAATGATGATTCTTAAAGATGTGGGGTAGAGTTCACAAGTTTTGTTGCAGTTGATATCGCTAATTTGCTTGTATTTTTTTGTTTCTTGTTTGTTTATTTGGCATTTTAAACTTAAACCTATATGCTCTTGAGCAAGCATGAACCCTCAATTTGCCACAGTCTTCCTAGCACTTCCTATTTAATTTAAAGGGGTGGGAGGGATGGGAGGAGTTATGCGGTTTGGGCCATGCACTGGTGCTCAGGGCTTACTCCTGGCAATGTAAGCCATAGAACTGGGATTGACCTTATGCAAGGCAAGTGTCTTACTTTTGTACTACCTCACAAATCACCCACCACTCTCATCATAAAGCTTCATATACTTCCTTTTCCTTTCAGCCTCTGAATACGTTGTATTTGCTAGTAGAAACTGGTTCATGTTTTGCTTACACCCATATTTGTAGTGTTGATAATATACTAATTTTGAGTGTGACTCTGGATGAATTACTAAGGTCTGTGGATCTCTTCCAACTCTGAAATTTTATGAAAACATCCATTGATTGTATTTGGATGTATGACAGCCTTTGCTCAAGGTTACTCTGTTTTAGAGTTCTTAGCTGGATATCAAATGAAATGACATTTTCTTGTATGATTTTTAATGGCATAATTTCTGATAACCAGTACATTAATTAAACTTATAAATTGGGTATACATTGAAGTGAGATATAAATACTTGCCCTCTAACAAACACATTTGTTTTTCCTTTAACCTAATAAAACTTAAATTTAGTCACATAGATGTTCTTCCACTATAAATGTAATAATTATAAGACAAAACTGCATCAAATGTACTATAAATATAGTGTCTCATAAGTATAAGATTCATTTCAATATGCCAAGATTTTTAATCAGTCAGTCTATACAAGTTTATTCCAAGATAAATCTCTTTTAAAATTCTATTCATAGTAATACCCAAATTAAATCTATTTGGCATGAGATGTTGAAAGTAAGCCAGAATAAAAGACTGATTTTAAAATACAAAGTTGGAAACTAATCAGGAATGATTACCAACTTCAAGTTCCAGATCCTATGAATAAGAATAACAAAAATATTTCCATCTCTAATGAAACTGAATAGTTTATAGGTTGATCAAAAACACATTCATTACTAAGTATATCAGGAAAAGAGATTCTATTAATTCATTACTAAGTATATCAGGAAAAGAGATTAAGAGATTCTATTAATTCTATTAGTCCTTTTTTTTTTTTTTTTTTTGCTTTTTGGGTCATACCTGGCGATGCACAGGGGTTACTCCTGGCTCTGTATTCAGGAATTACCCCCTGGCGGTACTCAGGGATGCTGGGAATCGAACTCAGGTCAGCCAAGGGCAAGGCAAACGCCCTACCCACTACCCACTGTGCTATTTCTCCAGCCCCATTCTATTACAGTCTTGAACTTTTAGAGTTTTATTTAAATTTTCATTGATAAGTCAAATAGACACTTTGAATGCATCTACCATTATGTTTATTGATCCCTAGCATACAAAAATGTATTGACGGAAACCTTCCAAATGTAACATTAGGTTATTAAAGTTAAAAGATATATTTTAGCATTAGAGAGATAGCCCGAGGGGATAAACACATGCTTTGCATCCTGGAGGCCCAGATTCTATCCCTGACACAATGTGGTCCCTTCACCACCACTGGAAGAGAGGCCTTAAACATCACCAGGTGACACTCAAAAAAAAAAAATTATTAAAGTATCACTGCGCTGATACTTAAGAGATTAAAAGGACAAAGAACCTCCAGCTCCAGGCACATCTTTTCAACTGCACCGTTCTTCCTGCACTAACAAATGCCTCAGAGACCTGGGCCCTGTGAAAACAGGATAAGAACGCTATTCAGGTATCCCAAAGAGCAATCAAAAGAGCCATGCTAGAAGAATCATGTTTCACTCAAATGAGAGAAGGAATATGGAGTTCCTTCCTCTGTCAAAAATCAGATGGGCCGGACACGTAATTGATTCAGAGACAACCACTGGACTAGAGCTGTTACCCACTGGATTCCACGGGTTGTCAAAAGACCGCGTGGTCGCCCACCAACAAGATGGTCAGACTTCTTCATTAAAACCCTGAATGAACGATTTGAGGCTCTTCCTGTTCCTGGAGTGAGCAAATGTCATTGGGCTACACTAGCACGATACAGGGACAAATGGAGACATTACTGGCACCCACTCGAGCAAATTGAAGATCAATGGGATGACAAGTGATACAAGTGATCACTGCACTGTAACCTAATACAAGTTTCTGTGTGCATTTTTTTTTTTGGCTTTTTTTGGTCACACCTGACGATGCTCAAGGGTTACTCCTGGCTCTACATTCAGGAATTACTCCTGGTGGTGCTTGGGGGACCATATGGGATACCGGGATCAAACCCAGGTCGGCCGAGTGCAAGGCAAACGCCCTACCCGCTGTGCTATCGCTCTGGCCCATCTGTGTGCATTTTTAAAAACCAATGTGTGTGTGCACACTCGTATACCTCGAGTATAAGCTCATCACCAGAAGTCCAATACTTTCCTTCACCATGCAAATGTCTGCTTTGACCTGAATTGAATAACCCCACTTTCCCCTTCCATTCTGGTATCTACTAATAAGTCTTGAAATCTAACATTGTTTTTGTTTTCTGTAGGTCATCTTTTAGCTCATGAATTTCTGTTTTTCTAAAACTATTTCTGGTTGAAATCATATGATATTTATATCTCTATCTGAGCTTCTTTCACCAAGTATAATATCTTCCAGGGCCAATTAGTGTTGTAAATGGCAGAACTTTGTCTTCTTCTATTCCATTGTGTCTATGTACTCCAATTTATCTAGTCGTTCATCTTCTGCTGATGCGCTGTGAGGTGTTTCCAGCTCTTGCCTATTGTAAATTAATGCTGCAATAAAAATGGATGGGCATGTTTTTTTTTAATTCATGTTTTTATACTTTTAAGGTAAATAACAAAATCATATGAAATTTCTAATTTTAATTAAGAAATATTTTAGATCCAGGGAGAGAACTCAAAGAACTAAGGACACACTTTGTTTGTGGCAGCTCTATGTTTGATCCCTGGCACTGCAAGAACCTCCAAGCATCACTAGGCATGACCCAGAAACAAAAAAAGGAAAAGAAGAAATATTTTAATGGCTTTTGAAAAAAAGTACATATAAATAATTAAAATGCACCTATATACTCAATTATGACTATAATTATGATTATAATTTCTTAAAATTTTTATAAACTTTAGGAGAAATAATTATTTAAAAATTAAAGACATTGTGAAAATTAGGAAATAAAAAATCACCTATAATTTTACCAATGAATAAAGAAGTTTTTATTTTGCCTATTGATTTTTCCTCTATAGCTATTATGTGTATTTTTATGCCTTACTATGGTTATTGAATAATTCTGTATTTTGATTTCTTCATATAATTATGTTCTAAATATTTTCCATTCTGTCACTGTTTTTACAATATATAGTGATGACATAATATTGCATCAAATTGCTTATACATTCTTTACTACTGCAATTTTACCTTATTGGCACATTTAAAAAATTAATTGTAGCATTACAAATTAAAATTAACTACTGTGATTTTATTTCTTCATCCTGTGGCATATGCTGCTTTCACTAATTGGATAACTATGAAAGAATGCTCAGAAGTTCCAAAAAGCTTGTAAAAGACATATTAAGCCAAGATAATTTTCAAGCATTTGATGGCCATACGTCTAACAGTACTCACTCTAACATTGTTCAAAATTGCCTTCCTATAGCATTTAGCACAATAGTTAGGATATGAAATAAATCTAGGTGTTCAGCGATGAGTGGACAATAAAGGGGTGCCGATGCCCTCAGATGTGAAAGCCATCCTTGCCGCAGCTTTTCACCATGTACTTGTTGGCACAAATGCGGGCGGCCTCCAGAGCTTCCGAAGAAAGCTGCTCGTACTCATCCAACACCACGTGGCCACAGAGCGGGAACTCGTCCACTTCAGCCTTCTTCCGGCCCAAGTCGAAGATGCGGATCTTGGCATCTGGGACGCCTCGACAGAAGCGAGACTTCGGATATGCTTGTTTTTACAGTACCCATAGCACCCAGCGGGTAGACGGCCCATGGCGACACCAGGATCTTCGCTGGCGCACCGGAGGGAAAGAGCTATAAAAGCTTTTTCTAATAAAACTTTTCTACAAAACTTTTTTCTAATAAAACGTATTATAAGCAAGTGAGAACATTATAAAAAAATCTTCACAACAACCTCAATCTTAGAGATAGGAAAGAGATGAGATGAAATGAGCATTCAAAAAATTGCATTCAAAAATAAAGCAACACTAATTCCTCACTACACACACACACACACACACACACACACACAAACTCACACATACACACACCAGCCTCCAATTCCAGGCCCCTGGTAACCAAAAAATGAAGCCACAATCTCAAAACTAATACATCTCTGGAAATTAATTGATCCACATTGAAGTTCTTCTTAGAAAGAAAATACTGAGAAATTGAATTGAATTTTATTCGTTTATGATTATCGATCTGCCAAACTTCCTATGGTATGCCCATTAAACATTAAAAGGAGGTTAATTGTTTCTCTTCTTTTGCATGTCATAGGTACGAAGATGGATCAAGAGCCCAATGGTCAGCATGGACAAGCATCAAAGTCCCAGCCTGAAGTACACAGGCTCCTCCATGGTGCATATCCCACCTGGGGAGTCCCACTTTGAGCCTTCCTTGTATCAGACATGCCTGGGAGACCATGACTTCCACAGAGGGATGCTCCCTCAGGAGAAGGAGTCTTGTTCATGGGAAACTCAATCTGGGTGTGAAGTAAGTTCAGTTTTGTTCTGGATCCATTTTTCTGAAGTGATTCTGGATCTTTGCATTTCTTCTATACATGCCATTGTATAATACCTCAAAATTTTAATGCACATTATAAAGCTTCTGAGAAGTTTATAGAATTCTGGGCTTTGGTAGACCATTATTTACACTAGTTCTTTTTAAACACTTTATTGTCAGAGCAGTTTGGGATTCACAGTATACCTAGTGGTAGAAAGAGAGATTTTTCCTATACTTCCTAGCCTGAAACATGCTTATTATTCCTATGTCAACTTATTGCCCACAGCAGTACATTTGTTATAATAAATGACTCATATTAATGTATCTTACCCAAACTCCACAGTTTACCATTCACTCTTGGTGTTATCTATCCTGTGGGTTTGGACACATTTCTTATGTCAGACATTCATCATTAGACTATTATGGGAGTAGATTCACTGCCTTAAAAATTCTTTTTCTCCAATTATTCTTTCCTTCTAACTCCAACCTCTAACCCCAACCACAGATCTTTTCGCTGTTTTTATGGGCTATCATTTTCTGAATGTCACAATGGGAGTCACACATACATTCCCTATTTGGGGAAGAGAGGAGGTTGGGGAACCACACCTCATGATGCTCAGAAACGTTTTCATCTGCTGTTCAGGAGTTAGCCCAGACAGAGTTAAGGGATCATGTGACACTAGGGTTTCAAACCAGGGACAGCCACAAACAAGGCTGACAAGGCTGTGCACCTCCTATACTATATCTCAAACCCTGTCTACCTTTTTTTTAGTGCTGTTTTAAGAGTAATACAGCAATGATACCTCCTATACTATATCTCAAACCCTGTCTACCGTTTTTTTTTAGTGCTGTTTTAAGAGTAATACAGCAATGATACCATAAACTATACATTCCTCAAAGTTTTTTGATCCTTCTGATAAAGGAATGCCAGTAGTTGATTATTAAGAACACTATAGCAGTTACACTACATTAAGACATGGATTTTGGGGGCTGGAGTGATAATACAGCAAGTAAGACTCCTGCCTTACATGCACCAGATTGGGTTTGATCCCATAGAGTCCCCTGAGCACTGCTGGGAGTGATTCCTTGAGTCCAGAGACGGGAATAACCCATCAAAATCCCCAGGTGTGGGCCTTCTATCCCCAAAACAAACTAAAACAGGCAAAGTGACTTGTTGTTTTTATGGGAGTTAGAGCGATAGTACAGTGGGGAGGCCATTTGCATTGCACTTGACCAATCCAGGTTCGATCCCTGAGCACCCACAGGAATAATTCCTGAGTGTGGAGCCAGGAGTAAGCCCTGAGCATCGCCGAGTGGGACCCAAAAATCAAAAATCAAAGACATTGGATTTTCCTTACAAAAAAAAGAAAATTGTTCTTGTCTTACACAAAGCAAACCTAAGTTTGATACCTGGTAAACAATATGGGTTCCCAAGCCCACCAGGAGTGATACCTGAGCATAGACCCAGGAGTAAACTCTGGTACTGCCTGCATTGTGTGACCCAGAAACAGAGAAAAAACAAGAGCACTATATCTTCTTCACACTAGTTTTACTTTATAGTTTCACATTTAACTGATTTGTTTGTCTTTTGCTATTTTAAGAAACATTTTTTGTTTTAAATTTTAATTTTAAAAAAATTAATGACTTACCTTGAAGGTACTAAGTTTTCAAAGTTTTTTTAACTTATAATTTAATTAAGTTCACATTTATTTTGATTTTTTTAAAACCATTAAGTTAAATGCTTTTATGTCTGGTTTTGTTTTGGTTTCTTGAGCCACTCCTAGCTGTGCTTGCGGCTGACTCTGGCTCAGGGGTCACTCCTGTCTGATTCAGGGAGCCATATGTAGTGCCGGAAATTTAACTCAAATGGGCCGTGTTCAAGGCAAATGCCCTACCTGCTTTACTATCACTTCGGCCCATTAGATTAAATGTTAATGTCCTTTTTGATATCATTTGATGGCACAAAAACACAGCAGTAAGAAGATGGAGTCTACTATTTAAAGAGCAAATAGTTGTAAATCATATTTCAGTATATTTTTTAATCAATGCATTAAAAGATGATTCATGTTAATAACTCCCTTTCCTTTAATTTTAGTTGAGAGTGGTTTTGGGGAGATAAAGAATGGTTTTGCTGTTTAAAGATGAAGAACCTGGCTAAAGAGATAGTAGAGGAGTTAAACCAGGGACTTTGCTCAATGTTAGAACACTTGCCTTGCATGTGTGAGGCCCTGGGTATGATTCCTGACACCACAAAAATAATAAATACATGAGGGGTAAGAGCTATAGTACAGTGGGTAGGGCATTTCCCTCGCATGCAGTCAACCCAAGTTTAATCTCTGGTTCTCTATTTGGTTCCCCAAGCCTTCTAGAAGTATTCCCTGTGCACAGACACATGTAGGAGTAACCCCTGAGCACTACCAGGTGTGACCCCAAAACTAACTAACTAAATAAACATAAAGACTAAAAACTGAGTTCTTTTCGATCCTCTGACATATTGTCTTGGAATCTGTTCTTTCATGAAAAATTCCTATCTTTTGGTCTACTTTGTAGGGCTATTGGAAGGATCAAATGAGATAAGACATATGAAATTTATTATGATCTATGGGGTGCCATGAAATAGAAGTCACTGAGATTTGTGTTTGCTGATCTGCATATTAGTTAAGCCTGTGAATCTGTAACACTAGATTAACCTCCCATGACTAGATTTGTACTTTGCTGATCTATGAACATTTGTCAGGGGCATTTATTGTTTAGTCAGACCCTGGCTGAAATCCAGGTAGCTCATAAAAGGCAATAAAAAGATTCTTAGATGCCAGGATTGGCAAACTGTTTCTGTTAAGGGGTAGACAGTAAATATTTCTGGCTCCGCAGACCATACGGTCTTTGTTGCTTCTATTCAGCTCTGCCATTATAGGGAAAGCAGCCATAGATAATATACAAATGAATGGGCCTCACTGTGTTTGAATAAGACATTTATTTACAAAAACATGTGGCGGGTCCACCAGCCATAGTTTGCAGACTCTTAGGCTCAGAGTCTTAAAGAGTTTGCCAACTCCTTAGAGTCTAAAGAACCATTCATGACAGAGTCAGAGAGCGCCCCAGAAACCCATACAGCACACAAATGTCTTGGACTAAATGTGTACTTGAAGGCCTACTATATGCCCTATTTGTTTGGAGCTGGGGATAGATTAAGAAGTAAATGGGACTCTATACAAAGGGAAATAATAAACAAAGAGCCAAAGGAATTTAAGGGCATGTTGAGATTTTAATCTTTATCTGAGATAATAGCTGAATCATTTTGCAATTTACAATGGATTATCTGGTTTTGACTTGCTGGGTTTTTTCCTAAGGTTAGCACAAGTCAAAAAGACAATTATATTTTGAATTTTTTTAATTTATATTTTGTCTTCTTATCAGAATAAAACTTTTAAATCTACTTTGAGAAAGCACCTCTGTTCGTTTAAGTGTAGGATGAGGAGAATGCACACAAGACTGGTAATGCACACAAAATGCACACAATTTGGTAATAAGAATCCCAAATTGTTTCCCCTGACAAATCCTGATGTGGATTATTTTAGCCAAGTCACTATTTCATACTTGTCACTCAATGTCTCCTGTGGAAATTGAAATTATCCAAGCTCAACATTGAGCTTTATCCAGATGTCATTTTCTTTTTCTCTTTTCTTTCCTTTTTTTAAAGTAATTTTCTCAATAGGAGATTTAAAAAAAAAATTGTCAATGTAAACTTATGTGTAAAATAGTGTACAAAAGTCAGGAAACTCACTCTGGTGCCAATATTGCTACAGAGTCAGTATATGAACTTAGGCAATCACAAATCCCCTCAGCCTCATATGATAAGTGTAATGTAATTAACTGGAAACCCCCATCTCAGTCTGAGACCCTGGGGCTAGAATCTAATGACCTATAAATGAAAATAATTCCTTTGGTATGGAAAGATAAAGCAGAGAAAATGAGGTGAGAATGTTTTAAATAAATTAAGAAATAAAGTACAAATCCTTTTTTGGATAATTGTGGTGGGATTATTTTTCTTGACTTTAAAAATAGAATATTCTTGCCACCTGGGGACACTGGTGGTGGGATTGCTGTTGCAACATCGTAAGCCTGAAACCATTCTATTATGAACCATTTTGTAAATCATGGTGACTTAATTTAAAAATTTTAATTTTTAAATAAAAATGAGTTTATATGAAAAACAGACCATTATAAATTCTACTTTTAATGATCAAAAGTTACATTTTTTTTTCTTTTTGGGCCACACCCGGCAATGCACAGTGGTTACTCCTGGCTCATGCACCAGGAATTGCTCCTGGCAGTGCTCAATGGACCATATGGGATGCTGGGAATCTCGGGGGACTATATGGGATGCTGGGAATCGAACTCAGGTCAGCCACGTGCAAGGCAAATGCCCTACCCACTGTGCTATCACTCCAGCCCCCAAAAGTTACAAATTTAAACTATAACGCAGTTGTAACTAGCATTGAAAGTAGCATGTAGAATATTTTATTTTGTCAGTCCTTGAGAATCATCTGGTTATTGGTATTTAAACATGTTTCCCTCCCTCCTTGCCCTGAAAGTTTCTCAAAGTCACACCCCTGCATATGATCCTTATAAAGTAGTTAGTAGTAGTTGTTGTAGGAGTTTTTAATTGCAGTAAAGAAAAGATGTGTTTGAAGAGGGAATGGGGAGGAAAATCTGTTATTTCTTTGTTTCATTTAGGGAAAAGGGAATGGATGAACTATGCCCAGCTCTGTGTTCAGGGTCACTTCTGGTACTGGGACAATCTGGTCTTAAAGAACCAGTCTGAACTCACATTGCATGTCTCATCCACATCTTTCTTTGTTTTTTTGAGTTGGGACTACACCCAGCAGTACTGAGGGCTTACTCATGTTCTGTGCTCAAGGATCACTCCTGGAAGTAATCAGGGCACCATACATGGTGCCAGCAATCAAGCTAAGGTCAATCAGTGCAAAGCAAGTACTGTAACCCCTGTACTATCTCTAGCCCTATAAATCTTAATGACAGAAAACATACACACTTTATGATAGTGTTAGTAAATAAAGTATGCCATTGTATAAGAACGGGTCCCTAAGAATCACTGGAAAACAGAAGACACATGATTTTAAGACTAAGGAGGAATCATGGTCCTACATGATCACATCAAAGGACTGATGCAACACACTGAGTTTCCTGCAAGCTTATGTACTGAAAGGACTTGGTAAGTTAAAGGTGTTCCAGACAAAGCATTTCTAACACTATAAATTTCAGGCAAATCATATGTACAGCAAAACAAAATTAGAAAGGAACTAAGAGGAATATTACACGTTGGTGAATGTTGCAGCAATAGTACGACTGGTAGGGCGCTTGCCTTGCAGACAGTCCATCTGGTTTGATCCCTGGCACCCCATATGGTCTCCTGTTGCCCTGACAGGAGTGATCCCTGAGTACGGAGTCAGAGTAATCCCTAAGCACTTCCAGATAAAACCACCCACAAACCTGTAGGCCTTTAATAATATACCATGAAAAATTTTAAAGCACAACTATTAGAAATACAGAAAAAAAATTCATGTCAGAGAGTATTATCATACTTGTAGTAGTTACCAACTCAAGACCACTGAAAAGAGAGTTTTTAATAAACTACTAAATCTGGTATATGAATGGATTTGAATCTAATAAATAAATAGCATACATTATTTTAAGCATCTATCAAAGTTATGAAAACTAACCAAGAATTAGACCAAGAGGAATATTTTATCAATTAAGAAAAAAACAGAAATAGCTCAAACTATGATAGGTGATCACAACTGGTAAAATTTAAATCTGTTAGGGCCCAAGAGATAGAATAGTGGGAAGGGTGCTTGCCTTGCTCATGGTCAACTCATGATTGATCCCTGGTACTCTACACAGTCCTCTGAGCACTGCCAGGAGTGATCCCAGAGCAGAGTCAAGAGTAAACCCTGAGCATCACCAGGTGTGGACCCAAAACTCCCCCCAAAACTCCCCCCAGTTTTGTTTTGTTCTGTTTTGTTTGGGACCAACCACATCCAGTGATGCTCAAAGCTTACTCCTGGCTCTGCTCTCAGGGCTAAGGTAGGGAAGAATATCTTTTATTTCAGCTTTTTTGGTTGAATTTTTTAAGACTCATGATCTATTTCCTGTAGGTTTGGAGAAAATAACACTAACACAAAAAGAGACTTACTTGTAGAAAGTGAATAGTTATAATTTAACTGTTTTTTGCTATGAAGTCAGACACCAACCCAAGCATGGCTTCATACCATGAGACTATTCCACATCTAAAAGAAAAGAACATGCAGGAAAACAGAAACAGCAACATTTAATTCCAATGACACCTTGCTTATTCTTCTGTCAGTTATTTTGCCTTGCCCTGTGTGATGTTTGTGTACTTATCTATATATTTTTTAAGCCCCCTGCCAACAGTAAATCTGATATATTCATTTTATGTCTGGATCTGGGATCTTCTTAAAAGGTATGATGATGTTAGTGTGCCTTATTTCTCTTTGCTTTTATTAGCTGAAATTGAAATTTTTTTCACACACACATATATCATATGAAGACCAGACTAAGACAACTTCAGCCTAGGCTGACTGTAAATCATATGAATTCCAAAAGTGCTGCCTGCCCAAGCACACAACTGATTTTCATTACGTTCCCCCCCTCATATGGGACAGATTTGGCTGAGTGAGGATTTCCTCAGACTCCAATGTCTGTCTTTCAGTGGAATGCAGCTCAAAAAGTGCTTTGTCAGTGACCAAAGGCTGAGGCCAGGCCACTGAGTGCTGTTTATGAGGCCTATGGAATTCAGTGCTCTGGAAATCTTTGGACTTGAAGTGATTAGCCACATTACTACAAACAGAAGAATTACCACTGAACCGTTGACATGATTATATATAAGGTCAGTGCCTCTGCTTCTTCCTCAGCAAATCGCCAAGGACAGTAATAGAGGCACTTTTAACTAAGTTGACTGCATATAGATCTTTTTAGGAGAGAGTCTGACCAACAAGGTCATTTAGCATTTCCACCACATTACCTGCATTTGTTGGTTACCAATGCCCAGGGAGGTGCTTGGTTACCTTAATATATCTTCACAAAACCGTTGAGCTGTTCCTTTGAAGCTCAGGAAATTTATAGTTAAAAGGTGGTCAGCTGAGAAAGGTTCTTTCCTGATTTACTTTTCATATTGCCTGAGTTTTTCTCATCTTTCTTAAGAAATCACTATAAAAACATACTTGAAACAGCCAGGAGGCTTTATAGTTGTCTGGATACTTTCAGTAGACACCATAAAACTGGATTTTTATGAAAGTTTATAAGAAAAGAAAAGAATAGTTTATAAGAAAGAAAAGAATAGTACTTCAAATTGCCCTCTTCCCCCAGTTTTCTGCTCTTGCAATGACATGTTCTATTCAGGGTGATATGTTTGATGATTCCTATGCTTATTACTAACCAAAGTCCTTATTCTGCACCAATTTTAAGCCAAATAATCCTTGTGAAAGCACTTATCACTTTAAGCATAAGATTAGATTACTTGGGAACAAGAAAATATTCTTTTCTTTTGCTTTTTATCCACTGCCATGTGATGGAGTGAATAAAAAAACCAGAAAACTTGTATCTCCATTCACTCCATGGTTGATGGTCATGTGACCTCACACAGGCCATCTCATCTCTAGCAAGACTCAAACAGTGCTGGGTTGATGAGAAGATGGGAACCAAATGAGAAAACACATGTGGAAGTTCTTACAAATAGCCATAAATACCTCTTGAGATACTATTCATAGGCAAGTATACCTCAAAGTGAAAAAAGCTGAAAAGACTTTAAAGCAAGTAAATTAGCCTGGAGGAAAAAATTGATCCCATCTCCAAGATATCTCTAATTAAAAATAATCATAAAAATGATGAAGAATACTACCTGGAAAATAATATGTCTTGGGAAGTACTAAAAATGATTTAGTAAATTGCCCTCTTAAGATCATGAACATCCTTATTATTACTATTCCCATCCTTATTATTACTATTCCACTCAATTTAAATAATATAAGTTGAATGTCAGCATAAATCGCCAGTATTGGAATTTGAAAATAACTATGATTATTGTCAAAATACTTTGGAGACCAGATGAAATTGAAAAGATAAAAATGCCACCAACAGAATATGAGAAAACCTGCTTCACTAAGACTTCATCTTGAAGATCATGGCAAGCTGTTATTTTTGTTAATTGATGTTTCTGTGATGGGAGGGGTATTTCTTTGACTACCAAAAATTTAGGAATTTTTTTTTCACTTGAAGTTTATGATGAGCATTGTTTTCTTCAGATGCCTTGCCAGAACTTGCTTTCTATCTGTATCACATGCACATTTAATGTCTAACACAGGACCTCTTCCAGGAGAACTTCCATGAGTCCATTCCCATTTCTTAGAATGCTTAGATTCGGGAGGTCACATCCTTCAGGTTCACTGCTGCTTTCTCTTCCAAGCAAAGACCAGGAAGGAGACTTCTGCTAGGATCCAAGGCATGCAAGGTGGTAACCATAAATGTCAGTTTAGCAGCTTTTTCTCTTTAGGCACCAACCACATGACTGTTTTATACCACAGACTTCTGTTGTATTTAAAGATAGGATTCAAATCACAAAAATTAAATTTTAGTGTCAGGATTTCTTGTGGTAATACGAGTTGACACCTGCCTTCATAAGTCTCTTCAATCTGAAATTCTCCTATGAGTTATATCCCACCCAGTAGGCCCTATTCCCAGGTAATTGTCTGAAAAGAGACAGGGTGTAAAATACTACAGGAAATTACTGCCAGTCCTCTCCTAGGAGCCTCTAGCCAGTGGTTACTCTGCCCCTCAGGTTTGAGCATCTGCATGTAACCAAATCTTTACTGCTTCCAATTAAACTTATTCCTTTTAGTGTAGTTCTTCCCAGAAACCATATGGATATTTTCCACTAAGATAATATCCCTTCCTACTAGTTTTGAGACTGGAAATTTTTAAAAATCACTTTTCACAGTTGACTAAAAACCTATGAGAAGAACAGGATTTATAAGATAAAAAAATTTTAATGGTATGCCACTTGACTTTTTTGACATTTTTTATTCTCATATTCATAATTAAATCTGTTTCTTGGATTGTTTATTAAAATGACCGCATTTATTAATTAGCACCCTCTAAAATTTGTCTCTGGACACGTGAAAAGACTCTTCTCATAAACATTTTTGAGAACAAGAAAGGAAAAATGATTAGCATTACCTTTATGTTTCCTGCTCACATTAAACAATTACTCCTCATTCAGTATGCTCACAGAGAGAGCCTTAGATAAACAGCGAGATATGCTGAGATACGCATTTGTCTATTTCGTACAGGATAAATAAATATTCCATTTTCACTTGTCATGAATGTCAAAGCACCTAGCCTTTATAAGCAAGGAAATAAATTAACCTTTTTCTATGCAAGATTCTGGCAAATTTTAGTTCAACATGGATTCTTTTAAAAGAATCATTATGGGTAGAAGTACATTGATACTACTTATGTGACTCAACTCAGCCATATTCCACAAGACTACATTTTTATCAACCTTGAAGAGAAAACACTGGTATAAGAACAAATGAAAAGTCCCTTTGAAGTCTGGCCAAACTCCACAGCTTTCTATTTAAAAATTTAGTTTACTTTTCCATTGCCCACAAACCTTGGTCAACTCTACAAGATTTTATTTTAAATTCACTCTTCTCTGACACTGATAGATCATTTCTCTTTTGATTTTTTGATCTGATTTTTAAGATGATCATTTCAAGAGTCACCTAGATTTCTATAAGAATTCAGCCCATTGGATGCCCTGCCACAGAGGCAGGGTGGGGTGGAAGGGACAGGGTGGGGGTGGTGGGAGGTATGGTGGTGGAAAATGGGCACTGGTGGAGGAATGGGTACTCAATCATTGTATGACTGAAACGCAAGCATGAAAGTTTGTAAGCCTGTAACTGTACCTCATGATGATTCACTAATAAAAAATTTAAAAAAATAATTCAGCCCATCTAATTGAGTTAGATAAGTATCAAACTTGAGGGAAGATATAAGAATTCAGCCCATCTTATAGAATTAGATAAGTACCAGACAGGTAATTATCCTAAGTAACACAGGTACAGAAGAACCAAATTTATCTAATTTGTCATATTGTTTTTGTATACAGCAAATTAGAAACCACTGAATGTGTTATGTTAGTGGTGCCAAAAAAAGAAAGGAAAGAGAGAAATTAATAATTAGTGTGCTTCTCTCCTTGGGTTAAGTTGCACCTATCAGTGGCATGGAGTTATTTTTAAAACAAAGCAATCTGATACCAGCATGATGACAAGCTTTTTAGGGTAGTGGCCACCTATGTAAGTAACAGGTACACCAGAATGCTTAATCCCCTCCCAGTCTGTTATAAGCCTGTGTTAATTAAGTTTCTATTTTAGGTCAGGCAGTAAGTGCCCTATGCAGTGCTCATAGGAGAGGTAGAAAATAGTGTCAAGAAACTAGGTAGTTATAATATACTATGATACATGCCATGCCTTTAATGCACCCACTATTTGTGCATCAAAAAAGACTGCCCAGTTGAAGAGAAAGCTAAACTAGGAATGAAAGGGTGGATAAATTAGTAAGATAGGTGAATATAGGATCGAAAAGCCCAGTCAGATGAAACAAATACTCATAAGCTAGGAAGACTAAAATGACAGTGCAAATTTGGAGCAAGAGAAAATAAAAATGAACAGAGAAACTAGATCTCAGATCTTTAAGACTTTTCACATGGGATTTTAAAAAGTTCAAATGTTATCCTTTAAGAAACAAAGACTTAAATGTTTTTATAACAACAGTGTTATCATTAGACATAAGAATGGACAGGAGTAATTAAAACTTCAGAAATTCTTCCACCGGAAATTTATAGCTTCAGGTCAAGATTTATAACTCTGAAACTGTTAGGGATACATATGCACAAATTTTTATACAGCAGTCTTAATTGTTTTTGCAAAGGAAACAAGAATTCCAGATTAGTAGAAGGATAGTATTAGCTAGGATTCTCATTACCCACATGGAGAAGATGTGATTTCCAAGGGGAGTCTGACATCATGCGCAAACTGGCATTGGCCAAGTTGGTCAGTATTTAGTAACTGCAGAAAGAAGGCAAAATGTGGGAGGAATTGAAAAGCCTCAAAGATGATAGTCAATGGAGGGAGAAAAACACACACACACACACACACACACAGAAAAGAGTGGAAACATTTCAGATGTGACACACATAAATATAGGCAGTTTCCATTATGTGTTTGATTTGGGAAATCTAATCTCTTAGAGAGGCAGAATTTATCTCACTCAGTTAGAAGATCCCTCTGTCAGGTTTAACTCTGGAAGAGTAAGATAATAACAATGAGAGGAAGAAGAGCAGATGTTTCTATGATGTCATCAGTCTTTGTATAAGAAAAGGACATTAGTGACCCTTGTCAAGAGTGAGGGTACTTTAGCATTAAAGACCTGGATGGTACTGGCTTCAATTTTTCTTCTAATCTCACTGAAGACTAACCAAAAGGGATTTCAAATAGGTTTAAGGGTTAATCTAATTGACCTTCTTTGTGCTTAAACAAGGTACCTCAGCTTTTTAACACAATGCTGAAATCAGCTACTCTAAAATAGACCCAGGACTTGCCATACAACAGAAGTTTAAAAAATGACAGATTTTAAACAAGTGGGGTGGGGGTTGACAGATTTTTAACCACCGAAGAATGTGAAAATTCCAATTATCTTCCTAAGTGAAATCCTAAGAGCTCTGAGAACTCGACTATTTATCAGAGATTCAAGCAGAAACCTTTATTTCAACAGATCAAACCTAAATGCTGTGTGTACTTTAGGTTGTCACAGAATGGATTGGCAATGGATATTATGGTTGATAATATTTATATGACAGGTCAGAAATACCAAACACAAAAATGTTTGAAGAGAAATGAAATGATGTGACTATTAAACAAATGCTTAGGCTAAAATCATCTATAATGTCAGTGAATGACATAAATTGTATGACATGGAGTTGACATTAACACTCATTTTCTTGGTGAGGCTAGTTTAGAAATCAGTGCCATGACTCACGGTTCTCAAACCCACTGCATCAGTCTCACACCTGCTATTCCCATCAGTCAAGCTACATTCATGCCCAAAAACCAATAGTCATATCAGCCACTAAAATTTATCATTTAGTATACAGAGGACGAGCAAAGTTTAGCTAATGGAATTCATTTCCTCCTCTCAGCATCTATCATGCACTTTATTCATAAAACTCAGGACAGTGTCTTTTTGTTGTATGTCTCAGAGGCAAATGCCGTTCTGTGTGTTGTGCTTTATATCAGCCATGTCAAGGTAAATTTTACAAAAGATCCCAGTTGCTGTTGCTTTAAGCTAAGACCATGAAACAATCAAAATGCTACTCTAACAACACTTTGGGGAAGCCCAAGTTTCACTGTTGTCACAGTGGATGTTTAACCAAAGGAGGGATTTTCCCCTTCTGCTCCAAAACACATGACTTCCTTCCTGCTCCTCAACTCAACAGCATGAAAATATTCTCAGAAGCAATGAGCATTTGTCCTGTCATGGGTGGTTATACTGGGAGGTAGAGAAAGAGGGAGACCAAACTCTGGGTATGGTCTGGGCAGTAAGGACAAAAGACCCTGAACATTAGTCAATCAACTTTCTGGACATGATACTTGAACATTGCCGGGTATGACTTAAAAAGCAGCCCCCCCAAAAAAAAAAATACCCAAAGCTCTTAGATTGTTTTCTGTCATTTAAATTTTTCTCAAGTTTTATTTTATTAAGATTTAATGTCATCAAAACTTAAATTTTCTTTACCTGAAGGACAAAATTACTTCAGTCTCATTGCTTAGTTCAAAGTTCATTTCAAGAGTGAGCCAAAGAAATAGATTAATAGTCCACCTATTGCCATCCTGTTCCTCAAGCTGTTCTCCTCCTTCATCTTAGTGATTTCCGAAGCAACCCCACCACCAAAGCAATCACTTAGACTGCCTCAATTTTTCTCATAGTTTAAGTTCACCAATGAACTCTAGTTGTTTTGGTTTGGTTTGTTTTTTAACTCAAGGCCATCATTTTAATCCTCTTATTTTTCTTTCAAGTTTAGATGCTCCCCACTCAAAGGACAATTACTTAAAAGATAAAAGTTAATGTAAGAAAGAAGAGTTTACTCAGAGACTTGCAAGTTGAGAAGATGGTGAGCTCGTGTCCGTCCATAAACCATCTCCTTTCCATGTTGGGGTAAAGGGTTACATAGAACTAGCTGATTAAGTAAATTAGAAGTTTGGGGGCTGGAGCAATAGCACATCGAATAGAACATTTGCTTGCACGTGGCCAAGCCAGGTTCGATTCCCAACATCCCATATGGTCCCCCGAGCACTGCCAGGGGTGGTTCCTGAGCTCATGAGACAGGAGTAACCCCTGTGCATCACCGGGTATTACCCAAAAAGAGGAAAAAAACACAAGTTAAGTAAATTAGAAGTTTAAGGATTACATAGAACTAATTGATGAAAAAAGTTAGAACTCTAAGGATTATATAGAACTAGTTGGTGAAGTAAGTTAGAAGTTTAAGCCTGTAGGCAAAGCAGGGAGTTCTGTCTCAAGGCTGTTTGGACTAGAGTGGTTAATAGGTCCTCGGAGGTTGGTGGTCTGTTCTTTGTGACTTGTTCAAGCAGTGATCATTTTCCAGAGCCTGCAGATAACACTGATGAGTTCTTCCAGGGAGCTTGCTTTTGACTCTTCTCCAAGGAGGAAGTAATCTTTGGATCTGATCAACCTCAGGAGAGTTTTCAGGAGAGTTTTTGTTTTTTTCACTCCCCGAATATCTGTAACTGCACCAGGTGGAGCATCAAACACGGAGAAAATGAGAGTATTTCTTAGGATTGAGAGACAGGGCAAAGGCCAAGGAGGGGAAGAAGGGCTATAAGAAGTGTTTATGAGCAGAACAAGATGGAGTCTTATGCTTGTGCAATTATATTTCTACCTCATCATTGGCAATTGTTGTCAACAAATCTATTAAATTCCTCAAAAATCTTTGTAAATAATCTAATCCTGTTACACAAAGGTTTTGATATATGCAATAAGTTAAGCAAGAGTTGTTGGCCAAGTGGGTTTTGAACGAACCAGATTTGATGTCTCAGAGCCTTCATTTGAGTAATGCATTTTGTGAATCCCCAAGGGGAAAGTAAGTGAGCATTACTCAGACACACTGGGCCAAAAACCTCTTTTAAAGGAGGATTTTCAAGAAAATGTTGTCTTTGTTGAGACTAGGCTTTTTTTTTATGGTAACACATCTTCAATATTTTTGTAAAAAAAAAATTACTTCCTCTCCAACCTCTTACTGGAGGCCAAAAACTTGACTAGGATTCTGGAACCTAGAATTCTCTAACTTTGTCTTCATGAACTTCACTCAACTAATGAATCTTTTGTCAATATCTACCGTGGTCCAAGACACTTCTTTCTTTTATTTTAATCTCTCTGGTGCTTGGGGTAATAATTTCCTTGTCTGATATTTTACAAATTCTGGGAAAATTCAAAATTTGCATTCATGATTCATCTGACAATAATAGCAATAACAGTAGTGATAACTAACAGCTTTTTCTTTTTGGGTCACACCTGGAGATGCTCAGGGGTTACTCCTGGCTCTGCACTCAGGAATTACCCTTGCAGTGCTTAGGGGACCATATGGGATGCTGGGAATTGAACTCAGATCAGCCACATTCAAGGCAAACACTCTACCTGCTGTGCTATCACTCCAGCCTTCCTAATATTTATTTTTTAATGGTTACATTGTGCCATAAATATCTTTTAACAGTTAATGTGAATTATCACACTTAACTCTCACATTCACTTTCAGAAAGCAGTATCACTGAGATTGGGAATATAGCTCATTGTTCAGTGGGAGAGCACTTGCCTTGCATGTGTGAGGCCCTGGGTTTAATCAGTGAGATGCAGAGAAAGAGAGAGAGGAGAGAGAGAGAGAGAGAGAGAGAGAGAGAGAGAGAGAGAGAGAGAGAGAGAGAGAGAGAGAAGATCTTTATTTTCAATTTCTTTGGGGAAAATATAATATTTGACAATACAAAGATATTCAAAATATTAGGTGGCAGTAGGTATATGGACCATATTTTTGCAGATCCAAAGTATCTGTCTCTGCTTCTCAGTTCACTGTCACTGTCATCCCATTGCTCATCAATTTGCTCAAGTGGGCACCAGTAACATCTTCATTGTGAGACTTGTTACTGTTTTGGCATATGAATACGCCACGGGTAGCTTGCCAGGCTCTCCCTTGCAGGCGAGATACTCTCCGTAGCTTGCCGGGTTCTCCCAGAGTACGGGGGGAATTGAACCTGGGTCGGCAGCATGCAAGGCAAATGCCCTACCCACTGTGCTATCGCTCCAGCCCGCTTCTCAGTTACTCAACATTTTGCAATGCTTCACCAACCTACAAGTATGGACTTTTATTGAGTAATCAGTATTCTACACTGCTCCTTCTTCACATTTATCTGTGTAGTTCCCTTTTTGCCCCTCACTTCACCGCCTTGCCCACTCCTTTGTCATGTCCTCCAGTTCTTTTTCTTTACTGCTACAATCCTACTTTAGACACCGTTATCATCAGCTGATGTTGTATGTCCCCCCTTTCATTACCAGAGATTTCTGTAGTGTGTTTAATGTAGAGATTCGGGGTACACCCAACAAGCTGAACATTGTTTGTAGATAGCATGAACAAAAAAAATGATACCAACTGAATTTGATGCCTGAGTTATCAGCATTTGCATTTATCAGAGAGGTCCACTTTGAAAGCAGCCTTTACCTCTAAAGATCTGATACCCTTGAGGGACAGGTTCTCTCTGACAACCAACTTTGAGTCCTTGTTCTTCTGTTGTCCTTTCTCTCAGGATCCAATGTATTTTCTGTAAAATCACAAACTAATGATTTGTTTAGATTAAAGTGGACATAAAATGAAACAAGCAGCCCAGTCGTTTCAGACTCAGATAACTGAGGTTCTAGTGACACCACAAATTTATGTTATCAATATAAATTACCAAAAGATTAGATAGAAGTTAACAGAATTCACCAAGAAACCCTTGAAAAAGGATGAATCTTATGACTATTTCTAATCTTCCATGTTGTCCTGGTGAGAGACCCACAGATATTAGTGAACACTGTGCACAGATATTTCTCTTGATCACACACTGGTTGAACAGTATGTGTTATCAGAGGGAAGTAGAGCCTACTACTTTTCATAGCTGCACAATGAGGTCCTTTCTGTTGGGTGGGACACTTGGTTCAGATTTCCTTTGTGCCAGATGGTTGTTCCGGAAAGGCCCTCAAGTTTCTGAGGTCATTAAGATTCCAGATGTGCTTGCTACTGTAACTATAGGCTAATGCAAATGCAGCTCCATTCACACTTGCCAACAGTGTTTCAGCTGTTAGATTGCATTAGAAGAGTTATTTGGTAAGCTTTGAATATATATATGATCATTTTCATTATGAATTTTGATATTCAAAATAGACATTATACAGAATTTAAGATATTCAGGGTTTAAGTAGGTTTAAGTAGGTTTAAGTACCACAGAGGCGGTACAAATAGTGTGTTCTAGAACTATGTTAGTGAACATCTGAAACAATCTCATTTTAGGACCCAGAGTTGCTAGGCCTAGCTTTTCTTTAAATTCTGGATGTAGTTAAAATTTTTTCATGATGCAAAATAATTAATTTTGTCTATTAGTTAGATGTATGTTCATATTAGGGAAAAAAAGTTTTTATTTTATTGTGCTCCAGATTGGGGAATCTTGTAGGTCAGTGTGATTTATTTTTTATTTTTATTTATAACTAATTAAAAGTATGAATTATTTTCATGCTAGTATCTCAGGACCAGTTTTTGATGTTTGAAAGTTGTAAGGGAACATTATGAAACTGAATGACTTTGGGAATCACATAAGAAAAGTAATATATGGGCTGGAGCAATAGCACAGCGGGTAGGGAGTTTGCCTTGTACGCAGCCGACCCAGGTTCGATTCCCAGCATCCCATATGGTCCCCTGAGCACCACCAGGAGTAATTCCTGAGTGCAAAGCCAGAGGTAACCCCTGTGCATTGCCGGGTGTGACCCAAAAAGAAAAAAAAAAAGAAAAGTAATGTTATTTAGCCTCAATTAAGATTTTTTAATTAATATATATATTATTTATTGCCAGGTCACGTGACTTTTATCCCTACTTCGTTGGTTTCAGGTCTCTTCTGGATTTTTGTCATTTCTGTCTAAAGTAATGTCAGAATCTCTTTTTTAAAAATAGAAGTTAGTGTAATTAATGCTAAAAAGGGACTTTCTCCGTCCTGGTTTTAATAAGTTTCTCAGAAGCAGTTTTCATTTCTCATCATTTATGAAGGAGTAAATCAGAGTTTCATGAGCTTTCATATATCCAAAGCCAGTGATTTTCTATAACCTTGTAGCCACTTTTCTTCATTAATATTTCAATGCATTTCTTGCTCTCATGAGAATAATGCAGGTGTGTTGAGGCAGGAAGTGACGTATTTTCTTTTCTATGCAAAAGTTGGGAGAAATGGAAGAAAAATTATTTTACCATCTGGAATGCAATCTTTTCCCTGAGATTATAGAAAATCTTTTGCAAAATTTTTAGACAACAGAACAATCATGATCTAAAAAAAGAATTAAGTCACATAAACTGCGGGCACAGTCATCCATCATACAGGAAAGTAAGACTTCAATTCAGAATTAATTATATTGGTGGAAAATTTTGTCATTTAATTGAATTGTTAAAAGGTTATTATTATCAATGGTAAATTTATTCTAATTTTGATCATCTGGAAAGGCAAGCATTTAACTTATTTATTTTCCTATCTTTACTTGAGAAAGAAACTGTACTGGTGGCAGCCTATTCCAATGGAGTCCAACTATTCTATAGGCTAGGAAGCAGGGGCAGGAGAGAGAACAAAGTAAGCAAAATAAACAATAGGAAAACACCTCCCTAATAAGTGGGTACATAAAGGAAGCTGAGTCTATTTTATAAAAATAAGGCCAGTGAAACTACTCTCCATAAATGGAATCATCAACAATGATTGCTATATATAAATAATATAGCTGCAGTCTTGAAGATACTTGCTCTGGGTTCTTTGTTGTTCAACTGTAATGTTGGTGGGAGGTACTGGGAAGCTGAAAATAGAAGCAAGGGCTCCCACCTGAATCTCATTAGCACTTGGTTGTTAATCGTCCCCTGATTTTTAAAATCAGGAGAATCAGGATTCAACAAGTAGCAAACCATTGCATCCTGCAATTAGCATAATTATCTCAAAAGCTTTTAACATTCAATACTTAGAATAAAACTATTTTCGATAACTGAGTTGCTAGCAAATTACATCCCAATAGTCATCTGTCAATGATGTTCTAAAAATCACTTATCTAGGCTATTGATGAAAATAACAAGCTTTAAGGAGAACTCCTCCCAGAAGCACTTTAAGGAAGAGAAAGTACCCACTATTATGTAAAATATGGAAATGAGTCACATGTAAATTTTTTTTAACATATTCACTTTAAAATTCTAGTTCCTGGAATCTCTCCTTCATAAGTGACTCACAGTATATTTTCGGACAAACCTGCTAGTACTACAACCTTTTCACTGTACACTGAAACTCATACAGAAAGATCAGAGACAAAGAAAACAATCTGATAATACTGACCATGGAGCCTCATATACATGCACCCATAAACTGCATAAGCCAATAGTGAGCTTTGGTATCCAAGTTGAACCTGATATAAATTTTCCATGCTTTGAAGTTTTATTTCCTAATATAGTGTCTAGAGGGGAAATGAATTGATTAAAAATGAACTAGTTCATAATAAAACATTGATCTTATACTTTATTTTAAATTCTCATTTTTTTCAACTTCCTGGTAAAAGTTCTCTAAACATTTTGTATAGTGAATTTTGGTGTTAAGTAATCCCTTAATTGCTTTTCTGAAAAGAATTTGAGTTATATTTTTCATTGTGATCTTAGTTGCTTTCTCTCTCTTTTGCTTACTGGAACACCTACTTTGGTTTCTTAATGTGTATTTATTCCCCAACTTGAACAAGATTCTCTTCAGCAACTTGAATCTCTAAACTGAAGGATCACGCAACAGCATATTCCTTAGCTCCAGGAAGAGCCACCCAAATATTATACCACAGAAAAGTTATTTTTTGTGGATCCGGAAAAGATTGTACATTCTCCACTTGCACCTCCATTTGGCCTTAAGTACCCTCAGTAAAACCCTCATACTTCAAACACAGTCTATTTCCTCTTGTTTCATACTCAATTCAATTATACTTATGATGATCTCCACAATATCTATTTTGTCCCAAAGATCTGATGTTTCATCTTGTTAATGGCAGACTAGTAGTCCATTATTCATATGCATATATACATATATAGATATAGATGTCAAAGATTCCTTGCATAACCATCTATTGATAGGTGTTTTAGATTAATTCCATGTTTTGGTCACTGTGAATAATTCTGCTATAAACATAGAGTCCCATTATCTATTAAAGTTTGCATCCTCTGGCTAAATGCCAAGGTCAGATATTGCTGCATCATAGAACTTACAGTTTTATTTCTTTATGGAAAACTTTACCATTTTCCATAGGAGTTGCACCAATTTATATTTCCACCAAAGTGTCTCAGAGTTGCTTTCCTCTATATACTTGCCTATACTTAACTCCTTTGCAGTCTTTCTGATGTGAATCATTGTCATGGGTATGAGGTAAATTTGATTGTGGTTTTGCATTTCTCTAATAATAAGAAATGATATTCCATCTGTCTGTGGACCATCTTCTCTTATTTGGAGAAATATCTTTTCAAGTGTTGGCCCACTTTTTGACTGGGTTGCTTATTTTTCTGTTATTGTGGAGTTATGTACAGTCTATATATTTTTGATGTCAGATCTTGTCAGATCTATGATGTACAAATATCCTCTTGATAAGTTACCTTTTTGTTTTTACAATAGTTTCTTTTACTGTGTTAGAGCCTTTTAATTTGATAGGATTTCATTTATTTTTGCTTTAATTTCCCTTGTCTTTGAAGTTGAGTCCCTATGTTTTTCTGTCTTCTGTCTTTTTAAAGTAGATTGAAAATGATTATTACATGAGTAAGTACACAATTTGTAGCTCAGTAATCCCTTTAAAAATTCAGGTCTTCAGAAATGGTAAACTTATCTGGCATATCCAGTGTTGTTCTTTGAGAAATTCAACAAAGTACAGACCTCACCTGTGAATTTTCACTTACTTTGGGAGAGTGCAGGTTCATGAGGAAAGTAAGCAGTAGAAGGGAAAAAAAAAGATTGATGTTGATAAGACCTTCAAAAAACTTTCAGACCAAAATTTTGACACTTCCTGTCTCTCTTTTCTCTTGAACATATAATGAATTTGCCATAGATTAATGCTAGAAAAGTTTATCTTTGCACAAGTCAGAAGACACAAGAACACTAAATTTGAACTGATGGTTGGAGGAAGGATTCATCTGTATTCAGATTCATTCATAATTCAATGCTGAAACAAGTATGGTACTGTAATTTAAAAATTCATATCATGCATTCACATTTTTATTATCTGAAGACCGTATCTGGCTGTTCTCAGGGGCTCCTGGTTCTTTGCTTAGAAATCTCTTTCCAGAAGTGCTCAAGAGACTATGAGGTGTCAGGAGGGAGTATGGACCTCACACATACAAAGCATATGTGTCAGCCTTTTGAATTATCTCTCCAGCTCTCATTTGGTTTTTATTGTATATTTTATATCAGATTATAAAATTTTACAGCATTTTATATTATAACATTTTATATCATTTTATATCACTAAGTTGATAATGTACCAATCATTAGGATATTCAGCCTTTCATTCTATTTCCTAGATAAAGACAAAGTTGTTTTATTTGTAGATAGATATGGTTATCACTTTTAAATTATAAGAATGATTTAAATATATTATCAAAGGCTAAACAAATAGGAAAGAATATTTACTAAACCAAAGCAAAAGTGCTGCTGACTGCATTGACTTTTGTGTCTTTAAGATCGCAATAAAATTTTATACTGTGATTTTTTTCATAAATGGGTGACATTTATTCAAACATTAAAAGCACTTATGAGAAAACACATAAAGAATAGTGTCTGTGCCATTCTTTTCTCAATTATTTCCCATTAAATGTAAGGCTTCTTCTACTGTTTATAGTTATGAACAATGTCAGAGTTACCTTGTGTATATAATTTTCTGAATTACTTATTTAAGGAAAATTACCGAAAGTGAGATTAATGGGGTAAAAGCATTTAGTATCTTAAAACTTAGAATATATTATGATAGCTTTCATAAAATTATTTAAAAATTAAAACCTAATGAACAATCTATGAGAATTCCAGTTTTACTAAACTCTTGCAAGCATGAGAAATTGCCACTAAAAAATTCATTCTGCATATTATTTTTAAGGTAATTTTCTTTTCAAACATGTTTATTCTAAACAAAGACAATCATTGCTACTCTGTATTTTTACATAGGGAAAAGAATCAAATACTTTTTTCATTTTTTATTGTAAATAAAAGCATTTTCCATTTAGGTTTTCTACAATTAGCCTGGGTTTTTGATGGGTGTGACAGTGCTTTATCTTCTATTAGGCTTTGCCTTAATTCTTGGAAGTTGATTTTCCATTTCATTTAAGGCTAAGGCATCATATGTAGGAGTAAAGTTTAAAATTATGTTGCAGAAAGTTACACAAAATATTACAGTCTCAGCTGCTATTTCTCCAGTTTTGCTCAACAACTACACTGCAGGATTCATCATCATCATCATCATAATCATCATCCCATTGATCGTGGATTTTCTCTTGCGGTCTCAGTAACATCTCCATTCATCCTAGCCCTGAGATATTAGAAGCTTCTCTTTAACATCCTTCCCAACAGTGCCACATTGGAGGCTCTTTCAGGGTCAGGGGAATGAGACCCATCGTTGTTACTGGTTTGGACATATGAATACGCCACAGGGAGCTTGCCAGGCTCTCCCATGTGGGCAGGAAACTCTTGATAGCTTGCCAGGTTCTCCAAGAGGGAGAACTAGGCTATAAGATGTAGCTCGGCCACTCTGTGGTTGCATGCTTCCAGGATCTTGGTTTTAGTCTCTGGATGTTGGCCATTGATGGGATTACATAGTGTCTGGGGCAGGCCCTGGGTGTGACCGCCGAGCTACTGGAAAATGGGGGATCTGGGTGGAAGAGGCCCAGTCCCAAACATAGCAGGCTTGGAGATCTCAGCCCCAAGTCCCGCACACCTGGGTTCCTCTGCCGGTTCCTTCATGCATGAGGCTTGTCTGAATGTGTGGAGAGGGACCTTAAGCATGGCTATCGCTTGGTTAACACACTTTGTTTTAGAGGGAGAGAGAACTGAACCATACCTCGTGGTGTTCAGTATTTTCCTTTGACTCTGTGCTGAAGGATAAATCCTGGCAGTGCTAAGGAAATTATATGTAATGTCATTGGTTTACCAGGAGTTGGTAAAGTGGCAAGTCAAGTGCCTTAAACCCTATATCTCTCTGGACCACATATCATACCCTTATACCCTAAACTTAGTGCCTTTTTTCCACATTTGTTTGTTTTTAATGTCTTAAATTGGGTAACAAATTATTGGCAAGAGAAATGTTGAGCTCAGGGGCAAAAAAAACACAAAAATTTGGGGGTTAGGAATAGCTCAAAAGGGCTGGAGTGAGCATATGCTTTGTATGTGGAAACTAGTATCTCATGGTACTAGAGCATGGCTGGGATCAGAGCACACCCACCCTAGCACTGCCGGATGTTACCTGCAAAAACAAATGAACAAGAAATCACAGTGATTCTAAGATAATCTCTTACTTTTTTTTTTTAGTTTTATTCACTCATTTCTGACCCTGGACTTTCATCCTTGCTAATCTCTATAGAGAAAAACATGCGCACATACACATACAAAGAGAAAATGATTGCAGACATATATCTGTGTGTGTATTCATGGGCATTTTCTGGACAAGGTTATGAGAAAATGTTGGTAGTAGTTTCTGGAATTTGAGATTAGGGACAGATTTTTCTCTTCTGCAGATATTTCATCAGATCACCAGTAATTATCTTTCCCCTCAATAATCAATTTAATTTAAAAAATGTACCATTTTCATAAATGACCAAAGAAAATACACCCTCATTTCTTTTAAGAAATTTAAGTATTTAACCAACAGAAATGGGAACAGGATACATAGAATTAAGTGAATAGCAGATCTTTAAGAGATAGGCTCACAGATTTATTTTTCTTTTTCTTCTTGCATTTGAGTGCTTCGGCTTCTGTCATCCCGTTGTTCATCGATTTACTAGAGCAGGCACCAGTAATGTCTCCATTGTGAGGCTTGTTGTTATGGTTTTTGGCATATCGAATGCGCCACAGGTTGCTTGCCAGACTCTGCCATGTGGGCGGGATACTCTCGGAAGCTTGCCGGGCTCTCTGAGAGGGGTGGAGGAATCGAACCTGGGTCAGCTGTGTGCAAGGCAAATGCCTTACTCGCTGTGCTATCGCTCCAAGGGCCTGGGAGTTTTGAGGATTAAGTCAAGGTAACTTATGAGCAAGAAGATAGATCCTTCCCAATAATCTACTCCCTTGTATCTCTCCTGTAGTTGCGCTGATTTGTAACAACCAGCCAGAGCAGGTACAAAATCTGAACTTTTATTCTTTTTTCTAACCACTTAGAAGTCAGTCTCATGGGAGACATTGGGACACATTAAAATGAAGATAACATCAACAGTCTCCTATACCTGTTTGCTTCTCGCATACTTCTAGTTTTGAGAAGACTGAATGATATGTATAAAATGCAAATGATTTAGCAGTTATTTATTTAACAATGTATTTCCATTGACCAATTACTGTGGCTAATGCTATATGCTAAGATTCTGGAAATTAATGTATAGTTCAGGACAAAGTTCTTTCAATGAAACTTTGAGTCTAGAATATCCAAATTACATATAGTAATCAATGGAAAAACTGCTTTGTTTGAAAAGTATCAATTTTGGGGGCCATTTATGTTCCCTTCTTTTTAAAAATCAATTTCTGGGGGACTGGAGTAATAGTACAGTGGAGAGAATGTTTACTTGCACATGGCCAGCCCAGATTCTATCCCTGGCATCTCTCACGGTCTCCAGAACACTGCCAGGAGTGATTCCTGAACCCAGAGCCAGGAGTAACCCATAAGCATCACATGGTGTGACCAAAAAAAGCCCCCAAAAAACTCAATTTCTGGGTGGCTAAAGTGCATTCTTTTTCATACAATAAATAGATTTAGGTATAATATTTAGGTATAAATTTAGGCCCAGGTTTAGTCCTCAGCAGCAAAAAGCTCACTGAGCACTGGTTAGAGCAACCCCCAAGCACTGCTGGATATGGCCCCCAAACAAAACTAATAATCTCTTTCTGGGAAACAGAGTTTTGTTCCTAAGTGATTGGTAATCATTAGTGAACGTATTCTATTGAATAATAAACTTTAAATAAATATTTTAAATATTTATTTCAAATATTCAAAAAAAAGTCCTTTGACTCCAAGTGTATATAGATTCAGAAGCACAAAGATATAATAATTTATTTATATACAAGCCTCGGCTTGCTAACTGCGCATGCCTTTTCCAAGTTATCTCAGTTTTCTCGTCTTTAAAGGAAAAATAAGGATTCTTTAAAGTAAGGATAACAATGTTTATACTCTGTTTTAGGGATGGCATAAGCATAAAGAAAGTGAATATATACAGCTGTATGCATGCCCTCCTGGCTTCTAGACACAGTCTTCTGCCCTCTCAGGCTGCATCTTGTTTAGGACCTTACAAGGTTTTCCAGAAATGCTCACTGCTTTACAGATTTGGGCAGTGCTGAGACTCTCTTACTCATGTCCATCCTGGTAGCTCCCAGATGGTTACTAAGACTGGGACTCCAGAAGTAAGAACCAGAAATGAACGCATTCTTAAGAACGGCAGGAGCTGGGAGGGGCAAGTGAAAACTCCTCCTACCTATCCCACCCAGTCTAGGTTGTTCTCAACTGTAAGTCTACAGACTTGGCTCTGAATCTTTTAGCTAACTTTCTGATGTTTTCCCTGCGAAATGGAGCCCTTTTGCTGGTCTCCTCTCTAGATAGGATTTTAGAGATTAACTTGCCCTTACTTTCCTTGCTCCTCGCTCCCACCTCCCCACTCAAAGAAACAAGCATGCCCAGAGGTGTTCTGAGTAATGAGATAATAAATGCGCCTGGCCCATTGTAAACATGCCATAAAAGTGCTATAAGTAATTATTGTGCTGAAATAGACTGTGACTTGAAAGGCTTGATATTCTAGTTCTAGAAAAATATCAATACTGGTCTGGTAGTAGAGTTGGCATGAGAAAAAGTAAACCCAGTTCACATATGGATTTTCCAGAACCCACTGAAAAATAAGTAGAAAAGATAAACACAGAAATCAAGGAGAAGATGAAGCTGCATATAGAAAATACAAGAAAGGGGAGATAACTGTGAGTGCTGGAGCACTCCTAGACTTACTCTGTTCTCTTTATTTCCCAGAAGCTAAGAACTCCAGCAATTTGGATAGATGAAAATATACTTCTTAGAGTTGAAAGTCAGTACATAGTAAAACTATCTACTTTTCCATGCTATTTAGATATTTTTCATTCCTTAGATATTCTCCCACTTTTTTCTCCATGGGCCTAATGACCAACCCACTGAATTCCAAAGAGATGTTGGATAAAGAATCATTGACGAGACATGATTAACTTGGCTAAATGCTAACCCAGTTTTGCAACAAAAACCGTTCATCTCTGCCATTCAAAACTTTGTAAAAGATCTATTCATGGTGTTTTTGCTAATGCAAAAAAATTCATTTCATATTTGTCAGGTATTATTTTTAACATGTGTTTTGTATCACATACAAGAAAGCTCAAATAAAATCTTTCCCAAAAAAACTTGGCCCAATCTGCTGAGTGAGTCTTCCAGCACATCTGGCAACCTCTGTAAAAAATTAACTCAACATCCTGACTCTAGGGATGGATGGCTACGTTATTAACCGGTTTTGCAGAAGCTCCTTATGCAAGTAAGCCAAGGTATATACAAAATATTTTATACCTTCAGACCAATAAATACTGTCTAGTTAGCATACTGCATAAGAAAAACAGCAGGATTTTTATTGGAAATACCTGCATTTATTGAGAGAGGAGAATAGGAGCTACACATTAACTGGCAAGCATATTTAGCAAATTAGATTCTTAGATTCTAAGCTCGAAATTAGATTGGATATCATACTAAATTTTATTTTAAAAAATTAAACATTAAGAATTATTTTATAGAGCAAATTATAACCATATTGATCTTGAATCTGGTACAGATGCTATATAGGGAAGCAGTAAGAACTTTACCCCTCAAACCTCACTTAAAACCTTAAAGAAGTTATTGGAGATAAGTGCAAGGAGAAAAGTACTAAGGAACATATTGTCATTTGAAATGAGAGATATTCCAAATATTTTTCTTTTTTCCTTAAAACACAAGCATAGATATTTGTCCACTGTTTAACTTAGGACTGGAAAAATTATTCCTTATGTTACCATTATACTGTACAATGACCCTGAAATAGCCATACTTATCTTCCCTGAATTCAGAAGGCGAATACCACTTAATTCCAAGTTTTTTACATTTAGCAGAAGTCAGCTTAAACAATTTAGAGATTATGGAGGGGAGGCGGGTGTGGCTTAAAATCTGCTGATACCCCCGTCCTCTCTGCCCTTGTATGGGAACTGGCACTGAAGTTTCTCATCAGAATGTGAGGCCATGATTAAGAATCGCTGAAAAGCAAAATGCCTTATATGGAGAAAAATAAATTTCTAGCAGTACAGCGGCTCTACCATTAAAAAAAAAAATGTTGTGGCTGGAGAGATAGAAAAAAAAAGAAAGAAAAAGAATTTCTAACCAGGCACTAGACTTAAATTCATCATGGACAAACTCGAATGATTTATGAATCGAGCCTGGATCTATGCAGTTTTGAAAATTATTCTTCCCAGACACATATTATAGTATAATCATAGACAAGAGTCTGTAAGATAGAAACAGTCAATAATATTTTTCTAATGAACATCATTAGTAGCAGAGGATAGCCTTAAAAAGTTTCTACATTGCTATACAATGAAAAAAAGATGAGATTAAATAGCCATGCCAAAAGTCAAGTGTCAGATCAGGTCCCAGACTTATTAGGTTGAGGAGTGGATTCCAGACTCCATTTTAAATCACAATACTCCTGTTAGCATGCCTGATTATATGATCATAGATTATAATAACCCCTACAATAATTGAATCCCAAAAGAACCAACTTTAATCTTTATTCTAATGCTAACATTTGCTACCTCTAATTATAACATTGCCAATTTCTCCATTAGGAAGCTAAATTGAAGAGAGATTATGTAACGTTCCCAGAGTCACATACATAGGTAGCAAAATGTAAGGCTCCTATAGTTTTTGCCAGGTCAATATTATACCTCAGCTCATACAGCAATAGCCAATTACGCGTACAACTTTATGCTCAAATTAATGCAAAAAAGCTTCTCAACCACAATGCACATATTATAAACAACATTATTTCTGGCTCTTTTTGTGACATTCTAATAGTCATTTTCCTTCCTTTAGAATTGATTTTCCCATCTACTAGATAATAAGGTTGAACTAAGTCATCTGCTAAATCTATTCTACCCAAAATATTGTCATCCTATGATATATCAACCTTGGCTATTTTAACATCTTTCAAGACCTCCCAAATCAATGGTGTAGTTAACTAACATGTATAGATTGCCCTTTTTTTTTTGGAGTCAGATATCACCTATAAACACCACATCGCAAATAACATTTTACTCAAGAATTTAATGATTTTCTTTAGGTAAGCTATAGAATGATCTGGCCTGAATTGAAGTCAAACTAACTCTACATGCTTACTTTGCATTGTGTTTTAACTTGCAAATGCAGGAGTGTGATTCTGGTTATCTTGCTAAATAAAATATGTAAGATGAATTCATTTCGAATGGCTACAAATTGCCTCACTCTGCTTACATCACTCTGTGTACTGCCACCAAAGCACTTCACTAAATCATCAGCATAAGAAAGTAAATTCCCAAGCCAGAGAGATAAAATAGCCAGTAAGACACTTTCCTTGCATGTGGCCAACCCAGGATTGATCCTCAGAACTCCACATGGTCTCAAGCCTGCCAGGAGTGATCCCTGAGTGAGGGGCCAAGAGTAAGCCCCAAGTACAATCAGGTATGGCCCCTACCCACCCCCAAAAAGGAAGTTTCATGAGAGCAGGGGCATAACTTTCTGGTTTTCATCTATGTCAGTGACTCCTAGCATTGTGACTGTGATACAATGTTAGCAAATATTGACTGCGTTAAATGTCAAGCTGCCGTCATTTCAAAATTGAATATAAATCTAAGTTTAAAGGAATCAGTCTGCAGTGATGTCTTAAAACATAAATGGTCTAGACTCAGGTTCTAGACCTCAAATCACTCACCAAGGTAAGTTCTGTTATAATTTAGACCTCACTTTATCCAAAAGCGGGAAAAGAGATGAAAGTAAAGATCTTTTCCTACTCCCAAAATCTCTGCTCCTCAAAACTCTACTAGTAGTATGAAATGAGAAAAACATCTGATCAATGGGAAATTCCATCATCTACAGCTGCTAAGTTTAAATACCTCAGAAGTTAACACATAATTCCTGCTGAGCCAAGCAGGAAACATAAATAAACAAAGTGAGTTGGTGGTATATTGCCTTAAGCAATTCATGGCTGTAAAGGCCAAACTAAAATCTACCCAAACCAAAACAATGCAAGTGAAATAAGGAAGCAAAAGAAAGAAGAATTGATTAGTAGTACAGCCTCTTCAGAGGCCAAAAGTAGTTTCTTTGCTCCATGTTATAATAAATGTTAAGCAGTTGAATGAGGATAAAACATTAGCTTGCAGAGACCAAAACATGATCTTCAATGAGATATATTGACTAACCTTTAACCCTGCTGTCCAAACTGGCATTTTTATAAGAGGTGGAAGTTGGGGATTGGAGATAGTCACACTTTGGTGATAACTGCTTTCTGAAATAGTGTGGGTAGATTCTCATCCTGCCCGGTGTGGAAGGAAGGGACGTAGCACTGAGGTAAGAGTCTAGAGAAACTGCCCAGGACTATGAATGAGTACCAAAATAGACATATAGTCTGAGAGAGTCAGAGTCTGAGAGAGTCAGATACAACTTTCAGGAGTGTGTGCCCAGCAGGAGATAAGACCTCATCTCCCTCAGGTCTGTCACACCAGTGTTAGTCCAGAATTGTGGTGCTTCTAGGTGAAGGAGACTGTAGACAACTGGCACAGTGCTCATCATCCTCTTCATCACAATTTTGCAAAGCTTTTGAAATATTTTACACTCCTTCATCTTGCCCCAGTTTGTCATTTGTCAAATCTTACTGTCTTTTACAACCGCCCCTTCCTTTCCATTTCACCGTCCCCACCCTCACCATGCTCCCCTTCATTTTCCTCTGATGATGCAGCCACTCTTAATCTCCTCAGCACTGCTATTTTTCTGACTCTCGTCTTTCACACTGACTGCCAAGACTCCTGAAGTCTCTCAACTGTAAGGAGATATTACCATTCAAAGCGTTCCACCAGTCTCTCAACTGTAAGGAGATATTACCATTCAAAGCGTTCCACCATTCTGTTTCTACTCGTTTCTGGTCATTTCTCCCAGGAGCCTTTTTTTCCCATGAAATCGTTCCACAGTTTCCTAACACAGTCTGTCAAGTCTCACACTCCCACACCTCAGGGTATCATGTCCTGCTGGCCTGAAATAACTTTCTTCTGCCTGCCCACCAATCCCCTTGCTGCCAATATTTTAAAACTTGTCCGCAACTCCTTTTTTTAAGGTAGCTTGATTAACAACTCTTCTCACAATTGCTTCCTCATAAATTCTGACAAAATTTAGAGACTACCACAAACTTCATGTTCTGTTTAGAGGCCCTCTCAGTGTCTGTGTTGCTCTATGGATATGCCGATCCCCATTCAGAATATAAAGTCCTTTGCACTCGATGAGTTCTTTTTTAATCTTTAAACAAGGAGAGTGTCTCAGCCTTAGAAAATGCTCAATAAATACTTGTTGATAGTAATCCTATACAAGAGAAACATGCAAGAATTTTTCTTCTTGGACACACAGAACTGAATTCAGAATTAGTTTGTGCATAATGTCTTTCCATGCTGTATAAAGTTCAGGGAACACTTTCTTAAACCCTCACTCAAGAAGTTTGAGAAGCAAATTTATCTGCCTAAATATGAAGTGCACTTGCTTTCTTTAAACTTGAACATGTAAGCTGAAATGGGAGAAAGCTTACTTCTCTGGGTATTTTAAAGACAAGTGTTTTGAAAGTTTCTATTGTGTTAGAGGAAGAAACAATGACATTGGCAAACCTTGCTAAGGTGAAATATAGGAAATTATACGTGAATTTTTTGTACTAATTTAGAGAGGATAACAATAATGAATGTTTGTCAGAAAATTGTTCTGATCTATTTTTCTTATGCCATTATGATAGATGATTCTAAATTTATATTTGAATCTGTAGTATTTTTAACTTTGTAATTTCAGATTGCATGAGGTGGAATAAATGAAAAGGACTTTAATCCATTCCTTTCTAGAAATCCTGACAATATTACAACTTTCACCTAGGGGAGACAGCACAGGGCTCAGGGTACATGTTCTACATGTGTGTGACCCCGGTCAATTTCCATAACCACATTTTTCCCCAAACATTTCCACATATGATGCCTAACACCACATATAATCCCCTGAGCACTAATAAGAGTAATTTTTGAGCACAGAACAAGAGTAAGCCCAGAGTACCGCAAGGTGTGTCTCCCAAATCAAGAATTTTTTTAAAAGGTCTCTACCCTTCTAATGCTCTCATGATATAGTCACTGTCATCCTGTTGCTCATTGATTTGTTCGAGCGGGCACCAGTAATATCTCTCATTGAGAGACTTATTGTTACTGTTTTTGGCATATCCAATACACACGGGTAGCTTGCCAGGCTCTGCCGTGCGGGCTCAATACTCTCGGTAGCTTGCCGGGCTCTCTGAGAGGGGCGGAGGAATCGAACTTGGGTTGGCCGAGTGAAAGACAAAAGCCCAACTGCTGTGCTATGGCTCCAGCCCCTCATGATATAGTAACTTTCTTTATGCTATGTTTTTGGGGGTTGCCACACTCAGCAATGCTCAGGGGTAACTCCTGTATTTGTGCTCAGGAGTCACTCCTGACAGGCTCAGGGAACCATATGGGATGCCAGGGATCAAACCAGGGTCAGCTGCATGCAAGGCAAGCAACCTTTCCACTGTACTATCACTCCAGCCTTGGGTATAGTAATTAATAGAAGTATATTTAAATTTCAAAACTATAGTGATTAAGAATTCTACAATGGTCTTTTCCCTTCATATTTTAAATTGTATCAAGAAAGAAATTGTCAGTCCTTTCCTCTCAGGAACCTATTGGAAGTAGATGGACAAATAATACCAACACTGAGACTGGAGAGTTAATACAGAGGGTAAGCACCTGCTTTGCACATATGTGACCCTGGTTCAATCCCTGGGATCGCATATGGGTCCCCAAGTACCATCAGAAGTGATCATGAAGTACAGAGCTAGAACTAAGGCCTAAGAATCTCTGGATGTGGCCCCCAAACAAAAAATAATGTTACCACGTATAAGAGAAAAATTATTTTCATGATATTTCCCCCAAAGAATAATTTATAGATAAGTGGGGGTACTTTCCACTGACTTTCACAATTTTAAATGGTCTATTTTTAAATTCAGTTCCAAATTTCTCTGCAGTCAGACTAGTGCTATTACTTCAGAACTCTTGTCAGCCATTTATTAAATAAATAAATTTAATAAACTTTATTTACTTTGATAAAATTCAATTATTGAAATTGCTCGCTATGGTACTGGCCTGTGGTTAGCAACAAAAAAAGTCATCAATTACAGGACCAAAGAGATAACATTGGGTTAAGGTGTTTGCTTTATAAATGCCCAGCCTTAGTTCAATCCCTTGCACCCACATATGGTCTTCAGGGCACCTCCAAAAGTGAACCCTGAGCACAGAGCAAGGAATAAGTCTGAGCACCGCCAGGAGTGGCCCAGCCTATCCCTTTCCAAAGTCTTTAGTTAAAAACAAATTCTAATAAATTATAAGATAAAGTACCTAAAATTTTCTTTAAAATATCCCATCCTGAAAATAGGGGTAACAAGTCCAATAAGATTAGTAAAATGTTGATCATTGTTAAAACTGGTTTATAGGTTAGTTATAGGTACATACAGGTTTATTATGTTTATTTATGTGTGCTTGAAATTTACATAATTATTATTTATGTATATTATAAATTTAATATAATTATGAATTTATATAATTATTTAAAACTGTAATTTTTGTTGTTCTTGTAGTATTATCACCTCTCATTTTAGTTTTAAATTTATTTTTAATTGAATCACTGTGAGATAAACCGTTACAAGGTTGCTCATGACCGGTTTCACTCATACAATGTTTTGGCACCCATCCCACCACGAGTGTACATTTCCTACCACCAATGTCCCCAGTTTTTCTCCCATCACCCACCCCCATTCAGCCTGTTTCTATGGCAGGGACTTTCCTTCTTTGTCTCTCTCTCCCTTTTGGCATTGTGGTTTGCAATACAGATACTGAGAGGTTATCATGTTTGCTTCTTTACCTCTTTCAGCACCAGTTCTTATCCAGAGTTATTATCACCTTTTAATCAATTTTCAATCATGTTTCCAAGATGTGTGTTTTATGGTATGCCCTTTTCCTAGGAGAGAGGGAAAGAACCAGCAAGCTAAATGTGGATATATTCAGGAGTCAGTCCAAGTACTACCACATTTCTACCACTAACACTCTACCAAACTGCAGGGGTCTTGTGAAGTCTTGTAAGATTGGCACCTGATAATGAATTTCTTCACTTCTATAAAATAATTAAAACTGCAGGAGTTATTGGCTATAGGTTCTTGTTTATAAACTGTCACAGTGTATTATGACATTAATGAATTTGCATAGACTTATGTTGAAAAGAAATGCCATGTACTCCAGAGTGTTTTTGCAGCCATAGTGATGCTAGGGAATCATGAAGAGCAACAAATTATACTTACATGCTACCACTGCATGTAACACAGAGAATAAGAAGGAATTATTGAAGACTGAATTTTAAAAGGAGCAGCTTTAGAATGGGGATGTAGCTCAGTGGCACAGCACTTGCCTTGCATGTGTGAAGTCCTGAGTGTATCCCCAGTGCTGCAAAATAAATAAATAAACAGAGAGAGCAGCTTTGATATGTAGAATATTCTTCAAGCAAATAGACATAGCTATTTATATGTAAATAGAACTTGAGGAATGGCATTTGTTTGATCTACACTAAAATGCAGGATGGTTAGAGATCTATGGAGAACAAAACCATTCATACTTGACAATTTTCCCACTTGGAGTGAAAGTCATAAAATAAATTAGGCCTCTTGAAAATAAAAAGGTACAGAAAAGTGACAGTAATAGTCGTTCTCCCTAAGCCTCAACCCTCAAGCCAACTATGTTTAAAGGTTTTTTTCTAGCCCTGGTCTGGTTATTCCTAAATGATTTGCTCCACGGGGGATGACTTCTGGGGAAGAGCTTCAGTAGAAAACTATTCCTTTACTATTTCATTTATATTAAATAATAATATTAAAACAATTTCATGGGATGCAGTAGAGGGTAAGAGGACCAGTTGCTACTAATGGAGGTAAGAAAATATGATTCTTTCAAAGACCTGAAGTATTGCTTTATGAAGGAGAGTATGTCCCTGGTAAAATTTGAGTCAGGGAAGAATATTTCAGGGATCCAGATTTCAGTTCAATTTAAAAAGTACGGTTCTAACAGTTAATTTCAAAGTTAGTCAAGTATTTTGTGTGTTTTTCAGTGCTGCTCAAAGTGTCATACATGGAATGGTGCTGATCTGTTTTATTTGGAAGGTGGGAGGTTGTAGTATGGGTCATGTTTGGTGGTGCTCAGGAGCTACTCCTGGCTATTTACTAAGAGGATCTTACACAGTACCAGAAACAGAACAGGAGTTGAGCAGTTACTAGGCAAGCATGTTAACCCCCATACTCTCTCCAGCCCACTGCTAGTATCTATCTATCTATCTATCTATCTATCTATCTATCTATCTATCATCATCATCATCATCATCATCATCATCGTCCTGTTGATCGATGAATTTCTTGAGCGGTCTCAGTAACGTCTCCATTCATCCTAGCCCTGAGATTTTAGAAACCTCTCTTTACTCGTCCTTTCCAATGGTGCCGCATTGGAGGCTCTTTCAGGGTCAGGGGAATGAGACCCATCATTGTTACTGTATTTGGCATATTACTATGCCATGGGGAGTTTTCAAGACTCTCCCATGTGGGCAGGAAACTCTCAGTAGCTTGCCAGGTTCTCCCAGAGAACTAGGCCTTAAGATGTCGCCTAGTCCACAAAGCGGCCATGCACTTCCAGGAGCTTGGTTTTATAGTCTTTATAGCCTCAGTTTAATGCTATTATTATCAGTTTCACCTTTAAGCTCATGATTTCTTAAATTAAAATAATTATCACTGTATCACTGTCATCCCATTGTTCATCCATTTTCTCGAGCCGGCACCAGTAACATCTCCATTCATCCTAGCCCTGAGATTTTAGCAGCCTCTCTTTACTCGTTCTTCCCAACGGTGCCTTTTTCAGGGTCAGGGGAATGAGACCCATCATTGTTACTGGTTTTGGCATATCAAATACATCACAGGGAGCTTGCCAGGCTCTGCCATTCGGACAGAATACACTCATAACTTGCTGGGTTCTCTGAGAGAGAGAATTAGACAATAAAAGGTACCTTACTGGAGCTTTGTTTTATAATCTCTGGATCTTGGCCATTGATGGGATTATATGGTGCTGGTGGGGGGGCAGTTTGTGGGGGGGGGCAGTCCAGTGGCTGCCTAGCTACTGGAAAATGGGGGATCTGGGTGGAGGAGGTCCAGTCCCAATTGGAGCAGGTCTGGAGATCTCAGCTCCAGGTCCCGCAGACCTGGGTTCCTCTGCCGGTTCCTTCATGCCTGAGGCTTGCCTACTCTCCATACACTCAGACAAAATAATTATAGTATGAAAAATTTCATCAAAAATCAGCCTCCATGTGACCAGAGTGATAATACAGTGAGTAGGGCATTTGCCTGGTACAAGACTGACCCAGGTTTGACTGTCAGCATCCCATATAGTTCCTGGAGTACTGCCCGGAGTGATCCCTTAACCTAGAACCAGTAATAAGCCCTGAGCACAGCCATGTGTCACTCAAAAAACAACAATAAATTCAACTTTCCTACAAATATATCAGATATTTTATTTAATCTACTAACAGTCATAGGATGTCATTCATTTCTAGTTCTTTCCTTGTTAAGAAAACAAGATGAAATCTATCCTTTTTGAGTGTACAATCCAACAGTATTGGCTCAGGCATAATGTTGCTCAGGACTCAAGAATTCACAAAATTGTAACTTTATTCCATTAGATAGCACTACCTCATTCCCCATTTTCCCACTTCTTGGCAACTGCATTTGATTTGCTCTATAGTTTGACTACATCAGAGAGCATTCTCTATAGGCAGTTTTCTGCATATTTGTCCTACTATGTCTAGCTTATTTCACTTAACAAGTCTAAATTTCATCCAAGTTGCTGCATATAGCATGGTTTTCTTCTCTTTAAAGTATTTATACACTACATTTTATTTATTAATTTATCAATCTATAGATTTGGGGGGAGTTGAGCCACATCTAGCAGTGCTCAGGGCTTACTCCTGGCTCTGTGTTCAGGGATCACTCCTGGCAATGTGTAGGCAAACTTTTGACATGCCAGGAATTGAACCCAGGTAGGATCCATGCAAGACCAGAGTCCTACCTGCTATACTATAATTCCAGCCCCCATTCATAGATATTTAAGTTGTTACTATATCTATAATGCTATGGGTATGCAGATTCAAGACAGTCTGGTTTTTACAGATTCTTTGATATTGATTCATAACAAGAGAAATTGCTAGTGCCAGATTATAAATTGATGCTCTGCTTTATTCATCCATAGATTTTTCCATGAAAAGAAGGGTCAATGAAACTAAACAATACACTTAGTGGCACTCTTGATTACTTTGACTATCACTATAATAGAAGGAATTTCACCATTAAGTAGTAAAGACTAGAAAATTTTTTCAGTAATCAAATTATTACACTACAAAATTTAGTGTCTGTTTTAACATCAAAAATACCCCCCAAGAAACAAAACAAATAATCAAATGAAAATTAATTTTAAAAATTTATTTTTAAGAGCTACTTAAAAACAGAACATTAAAATTAGCTTTTCTTTAAAACTACTCACAATTCACATCTTGATGGATTGTATCCCTTCTTCCAACGTCCTCTCTGATAAGATTATAGTTTTATAGCCTTTGCATTACATCCTAATAAAGTAAGTAGGCTATATCCAGACACCACTGACATTAGGTTTGGAAATGTGACTTTTGGGGGAGCGGGGCTGGGGGGCTGGTTGAAATGTTAGTAGACTTTGCATGAACTAAAGTTCCAAATGTGCTCTCAGGGTATTTAGAACCTAATCATGGTCTCTTGCCCTTTTGCCATTTAGATAAGCTGGTCCCAAAGCAGAGAACTAAAACTGAACTAGGCCCATGGGTTGAAGATCCAATCTGACCTAAAAATCTAAAAATCCACAGGAATAAATACATATTATTAGCGACTGAAATTTGTGTTATTGTGTATTAGATAACATTTTTCTTAGAATTATGGCTAATTTTTATTAAGGCCACACCCAGAGGTATTTTGGGCTTTCTCCTGGTTCTGTGCTCAGCGATCACACCTGGTAGGGCTCAGGGGTTCATATACAGTACAGGGGATCAGATCTATGTCAGCTGAGTGTAAGGCAGGTGCCTTGCATAGTGTACTATTTCTTTAACTCCTCTAACTGATGTATTTGAAATATTATTTTCCTTTCAAAGTTCAGTTTGTTAGTATGATTTGTTAGATCATTAGAAAAGATCTGGTGTGGTACCAGAATGATAGTACAGTGGGTAGGGGATTCGCCTCGTACATGGCCAACCTTAGTTCCATTCCCAACATTCCATATGGTTCCCTGAGCTCCATCAGGAGTAACCCCTAAACACTGCTGCATTCAAAGAGTAACCCTTTGAATTTTGGAGGGGTTACTCCAAAAATCAAAAAGAAAGAAAAAAGAAAAGATCTGGTGAGGTTACTTCTGATGATTGCCATAAACACAAAGGTTTGGGGCAGAGAAATGAATAGCTCCTCCTTATTTTTTGTTTTGTCAGACTATGTAAGAAAACTGCCAGTTCTGTTATTGAGGAGTTCAAAACACATTTTGTGTGATGAGTGTCTTTATACTAATAAGTTTGCTAATTATTCAGGACTGTGGCATACTGTGCACAAGGTGAGGAAAAGGGAAGAGAGTTCTATACCCAAGTACTGCAGCAGCCATGAACCTCCAGCAAGCCTAAGGTCACCAGTATTTCCAGTTTTCCCAGAATTAAAAGATTTCCAAGATATCCAAGATATTGGACTTCCAGTGCTAAAACCAGCACTGTCCTTGTAAACCAGGATGGTTGAAATCCCTAATCAGGGCACTGATAAGTCATATATGCTAGCCTCAGGTTGGACTCTTACCTTTATAGCTGGAAGCCAGAAACAGCAAACTCATAAAATCATTTTCACAACATTCCTTTTCTTCTTATGTTTTCAAGGTGAAAGAGCCATGTAGTCATGCCGGCATCCTGACCAAGCCTGATCCAAGAACCTACTGGACTAATGATGATTCAGGTATATTTGGAGGAAATGCAGTTCAACCTTGCATTTTTTCTTCTCTGTTACTAAAGCACAGGAACTATCAGGATCAGCTTTGTAAGTAATGAAGGAGCAGACGAGTAGGTCTACGTACCACATGAACTTGGGGAGAAGAGAAATGGGTAGAGCACTAAATTGAGCAAGTATAATGGTCCATTCCTCTCCAAGCAGGAAGGATTAAAATCTCTCATGATTTGTAATATAACTTCATAATGTGCAAAGGGCAAGTATGACTTCCATTATTGAATGGGAGCAGAGACAATACCTTAAGGTGCCTAGGAGCTCCTGGCTCTGTGCTCAGAAATCACTTCCAGTAGTGCTCCAGAAACCCTGCAGTGCTAGGGATCAAACCCAGAAGTCCTACATGCAAAGTATGTGCTCAGCCCATTAAGCTATGTCTCTGGTCCATGACTTGCATTCTTAACCCAGGAGTATAAATCTAATCAGAATAAGAAGAAATATTACTTTCTAAGATCTCAAAATAGGCTTCAAGTTGTATAACTTAAAATGACAACCAATCAAAAGGTGTGTTCTAGAGGAGCTGGAGTGATAGCACAGCGGGTAGGGCGTTTGCCTTGCACGCGGCCGACCCAGGTTCGATTCCCAGCATCCCATATGGTCCTCTGAGCACTGCCAGGGGTGATTCCTGAGTGCAGAGCCAGGAGTAACCCTTGTGCATTGCCAGGTGTGACCCAAAAAGCAAAAAAAGGTGTGTTCTAGAAAGATACGTTTTCGTTCTTTTATACATAAACACACTGCACTATGAGACCTAATTGCATGAAGCAAAGGCATTGGAAATGCAAATAAAAGGTTAAGCAAAAAAAGCTAAAATAATTCAGAGAATGATACTAGAGCTCTCACCTTTTCTAATTAGAGAGGGTCTAATTAAGTAGAGAACTAGTGGTGATACCTAATAACTGTATTAGATCTCACAGCTTTACAATGTGCATTCACAAGAACCTAGAGCTTTTGGCACCTCGGGAAGCAGGCAACTTTTCACTATGCCTGAATGAGATGGGGTCAGAACTGAAAGAAGTTAACTGAGTATTCAAAACTCATACCCGTAAGAGACCCATGCACAGAGCAGGTAGGAGAACCTATGCCACCTCCTAAGAAGAGAAAGCTGGTCCTCTGGAAAGCATCTTGGACAAAATCTGTGCTTTAATCCTTCCTTCATGAAAGAGAACTAGAAATTTTGCCTGTTAGCAGAAGTGAGATGGGTTGAGAATGAGAAAAAAAGAACTCTCTAAGGTTTATGATCTAAATTTATTTTTCAATTTTATTTGTCAAAAAAATCATTCGTTTCTGCATTACATTATTTTAAAAAGAGTGTAAGAATCACAAAGCAAATTGGCATCCAATATGCCATCATGGTCATTTATTATTTTTACAGCCCTCCAAAAAAAACCTACCATAATTTACTTGCTAATATTGTTTTGTAAAGAGAATGCAATGGTGAAAAAGGGTGAATATGACAGATCCAGAAAAGTAATGCTCAAGTTGTTTTTGAGGAGCAGAAGAAATTACATACACGAAAAACTAGAACGTATTGAGAAATAAAAATGTTCCAGATCTACTCTCTTTTTATAATTTTTATTTGATTACGGTGAAGGGGGCAGGGGGCAAGGTTTGAGGCCATACCTGGCAGTGCTCAGGGGTTCTTTCTTTTTTGGGGGGGGGGGGTCACACCCGGCAATGCACAGGGGTCATTCCTGGCTCATGCACTCAGGAATTACTCCTGGCGGTGCTCAGGGGACCATATGGGATGCTGGGATTCGAACCTGGGTCAGGCGCGTGCAAGGCAAACGCCCTACCCGCTGTGCTATCGCTCGAGCCCACAGGGGTTATTTCTGCCTCTCTGCTTTGAAATATCCCATGACAGTCCTCAAAGGACCATCTGTGGTGCCAGGGATTTGAACCACAGTCATAACCATGCAGCCTTACCTCCTGTATGATCTCTTGACCCCTAAAACTTATTATTTTTATGCTACTGACAGGGTTTTAAAGATATAGTGTCCCTCTTGCAGTATCTCATCTAGTGAAAATTGTCCCATTAACTCATTCTCAAAGTATAGCTCTATATTCAGTTTTGGCAAGTGGAGATTGCTGTGTAATCAGTTACTGAGATTGGAATGTTAAAAAACCCACTATGGTGATGAAGTTCTCTTTTGCTTCTATTAAATTGGTCATTTTGTTTTGGATTTTTTGTTTTATTTTGCTTTCTGTGTGTTTCTACGAAGTATATGTGCTCATAATTGTCATGATTTCCTGGTGTCTTTTTAATTTTTGGTGTTTTTCTTTTCTCTGATATTAATTTACCTAGGCTAGTCTTTTTTACAGGGAGGTGGTGGTTTGAGGGTACACCCAGCAGTGCTCAGTGTTTACACCTGGCTCTGTGCTCAGGGATCACTCCTGAAAGTGCTTGCAGTACCAAATAAGGTGCCAGGGATGAAACCTGGGTCAGCTACATGCAAGGGAAGAACCTTATCAACTTTACTGTCTCTCCCACCAAAACTAGGTCTTCGTGTGTGTGTGTGTGTGTGTGTGTGTGTGTGTGTGTGTGTGTGTGTGCTTTTTGGGTTACACCCGGAGATGCACAGGGATTACTCCTGGCTTTGCACTCAGGAATTACTCCTGGCTTGAAGGTACCAAATGGAATACTAGGAACTCGATCCGCCGCATGTCCTACCCACAGTACTATCTCTTCAGCCCCTAGGTCTTTTTATGCTTACTCTTTATATGTTATATATTTGTCATCCATTTATTTTCTACTTAAATGTCCCTTAAATTGCTTTCCCATATACCTTGTAGACTTGTTTTTCTTTTATCATATCCAAAAATCTCTTGTTTATTTGAAATGTTTAGATTATTTAGAGTTAATGTCATTGTTGATGCAATTATATATAGCCATATCATCTTATTACTTGTTTTCATATGTCCTTTTCAATCTTACCAGCTTTTCTTGACTTCTGAACTATCTGGGGCGGGATGGGGGGAGGGGATTAGGAGTCAATATGGTTGTATCTATTGAGTTAAAAGCTACTCTTGGGATTTCAATAAATCACTTCAAATTTTCACAAATCATTGATGTGAACCGACCTCCCCTCCTTCCATACTTTTTCAGCATGATTATAATGTAGACACATATATGTATACCTCTGTACATAATTTATACACATAAGATAAGCCTTATACTACTGTGTATGTAAAGAAAAGCCACTTTTACTATTTTTCCAGACATTTGCCACTTCTAGTTTTTGAGGGCTGCACCCAGCAATACTCGGGGCTAACTCCTGGCTCTTGACTCAGAAATTACTCCTGGCTGTGCTCTGGGGACCATGTGAGATGCCAGAGATCAAACGAGGGTCAGTGGTCTGCAAGGCAGATACCCTATTCGATGTACTATCACTCTGGCTTGACATTTGCCATGTCTGCTATTGTTAATTCCTAAAAAGTAGTTTTCCTCTGGGATCCAATTTTCTTAGCTCTGATTAACTTGTTTTAGCATTTCTTTTGTTAAAATATTTCTGACAGTATCTCTTAGTTTTCTTTCATAGATGAAAATATTTTATTTAATTCTTGAAGGCCTATAGTGCTAGCTACATAATTCGGGGTGAGTGATTTTTCTCATTATTAAAGATTTTGGTCCCTGGTTTCCTGGCTGCTGTCATTTCTGATGAGAAGTCAGTGATCGTTTAAATTATTACTCCCATGAATGTAGTGTGTTTTCTTTATAAGCTGCTTTAACTGCCTTTTTTAACTTGGTTTTTGACTCTGATGTGTTTGGACTAGAAGATATACATCCATCCAGTTTAAGAAATACATTTTTCTTTTTTCTTTACTAGTCATTGACTTGGAGTTTAAATCTGAGGGGGGCTATCATTTCTCCTATATTTTCTACACTCAGCATGACTTTACTTCTTCAGCATATATGCATTATAAAACTTTCTCTGTGTGCCTTCAATTCTAATAAAAGCAAAACTAAGCTAACGTGGTTCTTTTGCAACATAAATATTTAAGGGCCTGTTAAAGATTCTTTACAAAATATAGCATTCTTTGATGCAATGATACCTAAAATAATGTTTATACTTAAAATAGCTTTGATACAATAATTCCCTATTTACTTCTGAGAAATATATTTTAGTTACTAGAGTATTTTCATCCAAAGCCAGGCATAATCAGATAATAGTTTGCCTATTTAATCTAGTGTATAGTTTCATGATACTGTTTCAGTAGTATTAGATACTAAGGATAACTAGTCCACATTCCTTGATAGAAAAAGCTTAAAATTGTTTTATTCTGAACAAGGAATTACCAAGACATAGTTTACTTTAAAATCTACTCTGCTTAGATTTTCATATTGATTCTTTTATCCCCCCTGCCTTCATTTTTATTTTTCTATTTTTTTTTAAATCCCATTTTATTGACTCATCATATTCTCTGTGTTTCTGTGTGACTGCCAGAAATCAGGACTGTATACTCAGTGGCCATATGCAGATACTGGAAGTTAAGAGAAAGAAAAGTAATTTTTTATTTTACATGACATAAAATTAGCAGATGAGGGCTGGGAAGATAGTTAAGAGTGTTGGAGCATGTGTCTTGAATAGCGAGACCCCACATTCAGTACCCAGTATCTGTGGTCACCTGAACAATGCCAGATATAGTTCAGGCAGCTCACATGCCTGCTAAGTCCGACACTGAATCCCACATAACAAGACTAAGAACTATGAGGAGTGGACTCAGGTCCCCCTGATCATTGCTAGGGAGCCCCCTCAAAAAAAAAAAAAAAGGAAAAGGAAAAGAAAAAAAGAAGTAGCATATGCTAGCCTTAAACTGGAAGGGAAACGTAAAGAAAATTGATCACCTATAATCCTGTCATTTTCTTTTTAATTATTGAACTTGCCTCTCATTCATGCATTCCCAGCATTTGTTCTGACAGTAGGAAAACAGGCCACACAAGTTCAGGCTCTCTTAAGAGCCTGTTAAAACTGTTGTCTTTGATTTTAGGGTTTGAAACTTAAGTTGTTTGTTTTTGCAGAACTTTCTTTTTCAATTGTTAGTCCTACAGAGGCTTGTAACATCCTCTTAAATTAGAATTTCAAGCTAACATGAGTTCCCCACATTTTAGAATGTATGTTTTTCCCAGTACTATTATCCAATAGATAATAGTCTATGCTTAGAGGAAGCTCAATATTGAAGTCGTATTAAACAACAAAGTTTTGGTGGTGGTGGTGGTGGTGGTGGTTTTTGTTTTGTTTTGTTTTTTGTAAAGGTCATGATTTTAACTGAGAATGCTTTTTAAACTGAGCACTCTTTGTTCAATAGGAAAACATAATTTCTCCCTGGGCTTTTACTTAAAACCCTTTTGTAGCAGAAAAAAGTGGATTGTACCTTTGGGACTTTCAAAACATCTAGATTTCTTATAAGTAAAAATTAAATATCAAGAATCATTCTTGTTCCAACTTTCCCCAGAGACATCAATTAATATTTTCATGATTGTACATTACTTCAGTACATTTTAAAATTTCTAGTCCAAAAATATCTATGAAGTGATACATTTATATTTATTTGAGATCAGTGATAGCTTATGAACCATGTTAAACTAAAATAACTTAATGTTTGAAAACATGAACTCAGAAACATTTTAGTATTTTATTTTATTTTTTTATTTTTGCTTTTTGGGTCACACCTGGCAAGTGCAGGGGTTATTCCTGGCTCTCCACTTAGGAATTGCTCCTGGTGGGGTGCCAAGGGCCCATATGGAATTCCAAGGATTGAACCCTGCTCAGCTGCATGAAAGGCAAATGATATACTCATGATACTATCACTCCAACACCACATTTCAATATTTTAAGAAACATATAATTGGATCACTGAATTAATATAGTATGGACTGGAGCGATAGCACAGCGGGTAGGGCATTTGCCCTGCATGCAGCCAACCTGGGTTCGATTCCTCTGTCCTTCTCTGAGAGCCCGGCAAGCTACCGAGGGTATCCTGCCTGCACTGCAGAGCCTGGCAAGCTACCCGTGGCATATTCAATATGCCAAAAACAGTAACAACAAGTCACATAATGGAGATGTTACTGGTGCCCGCTCAAGCAAATCGATGAACAATGAGAGGACAGTGCTACAGTGCAGAATTAATATAAGGAGAAAGAGGACTTTATAAAAAGTGAAGAAAAACAATTTTAGAATTTTTTTTTATAAAACAAAATTTGAATCAAACAGATAACTCAATATGCAGAGTGCATGCCAGCATGCTTTGTAAACAGGAAGCCGTAGTCCTACCTCAGCTCTGCCTGGTCCCACAGCACTGACAGGAATGACCCTGAAGCACAGAGCCAGAGTAGGACCTGAGCACTACTGTGTATGGCCCCCAAACCCAAATAAGCAAAAGACTGATAACATATTGAGAAAACAGTTGCTTCAAGTACACCCTTATCTAGCAAAAAAGAAAATCATGAAATAAGCAAAAGGCTGTTAACATATTGAGAAAACAATTGCTTCAAGTACACCCTTATCTAGCAAAAAAGAAAATCATGATAAGAAGTAAACACACTTGGCTTACATGGAAACTCTCTGTCGGAAATACTTTGTCCAGTGTATACTTTGCCTCTTACCTTTAGAGATATACCAGTTAGCGAACATCTGTGAATATGCTCCCAGTGGTTCAGTAAAGTGGGGAATGAGGGTGGTAGACCTGAGAAAAAAAAGTGTTTCCACCTTTCTGCTCAATCTACCTTAGTCACTAAGCATTCAGGGACAAAAAAATATGCTGCAAGCACCAACATGGCACAACGTTCATGCCCCACAGCTTCCACAAGGCAGCGGTCAAACTTTGTCGATGTTGTTCTAAAAGAAGTGATCCCTGCCACAATATTATGACTCAGGTAGCTATGAACTCGGGCTGTAGCAAGCTCCTTTCAGAAAAGGAAAATCAGTCCCAACCTCAGCACAGGCATTCTGGGTCCATTGCCTTTACCTTTCGGCGGGGGGGGGATGGGGGGGGAAGGAGAAGGTAAAATAATGAAGCAAGGTAGTATTTCATTGAACAAACCTAGAAAGATGTGAATGGTGGCGGGGGAGGGGGGGCGCGGAGGGAGAAAAGAAATAAATGTTCAAGAGGTCTTGAAAGAGCAAGCAAAGAGACAAAACAAAGATACATCTTCAAGGGAGAAAACTGGCTTCGAAAAGCAAGCCCCACATGATATTTGGAGGTTTTACACAATGTATTCAAATGTTTTTTCCCCATGAAGTTATATATGCATAAAAATGAGTCCCTGTGTTGTCACATTCCTGCACTGGTGATGGTTCCATCATAATCTCATTCTTGCGCCGATGGTTTTTTATAATCTCTGATTCTTCTGCAGCTTCTTCTTTCTTGAGGAGTCCACCTTTCTCTGGGTGGGGCCTTGGATTTCTATGTTTGGTGGTGCCTGGGTTTCTCTATGCCAAAGACCTCGGGATTTGCATGTCAACGGATGTTGTCTTTGTGCTACTGGGGCCTAGGAAATCTCTTCTTTAAGTTTTATTATTTCTCTAAAGATCATTACCAGGGCCCCTTACCTATCCACCTAGAGAATTGGGCTCATTTAGTCATATCCTAATTATAATAAAGGGTGATCATCTCAGTGATAAAAGTCACCCAGGATTATGTAATGTCACCAATTGGACACTGAGATGGAGCTAGGCTTTGGAAAACATGGGACACAGCTCTAAGAACTTTGTTCTTGTATAGGCTGCTTTTGACTTCCCCTGCTTCACCAACGCAGATTCTTCAAAATTGAACTTATTTTTCAACCCCTCCATTTTAGATCTAGTAACCACAATCCTTCTTAGTTTTGTATGTTTCAGTCAACTGATCTCACATCAGAGAGAATCGGTTGGCCAGTCAAGAACTCCTGATGGGCCAGGAATGAAATAGAAGGAAATAGCTCAGGGTTTACTTAGTATCTGTTGTAGTGAGTACTGTGATGTCTTGATTAAGGCCACCTGAGTTTGCTACTAAATGTATTGCCTATCAATTAACTGCACATTTGGGGGCAAGTGATGTCACCCTTTTTGTGCTACCATTTCTTTTACCTTCAAAATTAAAATATTAACAAGAGATCACAATGATTTGTAAGGACTAAGAAAATAATGGGCTGGAGCAATAGCACAGTGGGTAGGCGTTTGCCTTGTACATGGCCGATCGGGGTTCAATTCCTCTGTCCCTCTCGGAGAGCCCCACAAGCTACTGAAAGTATCTCGCCCACACAACAGAGCCTGGCAAGCTACCCGGGGAGAATTCCATATGCCTAAAACAGTCAGAACAAGTCTCACAATGGAGACATTACTGGTGCCCACTCAAGCAAATTGATGAGCAACGGGATGACAGTGACACAGTGAAAGAAAATAATGCCCAGATTTTTATGGACATAAAAATGTGTTATGGTCAATTTATGTTAGTTCTTCAAACTTGGAGAATGGATTATAATTTATAAAAATATGAATACAAATCTCCTTTCACTATGTATTTTACAAGCTATAGGTTGGAAGAAAGCATCATATTTACATTACTGTTACTGTGTCAAGCTTTACTTCACCTCTAGCTAGTTATTCTCACTAACCACTAAGTTCATCACACTGTATTTCATTATCTATGTCGCCAGACACAAGACTGATAAGCTTCTTGAAAATAGACATATGGCTGGGCAGGAATCCTCCAGCTGGAGAGAACCTTTCGACTTTAACTAGACCTTTAGATAAAATAACACCCTCTTAAGCAAGGGTCTGTAGTGTAAAAGCACTTAGATTTTGCTTTGAATTTTAACCACCTATTTAAGGTTCAAAGAAGATTATATTTCCTAATAAAATGTTTCCTAATAAACTATAGTAAAGTGTTATTTCGAAATTTTTGTTTTATTATGCTGAGTCATGCTTATCTAGTATTTGAGTTCTATTGGACAGCAAAAGTTTGTCAAGTCCAATCTTAATGACTGTCCTGCTATCCCGGATACATTTAGGGGCCAGAAAAATATTTCCAGAGTAAGGAACTTGCATTGCACAGAGCTGACCCTGATTCCACTCCCAGCATCACATCTATGGCTTCACAGCACTGTCAGAAGAGACCAGGAGTCATCCCTGAGAATAGACAAGAGTAAGCCCTAAGTACATGTTGGTGTGGCCCAATAACACCACCACCCCTGTTCTCAGGGAAAAAGTAAGAGTAACTTTCTCAAACTGCATGGTTGGAACAAAGTCTCTTTCTCCCTCTGTCACACTCACAAGTTTTCTTCCTCTTTATTTTGGTCAAAATCACTTATTTCTGCTGTTTTACGCAAGACTACATCAACAATATTTCACAATGAATTATATTTCTGATTCTCTAAGACTCTTTTTAAAAATATTTTTGCAAGTATTTTTTGCATCTATTTTATCTAAGTTATTCCTTTCATACCCAACATTTTTTATTTACATAGTCCTAAGGACTATTTTATTATAGCTAAAATGTTACTAGGAAATTTTATCACTTAAATAAGAAACATAATTTGTTTAGCACAACTTTACTATTTTAGTGTTATTTTTCTCTTACTAGAATGAATTATTTCACGTTTCATTGGTTTAGATCAGACTAATGTGGCAGCAACCTTTTTTAACCTAGTAGATTTTAAATGTAGCTAACATTGAAATGTCCTTGTGTATCTTATTGTTTTACCCATGCTGAAAAATTGAGCCTTAGACAGATTTCTTTTTGCTCAAGAAGAGTCTCTCATAATACATGTTACATAATACTTAAGATAATATTGCAGGAGGTTATATATCTATCATAGAAAAGATAAATAAAAAGAGGAATTTGGCTTTTTGTCCATATCAACAATATTTTATTTTATCAAATATAAATATAGTTTTTGAGATTTAAAAAGAAATTATTTTACAAAGTGAAAAGTTACACATAAGGGCCAGAGAAACAGTACAGGATTAAGGCATTTTCCTTGCATTTCTTCCATCCAGTTATTAAAAATGGTCCACTAAGTACTGCCAAGGATTGCTCCTGAGTCCTAAAACAAGAAGAAAAAATAAAAGGTGGATATAGCAGAGATTTAGCCAAAGGATAATAATGAAAGTAGGCTATCTTAGTGTGATCTTTAGAGAGTGTCAGGTGCTGGATAGAGATTAGAAGTATAGGGCTAGGTATAGGTTGGTCAGTCTGTTTTGGAGTTTCTGTGCCACACCCAGCTGTGCTCAGGGATCACTCTTAGTGGTGCTCAGGAGACCACATGTGGTGCCAGGAATCCAACCAGGCTCAGCTACATGCAAGGTAAGCACCTTAACTCCTGCACTACCTCTTCAGTCCCATGGAGGGTTAAGATGAATAAGGATGGAAGAAACACAGAGAGACTGCAGTATGTAAATCTGCAACACACAGGCGAGGAAAGAATTAGACTGTAGGCTCTAATTAGAATTAGCATGCAAACTCATTTAAAAACTTATTGAAATAAGTCAGCTCAAAGATTCTTTCTTACTCTGAAAATCTTTCACTCTGATAGAAATATATATTATATATATTTTATATATATATGTGTGTGTGTCACTGTCTCTGTCATCCCATTGCTCATTGATTTGTTCGAGCGGGCACCAGTAACGTCTCTCATTGTGAGACTTATTGTTACTGTTTTGGCATATCCAATATGCCACGGGTAGCTTGCCAGGCTCTGCCATGCAGGCCTGATACTCTCGGCAGCTTGCCCGGCTCTCTGAGAGGGGCGGAGGAATCAAACATGGGTCGGCCACGTGAAGGGCGAACGCCCTACCACTGTGTAAAGGGGCGTAAAGAAAATGCAAAAGATTTAGGAAAAAGCATTAAATAAGTGTGGACTTGATTATACATTATTGAGCAGTATAGTTAGTTCTAGAGATCTTGACACTCGCTCCTCAGAAATGGGTGACAGCTCTTAGCACCAATTAAAAGGTTGCCTCTTAGTGGAAATTTTTATATTTATAGTTCAGCAATACTGGTCTTGAAGTTATTAAATTACATAACACACTTCAATTTTCAAATTGCTCTCCCATACATAATCTCTTCTGATCTCTTCAATCACCCTGTACAACAAACAAAATGGGTGTTAATGCTAAGGATACTTGAGGAAGTCAAGTGGTTTGCCCAGAACTAAACATTAAGTCATATTAGCTAACTCAGAATTAAAGTCAGATTCCCTAGAAAACCCTTCCAGTTCTCTTTCTGCTGCTTAAAAAAAGATGAGATGAGTTTGTAATGAAAATAGCTGGAATGCAACCCCAGTTTGGGGAAAGTACAATAGGCAAAGGATGAGATTCAAACTGAGATAGGATTTTGAATGGGATCCAGGGAAGCTGGACAAAGAAGGAATTACAGGTAATGATGAGGTTTGTATTTACAGCAATGAGATATGCTGTATCATTTTAGCCCAGAGCTCTGCTAGGGTCTATGAAGAACCAAGCAAGAGTGTTCTCCCTTGAACGTTCAAGCAGATAAACAGAACACAGAGAGGTCAACTATAAATAAAATAGTGTAAATCCACGTAAAGTAAAGAGCTGCCAATAGATATGCAAAGGACTGTCATGTGGAACAGATAGGGAAGAAGATTACTTTAATAATCAAAAGCAAAGCCTTGATGCAAGAAAGCTCTAATATTCACTCTAACTTTGCCATTTTTTGTTCTACCTGGTTGCACAATAACATTTACCTCCATAAGCTTCTGATCTTAACAATGTATAAGGTGATGATAACCATTTTTAGTAGGTCATTATGAGGATTAAGTCAAAAATTGCATTAAAAAGCACTAAAACATTGTATCTTCTGTATGAATCGTTCTATTAACCATTTTAATAGATGCATGGAACTATGTATCTTACAGAGGGGAACATGTTAATTTCTGGTTATCAGTTTGCCCTCACAGCACCCAGAAAAGCTATTCCTTTTTTAAAAACCTATCAGAGAGGTTTATAGCAAACTTGTTGAAATAAAAGTGTACTATTTACAATATGGAAAGAAAAAAGAAAATATCTTTGCTTTTAAAGTTGAGGCTTATAAAAAAAAGACCTTGCCAAATCAGATTGATTTGACATATAAAAGGGAATATAAATAACACAAATGAAAGAATGAAATTCAAGTAGTTGTATCATAATGAGCTACATTGTATTTTCACTTTATCACTGTCATCCTGTTGCTCATCGATTTGCTCAAGTGGGCATCAGTAATGTCTCCAAGTGAGACTTGTAGTTACTGTTCCTGGCATATCGAATACACCATGGGTAGCTTGCCAGGCTCTGCTGTGCGGGTGGAATACTCTCTGTAGCTTGCTGGGCTCTCTTAGAGGGTCAGCCGCATGCAAGAAAAATGCCCTACCCACTGTGCTATCGCTCCAGCCCACGTTATATTTTTTAAATAATTTTAAGCAATAATTTATAAATTGTGAAATAGAATTATCATAGATCCTAATCAGTAGAGAGCATCTTGTCTCTTTGAAATGACCATTTCTAAACGAGTAGAGAGTGCAATATAACTCAAGATATAAAATTTTATTTTTAAAAAATTATGGTAAATTTTTTACCATACCTTATTTTACCAAATAAGCCAACTTATTTAGTTTAGAAAATAAGTTCACTGCTTATGATTCACGTTTATGAACAGCCTTTGTTCAAGTCTGTTTAGTTTCTCCCTTAAAACTTTCTTAGAATTCTTGTTTTATTAATATATCTTCTAAAGATATGATTATTAAATGGATTGCTGTCATAATACATGAATAACTGCAAAAGTTATATCTAAAATTTTGTTTTTAAAAGTGGGGCCACACCTGACAGTGCTCAGGGGACTCTACTGTGTTAGTGATCAGACCCAGGATTTTACATATGCATGGCATATGCTCTACACTTGAACTACATTCTCAGCCCTATATATGTCACTCTTAACATCCACCAAACAACTTTGCAATAAATTATTTTGTTAGGAGAATTCCATATCATCACACCTCATAAATAAAGTTCTCTCAAAACCGATAATATAACCATATGCTCTAGAGAAGCAGACTGTGAAGGTTCAATACGGAAGTCGGATGTTTATAAAATCCAGGACATAACAATAAAAACAAAAATGATCTTATACACCACATGCATAAAAATGATGTCGGACCCATCTCTCACACCTTAAACAAAAGTCAACTTAAAGTTCATCAGAGATAGGAGAAGCCGAGAGTTCTTCTAGGGGACTCTCAAGCCACCGCAGTGATCCATCACATAAAGAAATTCCAAGGACACAAATGGTTCAATGGACAACTCTGCAATCAACAAAATCCTCACTAAAACCACGAGCTCTTGCATCCCTCCCGAATTGGCTATCTCTGAAGTGAAAAATGAAGTCTCGGAGAAGGTCACAGAGGTGAACCTGTGGTGGAAAAGCCCAGGAACTCCTAGAGCAGCAGAAAGAGATCACTGCCAACCTCCATCCATCTTCCACTTCCCCACGTGGGGAGCATCACTGGCTGGCGTCAGAGTGGCTCCAGAGCCCGCTGAGCTCGGTGCTGCGACAATTCCCTCACTCTCACTCTTGGGGCAACACTTTTTCTTTCAGTATTGTCCGGATCATCTTTCTTTCCTGTAGAACTGACAGAAATATCTCCCCTAGGAGATAAAGACTTGCTGCTCTCTCTTGGAGCCAGCGTGGAGCAAGACATTGAGAAAGTCAAGACCTGGCAATGCTGGTCTTTGGCTTTCTTCTAAATAACTTACTTCTTAAGAAGTCATTGATTTCTTTTCCTACTTCCTTGTATGAGAAGCTGGCAAGATTTTCAAAGAGAATATAGATTATTCTCTTCTAAAGAGCTTCAAACTTAACAAAAAAGTCCCATACTGCTAATGAGTTTCATGCATATGTCATTCTAACGAGACACTATCAGACTGCCTACTTTCCTTCACCAACGTCCTAAACACCCCACCCATCCACTCCTCACCCCAGGTAAAATATGTCATTACCCTAATTTATACAAGAAAAAAAACTAGAGAAACAAATTAAACAACTCTTTTGAACAGAAAATTGAGATTTCTGAACAAAATAGTATTCTAAAGCTGGACAGTGCCCAGTTTCCCAACTTATTACCTCTCTCTCTTCCAACTGTTCTTATGATGAGATATTGATCATTTTAGAGCATCTGGCTTGAACCCTGTTGTCATTTGAGAAAAATAAAATGTTACCTACAGAGGAAGAAAAAGAAATAAAAAAAAAAAGTAGATCAAATATCTTGAGATCAGATGGGGCTGGAGTGATAGCACAGTGGATAGGGCACTTGCCTTGCACGTGGCCAACTTGGGTTCAATTCCCAGCATCCCATATGGTCCCTTGAGCACTGCTAGGAGTAATTACTAAGTGCAGAGCCAGGAGTAACCCCTGAGGAACGCTGAGTGTGACCCAAAAAAAGCAAAAAAAAAAAAAAACTTGAGATCAGACCAGAATTCATAAAATACACTGAAGAAAATATAGGCCCCAAGATTGAATCTTAAAGGTGTTTTCAATGGAATGACTCTGCTAGCAAAGACAATAAAGCTAAAATAAACAAATGGACAACATCAAATTAAAAGGTTTCTGCCAGACTAAAGAAACGTGGGCTACAATTAGATTCCCAATATCCTTACATAGCCTAGGAAGGTGTTTTCAGTGGTGACAAAAACTTTGAGGTTATTGGTGGTCTTCATAGTTGAAGATCTCTTTAAAACTTTCAGACAAGTTATGAGGAAAATGGGGTTTCTTTCATATTGCCTATCTTGCGTTAACTAATAATGGAGGTAGGAATACTAGACACCTCTAGTAGTGATTGCATCAAGATACCGACACTCCACTTTTTTTCTATGCTATTTAGACCAAAGAACTGAGTTACCATATCATGGCGTATGGAGTGTTTGGCAATTTTACATCGCCAAGTTGTGGTCTCTTTGTGTAAATATAAAATGTGTTTTAGGGACGAGAATGAGATCATCAGGGAAGTCACTTTCCTTGCACTGGCCAACCTAGGTTCCATTCTCACATTCTCAGCACTGAATTCCGCAAACCTCCCCCCTCGTGAACCCCCACCCCCAATTCTGCTGGGTGTGATTCCTGAGGACAGAGATAAGAGTAAGCCTTGAGCACTTCTGGGTATAGCCTAAAACCAAAAAGAAAATAAATAATTTGTTTTATATGATCTTCTTAAGTCTCTATAAAAAATTTCATGCTGACTGTTGTGCATATTTTACTCAATATTATCTAAATATTAAGCAAATGGTAAGGTAGTCTATGAGGACATTGTAATAATCTTTACTTGAAATTTTTCTAGACAAATTGATGTGGTATCAAATATTCATAGTTTTACAAAGAATATGTATATTACTAGCAAACAGATGAGTTAGAGGTCAATGAAAACAACAAACCTCAAATATCAAAGCATCCTGAGATATTATAAAAGCAGTCACATGTTCTCTAAAATTTATTATCTACTAAAAAACCTGTAAATGAAAACATAGAATCCCTAGAAATTTTAAAATTCAAGTGTTAAATATAAAGTCCTAGCCTTTGTGAGACAAAACTTGTATTCTAGATGGCATCATTGAATAAATGACATCATCATATACAATCTCTCTTTCTCTCTCTCACACACACATACACATGCACAGAGAGAGAGAGAGAGAGAGACAGAGTTAGAAAGATAAAGAGAAAGAGAGGTAGAGAGAGAGAGAAACAGTCAGCTACAGAACTGTAGCCCTTTAAAGTATGTTTCTGAAAAAGAGTAGTGAAGAAACCTCCTTTCTGTGAGCAGAACTAAAAACAACATACCTGAGTATTCATGTTGCTTAGATGTATATATGACTTCATGCCTTTTTTTGGACAATGGTAAATAGTTTGGCCAAGTGACCAGGTAATTTGAAGTGGAAGAAAGATAATTAGACATTAGGTTATAAGGAAATCTAGGGGAGGGGTATGCAGATAAGCTTCTCGGAATAGGAAAAAAAAGAAAGAATTGTGTGTTCCATGCATATGCTCGCCAAAGATGGCCTCAGCAGAGGGGGATTTTAATAATCAAATCAATCTGGTGATCTCTCCTGTATTAGCCTCTTCCTGCTCAATTCTGTATTTATCAAGGTGTTTCATAAGCAGTGTAGGCTTAGTGGCAGCAGTGGAGCTTCTGAACTCGGCAACATAGACTTCCCCTCATCCAGAGTTCACCTCGATAACTGATCTCTGCTAACTGCCAATCTGTCATTAGTAGGACCAACACTGAGTTTCCAATGCAGCACCCTAACCAGTATATAAGCCTAGTGGCAGATTTATTGTCTTACCTTTCTCTTCACGAAAGAGATCCTGGTTACTTCTTATTAGAACATGCTCTTACCCTGGACACTGATTTTTCTTTCTGGCATACACATGCCTCTTCCAAACTTAACATCAGTGGATGTACAGAATGTCTGATCTATCACTGTTTTTTCTATGTGGCATTGCATCTGATCAAGAAACTGACTTCACAGAAAATGAAGTGTAACTGTGGGACCTGTGAACATGGAATTCATTGATGTTATCATGCTTCCCATTACCCAGAAGCAACTCTCTTACTAGAATAGTGTCAGCGTCTTTGAAATCTTTAGTCATTGACTAAAGAGGCAATACTTTGGAATGCCAAAGCAAGACACTCCAGAATACTATATGTGCTCTGAATCAGCATACAGTACTCTTCTCTCATAACTGGATAACTGGAACTCACAGGTTCAGGAATAAAGAGATAGAAATTATAACATATATGTGTGTGAGTATGTGAGTGTGTGTGTGTGTGATGCTGTTGACCATCAACTTGGTATTAGGCATTTGCAGCACTTATACATGCTGTGGCTTTTGCTACTTCTAATGACTTAATGATCTGCTAGAGATTTGAAACTACACACTAGGAAATCCACAGACACCTTTTGTTAAGTCTTTCCTTTATAAAGAGAGAAATATTTTTTGAGACTATAAGGCAAAAATGCTTATACTAAGGGGCCAGAGCAATAATTCAGCAGGTAGGGCATCTGTCTTGCATGCAGCCAACTTGGATTTAATCCTCTGCATCTCATATGGTCCGGCCCCGCCCCCTCGCCCCCCACCCCCACCCCAGCACAGCCAGGAGTGATTCCTGAGCATTGCCTGGCATGGTCCCAAAACCAAAATTTTTTAAAATACTTAAACTAAATATTCATTCAATCTTTCCAGTAAAATTAAAAATTATGGAAGAACTAAACAATCGCAAGATGCAGAGAAAATATTCTGTGAGATGGTAGTGTCACCCCTGAGTCCGAAACGGGATGAGAGGTTCTAAAGTTCTTGAGTAAAATGAAGTGAATGACAAATGTCAAGCAGATCATCATTCATTCTTTTCTTTAGACCAAATTTTCTTATAACTAACGAAGATGGATTTCTTCTCTTTTTACACATCTGCAAAAAAACATGTGACATATTGCTACCAACAGCTACAGAAGGTGCAGGTACTATTCAGATTATGCAGGGGAATCATAGAACAGGAAAAGGTCTTAAAATTACCAGGTTGCCTTTCTGACTAAACTCTGACACCCTTGGAAAGATAGTTTGCTATTTCTTGATTCAAACTCCAAAGAAAAGAAAATTATTCTTAGAAAACTGCATCTCATGTATGTAGTCAGTACACTGCTAAAAAAATTGGGAAATTCATGAATGCTAAAGGGCCTTTAGTTGGAAACAAAAATAAAGTATCATGAAACCAAGTGGATTCACATTTTCTAATTCTCTTTTTATAGGCTGCAAGAATGTGCAAACTAAGAATAAGTTGAATGAAGAAATTTTAAAAATAGTGGAAAAGAGGATACTTTTTTTAGCTTTTTAAATTTTCTGTGGTTCTTGGGACAAGGGGGTACATTAGCATTTTCCCAAACTGGGCAGAAAAAGATAGTTACTCTCCCAATGGTCTAATTCTCTAAACTTAACAAAGAATCCATTGAATGTAGTCTATAGAAAAAAGCATCTACTTTAGTTTTCTTGAAAAACGGTCACTTGATATGATTGTTTAATGACCTCATTGAGCTAAAAACTGTTTTCAAAATATTCATTGTATATCATTCATAAAACGTACTTCCTTTCTTTTCCAAAACAATTGACTAACATAATATGCACAGAGTAACTGGACTGTATGAATGATTTACAATGAAGATTTTGAAATCAAGTTTTTGTTCAACAGAATGACTAAACAATCATATCAAATGATGTGTACATTAAAATAGCTAGATCTAATGCTGCTTTTGATTTTTGATGTTATATTCTTTATGGTGAGTTCTGCATTGAATGCCTAGAAAATATATTACTGGTTTATAGATAAAGAGATAATAAGAACCAAATTTGTTTAAAATCTAACCATATGTCCAATTAAATACACTTTTTTCAAATAATATTATTTAAGCACTTTCTATAGCTCTGAAATAATAATGGACACCAAGGACACTAGACAGAAAAACAAAAAACAATACCCTTTTCTCAAAAAGATAACTCCCTAGTGGAGGAGACAAATAAACTCAAGAAAATGTCAGATACTAAAAATATTATGTGCAGAACATTGAAATAGAATGAGTGATGAAACCTTATTCAATAGATAGATTACTTTAGATCTATTGTGTGGGTGATATTTACTCAGAGATCTAAATGGAAGGAAGGATCCAATCACATGAACATCAAGAATTAAGTCTTTTAGATGAGGCACAACATAAAACTGGGAACAATCGGTGTTGGCAGGGATGTGGTGAAAAAGGAACTCTCATTCATTGTTGGTGAAAATGTTGCCTGGTTCAACCCCTATGAAAAATAGTTTGGAGATTTCTGAGAAAAGTCAGAATAGAGCTGTATGCCCAGCAATTTCATTTCTTGATATCAGCTTCCAGTATACAAAAAATTCATTTAAAAGAATATATGCAATCATTCACGACGGCACTGATCTCAATAGATGACTGCAGTAAAACTAGGTGATCAATGACAGATAAATGGATGATGAGGATATCATTTGTATCACTTGTCATCCCGTTGATCTTCAATTTGCTCAAGTGGGCACCAGTAACATCTCCATTAGTTCCTGTCTCATGCTAGTGTAGCCCAATGGTATCTGCTCGCTCCAGGAGCAGGAAAAGCCTCAAACCGTTCGTTCAGGGTTTTGATGAAGAAGTCTGACCATCTCATAGGTGGGCGGCCACACATTCTTTTGTCGTCCCATAGAATCCAGTCAGTAACAGCTCTAGTCCAGCGGTCATCTCTAATTACATTACATGTCCGGCCCATCTGATTTTCGACACCTTAGCAAACAAAACAGCATCCCTGATTCTTGATTGTCGATGGAGATCAGAGCTCCAGATTCCTTCTCTCACTTGAACGAAATGTGATATTCCAAGCAGTGCTCTTTCGATTCCTCTTTGGGATACCCAAATAGTGCTCTTGTCCTGTTTTCATAGGGCCCAGGTCTCTGAGGTGTATGTTAGTGCAGGAAGAATAGTGGAATCGAAAAGATGTGCCCGGAGCTGGAAGTTCTTCGTCCTCTTAACAACTGTTCGACGCTCTTGAAGGCATTCCACCCTGCTCTCTCCTTCCTGTGCAGTTCTGGTGCCAAGTCATTCCTCATGTTGAGTTCTTGACCCAGGTACACATAGCTGCTGCATTCAGAGATGTTCATTCCATTGAGAGCAAATGGAATGTCAGGGACTAGTTTATTTTTCATGAACATTGTCTTGGTGAGATTCAGGTGCAGTCTGACCTTTCCACATTTATGGTCAAAGTCAGCCAGCATTTGTGCCACTTGGCTAATGTTTGGTGTTATTAGTACACGAAGCGGAGGTGGTGTAATTGCCAACCATCTATCTTCACTCCCATTCCTTCCCATTCCAGTCATCACATGATGTTCGCAAGGGTGGCACTGAAGAGTTTTGGTGAAATGATATCGCCCTGCCGAACCCCTTTCTTTATGTTAATGATCACTTTCTTGTAGAATGGTGAGATCCTGGTGGTGAATCTGTAATACAGCTCGCAGAAGATCTTGATGTACTGAGTTTGAACACCCTGTTTGGCTAAGGCTTTGATGACCACTTCAGTCTCAACAGAAACAAAGTCCTTCTTTAAATCAATGAAAATTAGACAGAGCAGCATCTTGAACTCTCGCAAAATTTTAATGAGCTTGGTCACTGGTGGATATGGTCGATTGTGCTGAATTTTTTTTGGAACCCGGCTTGCGCACATGGTTGTCCTTCATCTAGTGTTCTGCCTATTCTATTCAGGATGACTAGAGATGTCGTGAATGTCTCCCTTCTTGTACAACAGAACTGTCCTGCTGGTTTTCCATTGGGACAGAAACTTGCATTCAGACAGGTAGCATGTGAAGAGCCGAGACAGTGTACTGATGAGTACTGACAGCAGATTCTTCAGGTGTTCGGGTCTGACCTTGTCTGGACCAGGTGCTATACACGTCTTTACCGACGAAATGGCATGTCGGATTTTGGAAGGGAGGATGTTGGGAACAACATATCCATCCTACGGAATTTGGGATGTGGGCAGATGGACATGGCTGTCAAAGAGATCAGAGTAGAAATCATGAATAATCCTCTCTATTGCTCTTCTAGAAGATGTTATAGATCCATCAGGACATGGGAGGGCAATCATCTTGGTCTTGTAGTTGGCAAAGGACAGGCGAGCATTGCAAACACTTTTCCCGGCTTCTGCCACATCAGTCAACACTGGCTGCTCTTCTCTCTTTGAGGTCTTCCTATATCGCTTTTCTGCACAGCTTTGTGAGCTCGGATGTTACCTTGTGATTGCCTGAGGCTCATGTCAAACCACATTGGTGAATGAGCTTGAGAATTTCTGAAGACAGGCATCTATTTGTGGCTTTTCCACTCTTGGCATTCCTCATGCAGTCATGGAGGTGCTGAACCGTTGATTGTATTCCTCGTCAATGCTGTCAATAACGGCATTTCCCATGTTGCTGCAATAGTGCCAAAGAGCTCCCAGTTGGTGGTCATTCTGGGAGTTCTCTTCTTAAACTTAAACTTTGCAGTCCTTTCTCCCTGCTCAAAATAGAATTTTGCACGAAGGAGACAGTGGTCCGATCCCGTTTGGAATATGTGTATGTATGTATATAGATACATGCATATATATATATATATGCAATGGATTACTATGCAGCTGCAAGAAAAATGAATTATTCAATTCACTACAACTTAGTTGGAACTGAAAGATATCATGATAAGTGAAGTAACTCAGAAGAAGAAGGACATGATCTCACTTTTCTCTAGTATGTAAAATAATAGGACAACTGAATGCAGAGTATCAAAGGGGCATAGCTAGATTGCTCTGAACCCTAGATTATAAAAAAAGGAGAAATATTGGGAAGGAAAGAAATCGAGTGGGAGAACTAGAAGAGATGGACAAGAGCTAATAGGGGCAGAGCTCAGGAGTCTCAAGCATATCAATGGTATAGAGGTATGGTATATCTATACACCTAAACCACAGGGCCAACAACACTGAAAGCATGGGATCCAAACTACAACAACTAGACTTAAAAGTGTACCTGTCAAGGAGGCAGGTGTGGGGTGGGAGGGAATCTGGGGATACTTTTGGAGAGAAATTAATACTAGAAGTGGGATTGTTGTTGGAACATTATATGCCTGAAACTCAACTATGAACTTTATATATAATGGTAACTTAATAAGATATTAATTAAGAAACAATATTTATGACTCACAACATTTAAGAACACCAATTCCTAACTAAATTCTACAATGATGGAGAGAAGAGAGTTGGGGTTCCAGTGAAATATTTGAGTCTGGGCATGATTATAGGAAACTTCTTAAGGTGTTTCAGGACATTAAGTATCTTTCCCCAGACATTACAGAATTTTATAATATTAAACTGCAGGAAAATTTCCAGCTCATTTCTCATTTGAAAAAGGCAATAATTTTGAATATGTTAATTATATATGTCCACTGCTATATTTTAATGACATTAAGACACAGTTGGGACTTAGGATGAACAGAAACAAGTGTAAGTTTACCTTTGCTTTTAAGAAAATGCTGTTCAATTGATCAAAATGAATTTTTTGTGTTTATTTTGATAAATTTATAGACCAAGGTTTCCTAAATACAGCAAACTACCATCTTTTGTTTCTGGCCACAACCAGCAGTGCTAAGGGATCACTCCTAGTAGTGCTTAGGGAACCATATGAAGTGCTGGGAATTCAACCCAAGTCAGCTGCATATAAAGCAAGTACCCTACCCACTCTACCATCTCTCCAGCTCAACAGGCTGACTATCTTGGGCACTCTTATTTTAATCAGGCTGTAGAGAAGGTACTCAATAGAGTTCTGAATGATTAAAAACAATAAACCACAGGAATGGCAAGATAGTACAGTGGGTAGGGTGCTTGCCTTGCACATGGCCCACAGGGTTCAATCCCCAACATCCCATATGGTCATCCCAAGCACCGCCAGGAGTAATTCCTGAGTGCAGAGCCAGGAGTAACCCCTGAGCATTGCTGGGTGTGACACAAGAAGAAAAAAAAAGGCCGCCCCAGAATCTATCTGCAGCACCCTAAGTAATCCCCGCAAGCACCTCCAGGAGTGATCCTTGAGCCCAGATACAGGAGTTAGCCCTGAGCACTGCCAAGTATGGCCAGGAAAAAAAAAAAAAAAGTCCACACACAATCCGTGGTCATTTGCAGCTTATTCCTCTTTCCATAACTGGAGGATTAGTTGAATGACCTAGAAAAAGCAATGTGTGTGCTTGCTGGACTTGTTTGGCCTGCTTTCAATAAGTTCACCTTCTCACATAGACCCATATTTACATTACATTTTTCCCATCCTCCTTAAGCAATTAAAAGCTCCTTTGGGTTATCTTTTGGCTGATCCTCTACTGTTTCTCCAATACTTTAGCCTTAACCTCAAATATTTAGTAAACAAGTATTTATTGTGTTGTCATGGCAGTAGGTCTTTGATAGAGCCCATTCTGGAGCATCATCTGTGGGAAGATCAAGAGAGGAGGGAATGTTTGAGGAACAAAGTAAACTTTTAAAGCTTTCATGGACTTCTCACCACGTGGGCCTATCCATGGCCCAGCAGAATTGGTAATTGATACTCTCCAAGCACTTTACACACAACGCATGGCTCCTGCATTTATTGCTTTGATTTGTTGGAAACCTTCATGTGGAATGATGTGTTCGGCTTGTAGTGACCCATGAAGGGTAGGGATCAAGATCACCGACAGATGACGGATCATATTTCCGATGTCAAAATCCAGCTTGAGCAAGGAACTTGCTAAATTCTTTATTTCAAACATTTTTCGCAATGAACATTAAGTATTAGTATACCTCTTATACAGATTAAGTGATTAAGGTTTAGAGAATGGTTGGTCTTAAGATCTCAAAGGCAAAAGAGTCTCAATCTTAGCCAACTAATGTGGAAGGCAAAGTGCCTACCTTTGGCATGTTACTGACACTCCTAAGCTTGCCCTGGGAGGTGATAAACATTTATGTAGCTTATTTTCAGGATTGAAACCAAAAGGAAGCTCACTAAACTGCTTTACATTAACATGTCAATCAGCCTCTGCCAGCCACCTGGTCCCTGGTTTCCCCAGTGTTGTACTTACCTTGTTTTGCTGCTGTAATCTGTGGGCAGCATTTACAGAAAACAGTCCTGAAGGGAGGCCTGAGTGTCTGTTGCTTCTTCTTGGTAGATTGGTGAGAGGGTCAGATATGGAACAGATTGACGAGGGACAGATTTTAGGTTTCACTTCACTGTGGCAAAAGATGCCTGTCAGAAATCAGGCTTCTTACTTAACAATACTAGTTTTTTTTAAATACCACAAACCTCTTTAAAATGTCTTTGTGCGGGTCACAACTCTTAATAGATCTGACCCGAGAAGGATTTGAGTATTTGGCCTGCAAAGGAATCCCAAGCCCTGGGCTGCCTGGTTTGCTGGTGGGGCTCAAGAACAGTAGAAGAAAGAAACAGTTGTGGATGTGGGTTAATGCTGCTCCTCAGCTTCAGACTAAAGCTTTCTGGCCTTGTTTCTTGCCACAGCAAGAGATTGCCTAACAATTTATTGTTACTTATTAATTTTTGAATTGTTAAAGGCCTTTCAAAACACAAACGCCTAACAGGAAGTACTTAGCAATAAATGCCTGAGTATATAATGATCTGTGAATAATATACCACTTTCAATAAGACCATAGTCTTCTTTAATTAAATCATTTGTTTTGTATTTGGGGGCCACACTGGTGATGCTCGGGGCTTAATCCTGTCTTTGCACTCAGGAATCACCTGGTGGGAATGCTGGAAATTGAATTCTGGTTGACCCCATGCAAGTCACTGTACTATTGTTCTGTTCCATCAAATTAGTAAACTACAGATAAAAGTGAATTTTGACTTTATAAATGTTGTAATACTTTATAAATGTTGTAATTTTTTTTATAATCAGATGGAAAGTTTCCTGGAAATCACTTTCCAGATCAATCCTAAAAGCTAAATATAATGCTGTCAAATATGAGCCACTCTTTACCTTCATTTTATATTCTAGTTGGCAGGTTTTTAATATTTACTTATTCTTTATTGGATTATGCTACAGCATACATTGACAGTGGTCCAAGTTGGGAATAAGTATGTTTTCAACCCATCATAGACCCATTAGCTTATTGCTCAATAGATTTCCAGATAGATTCCCATTTATCCCATGTCAAAAGCTAAAATTAGCTTTTCTTCTTTAGTTTAATCCCTGATTAAAATAATAAATTTACTACAAAAACAAGCTTCTGCTCTTCCATCAACTCTCCTTCAGCCTAACTTTCTAGAAGGAAACTCTCTAGAAGGAGTAGACATAGAACATTGGTGTTTTAACCTCTGAAAGACTGTTATCCTTTTGTCATTGTTTTTGGTTTGGATTTTGAGACCACACCTAGTAGGGTCTACTCCTGGCTGTATGCTCAGGGATTACTCTTGGCAGGCTCAGGGAACCAAGTATCATGTGAGTGGGATCAAACCCAGGTTGGCCTCATACAAGGCAAGTACCATACTGCTATACTATCACTCCGACTGTCAAAATCGCTAATTCTTACGTTAGACTATAATTAAGATTTTCTGAACTGTTATTCCATTTTCAGTGGATAAATTATCCCATTCCAGCTTGCCCTTATGTTTGTGTATGGAAAATTGTATTTAGTGAGAGAGAAGTAGTAAAGTAAATAAGTAAAATCAATTTTCCCCATTGGATTTGTTTGTTTGTTTGTTTGGACTACATTCAGTGTTTCCCAGAGGCTACTGTAAGCTCAGTGCTCTCGGAACCACGAGTGTTAAGGCTCAAACATGGTCCTCCTGTAGGCTATGTATGTACTCAGTTCGTTGCATTTTTCTCTCTAGCCCTCAAATGTATTTTGAAAAAGTGATGCCTGAGTTATCCATCACATTTTGGATTAAATTAATTTTCTGAACTGCCTTTGCAATGTATCAGTATTTTAAAACATAAAGAATGGATTTCTATGGCATGGCGTGGGGGAGTTTTTAGTTTTCTTCACTGTAGGACTAAATCTATATCTAGATAATGCCCCACCTGTCCTTCTTTGGGAAGCTCATATTTACTACTGTATTTCCTGCTCCTGGCTTTAACGGTTTTAGAAAAATCTATTCGTGAATGGATGAACGCACTCAAGCCATGTCTAGTGCTATACCGGACACAGATGTACCTGTATTGCTCAGACCTCTACTCTAGACCTGATAGTGTCCTGTCATAATTTAGTTCTATTTCCACATTTAGAATGAGTACTTCAAAAAAAAATTTACTAATCACATGTGTGCCCCTTTATTTTAGTATTTCTTAATATTTGTATTTCCTTAGTACATGCTTCTTAAATGCTTGCCTTTAAGAAAAGAAGGAAGGAGGGAGATATATATGTAGCTGGCGGGTTAGGATAGATAGATGGATGAACAAAACAGATGCATAGATGGACAAAGGGAAACTCAAAGGGGAAAATAATCTTATCAATCTCCTGTGGCGCTGAACTGAGAGTAGGGCTTTGAGACTATTGGCATTAATGAGAAGCAGAGTGAGAGGTAACACTTCAGAGTTTAGGGCCCCACACAGCATGATACTGATGTGGTAAGAAGTACAAGAAGAATAAAGTCCATTATAATGTCAAAGAAAGAATACAGAAGGGAGATGTACTTAACCTAAAGGCTAGTTAGATTTTAGGTTAAGTACATCTAATAATTTTGCCTGTACTCAATATGCCAAAAACAGTAACAACGATGGTCCTCATTGCCCTGATCCTGAAAGAGCCCCCAATATGCCATCGGGCTACACTAGCACATGACAGGGACGAATAGAGATGTTACTGGTGCCCGCTCAAACAAATTGATGAACAATGGAATGACAGTGATACAGTGATAATATGCCCAACTCAGAAGAAAAATGACAATAATGTCTAAATCATTAATGGAAAAATGTTAAGAAAACAACCTAAGTACTGCATACTAGATGGCTACATTATTTAAAAAAGCATTATTCTAGGGTTTTGATAGTATAAAAATCTTGTTGATTCTAACCTCTTAGAAAAAGCAAACCCTGCATAAACAAAGCCTGTAGTTCTGTGGGTTTTAAGAACCTTAACACTATTATTCAAGATAATGTGTTCTTCACTTAGATACCTGTCTTATGCATGTCAATTTTGACAATTATGAATACAGAAGGTAATCATCACCATAAAGCCTGTGTTCTATAAATAGACTTATCTAACTGCCATTGTGAGTTACTTATCTATAATAGCAATCCTGAATAAACTCATTTGTCACAATCATTTCAGTTTGATGAATACTACACTAGAGACATGTACTTGATGACAATCTCCAACAAAAACTGATCCATCCATCGCTGTCTCTAAAATAATAATTATGTTTTCTGGCATTTGTATGTGCTTTCTTTGGTGATTCTCCAGGGACTGGATTCTATAACTACCAATCACTGAATCAATAACCATGAGAAGTAAAGCCTTGTTCAAAATTGTTCTAAAAGTTATGGCATTTTTGAGCAATACAAAATAATTGCACCGTCCTGTTTTCAGTAAAAAATAATGCATCTAGGGAACAAAAACTGTGCACAGATGACACATTTAACAAGTAGTCCCAGTAGGGTATAGTTAAGTCTTTATAAATATATCCTACAAAGTAGTTCTTCTAACAGGTTGAGAAATATCTATAATTTGTTTTCTGAGTCTTTAAATTAAATGGAATCATCTTTTAGTAGAGCTCTCAGGTTTTAGTAATTCAAATCCATCTTTAAGGAAAACAAAGTAGAAGAGCTGAAACTATTTTCTTAGGAATCAAAGTAAGTGTGCACTGGAAAAATGTTTTGTTTGAATACAAACTTTATGTCTTGGACAATCATTTCCATTTGAGTTCTAATTGCAGCTTTTCCAAGACGAGGCATAAATATGAGACGATTGGCTTGGAGGAACAGGCATGCAATTTGCCTATCTCCTATCAAGTCGTCTATATGATCTATGACTGCACCAGGTGTTGTAAAGAAATTATCTGGAACTGATTAAAACTCTGGAGAGGAATGGGGAAGACGCTTTCATTCTTTCAGGAGCGGTTCTTCCAGAGAGCGCGAGCGCCCTCTAGGTTGCATTACAACTGTGATGACGCCAAGGTGACCACTGCCACCAGCGAGTTATAGGGAAGGGGCCGGATTCCTCCCCTGGGAGAATGATCTGCACGGGACAAAAGAGACTGACGGCAGGAAGGAAAAACTGCTTGCGGCGGCCGACAAACTAAACGTACGCCGAGTTGACAGGCGCGCGTCCCCCACCGTTCCCCCCCCCCCACCTCCCCCTTACCCCATACACCCGCCGCCTTGTGTCATCTTCCTGTTCGGAAGTCTTAGTAGGTTGCTGGGACAGAACAGGGGGCGCCTGCTCCACCCGTCAGGTATCCGGTTGGAAGAAAAAACAGTCTCAACAACTTGATTCTCTCTGTGAAATGATCAGTTTAGCCGACCATCCGTCTCCAACCGCCGATCATTAGGGAAGGAGAGGAAGGAGCGCATCAGAAGTTCCTTTTCTGTTCTAACCGCAAATCATATGGTTGTCCCTCCTTTCTATTCTACTTAGAGCCCTGTAACTTAAATTCCATGCTCCTCCTGGAATGCAGGCGGCGGAGCTTCTTTGAGAAAAATGAACCCTGTGCATGTGTTTTGAATTTTTTTCTGGGCTGATTTGTGATGATAATCAGTCAAGTTACATTTCTTGTGTGTCTTGCTGGCGGTGTAATAAACACAGGGCACTGATGACTATAATTTTCTGGGTGATGTTGCAATGGAGGGAATAAACAGCCCAGTGTTGAACTTTGCAGCTTGCTCCCTTCCTGTATGTAAATTGCCTTTATAAAGTGGGGTTCACAACAGCGCCAGACTGCAGCCTGTAGCTCATGCTCCCTTGTCGTCATTAGTCATTAGCTTCCAGCCTTATCAGGCACCTGGCAGGAAAGCCTCTCCAGTCTCCACTAGGTTCTACCACCAGGCTGCCTCTTAGGTGAGGAAGAATGAAAGAAGAGACTCTAAAATCCCCGCTGAGAGGTGGGTAGGCTTTGTTACTATTATTTGGATAAAGTGGCTAAAATAAAGATGTTTTAGGAGTAGGGGCTGCTTGACTTGTGGGGGGAGGCAGAGGGAGGTGGGATATAGAAGGAATGATCAGTCTACTGTTTTCAAGATGAGCAAGAGTTCTTAATGTTTACAGAAATACATGAGCAGAAATCTTGATGGAATTTGGCATTTCTGGGCAGTTTTCATAAAATGTTCTCACCTAAATGTTGCAGAAATAGGGTTATGGTAGAATGTGGGGGAGGTGGGGAAAGGGGGTTGACATGAACAAAGTCATTATATGAAAAATCCATGTAAGTGGAAACAAAAAGGGGCTAGTTACATTAGATCCGCATATCAAGTTTAGGTAGTATCAAGTGTTGTTTGGGGTTTGGAGCCACACCCAGAGGTGCTTAGGGCTTGCTCTTGGCTCTGCATTTACGGATCACTCCTGGCTGGGTTCAGCTGGACCCTGGTTGGGGGCTGGAGCAATAGCACAGCGGGTAGGGCGTTTGCCTTGCACTCGGCCGACCCGGGTTCGATTCCCAGCATCCCATATGGTCCCCTGAGCACTGCCAGGAGTGATTCCTGAGTGCAGAGCCAGGAGTGACCCCTGTGCATCGCTGGGTGACCCAAAAAAAGCAAAAAAGCAAAAAAAAAAAAACAGCTGGACCCGGGTTGGCCACGTGCAAAGCAAGCGCTCTACCCACTGGACTATCTCTCTGGCCCTAGTAACAAGTGCTGTTTTAAACTGAGCTGAGAGCAGAATTTCTCAGCCAGTCTCCAAGGAGAGAGAAGTCTGTTTCTTTCTCCCGGTTTGAGAGCAAACCAAGGAACAGTTTAGGCTACAGATCTCATTAGGACAAATGAGGTGGTTGTGCCTGCAAAACAAATCCCTGCCCAAGACCAAAGAAAACCCGCTTCACCGGCTATTCTTGGTGTGACAGCTGTTATTCCCAAGTGTCTCAGCCCAAGCAGGCAAACCCCAAAATGGCAGAGCTCCTGGCAGCAAGGGGTCATGGCAGGCTGCAGCAGTAAGAGCCAGGTAGTTGGCCGTGCACGTCATGATAACTCGCTGCAACCCTTTTCTCGCTCGCGCCCAGACCAAGTGCATGCGGCTTCCCGATCAGCGCTGGCGCGACTCCCCGCGCCCCGGGTCTGTCCGCTGCAGCCGGGCATCTCGCAGCGACTGGCTTGCAGCGCACCTCTGCTCTGCAGGGCTTCCCTCTCGCCTCTCCCTCTCAGAGCTGCACAGGCTCGGAGCCAAAGTCTCAGTGTTAACGAGTCACAGTTGTTGTATTGTTGCTTGTTGTGGGGCGGAGAGGGAGGGTGGCACGGGAGCAAGAGATTAACTTTGTAAAACTTCTCCAGGATCGCCACCGAAATAAACCCGGGGCGGGAGAGGGGATCCCAGGACTAAGTAACGACTTTTTAAAACAATGCAATGGGTGAGGCTCGCGGAGTTCTCAGGTGGGATTATCTGAGACGGGATCCGGGAAGTCCAGGGAGCACCTGGGGATGCAGACCCCCGAGCCATCATCCTTGCTCGCCCCGGGTCATTCCAGGTCGCCCCCTGCGCGGAGCCACCGCTCACCTAACTCGCCTCTTCCTCACGTGTTCTTGGCACCGAGGGGATTAAAATTGTAAGGGAAAAACTTACATGCGGAACGGACAGAGTGTTCTGGGCGACTACTGGGGGCGGGGGCCGTGACATGCAGATTGTGGGTTTTTTCCCCTCCTTTAGTGCAGAGACGAACTTTATTTCCGCCCCCTCCCCTCCACATTCCTGACCTCTCCCTCCCCCCCCCCCTTTCCCTCTTTCTTGCCTTCCTTCCCCTTCCAAGTTCTGGGATTTTTCAGCCTCGCTCGGCTTTGGCCAAAAGCACAAAAAAGGCGTTTTCGGAAGCGGCTTGGCCGCGCACAAGGGCCATTTGTTTGTTTTGGGACCCGGGGCAGGAAATCTTGCCCGGCCTGAGTCACGGCGGCTCCTTCAAGGAAACGTCAGTTGTTCTCTGGTCGCCCTCGCTCGCCGCGCGCCCCTCGGACCGCTGCCGCCCATGGGGGAGATGCAGGGAGCGCTGGCCCGGGCCCGGCTCGAGTCGCTGCTCCGGCCGCGCCACAAAAAGCGGGTGGAGGCGCAGAAACGCAGCGAGTCCTTCCTGCTCACGGGACTGGGTAAGCGCGCGGGGGCCCGCACCCCGCGCCCCCCGGCTCCGCCGCAGGGGGCCCGAGGGGCTGGGGGAAGGCGCGGAGGGGCTGAGGCTGGGGTGGGCGCCGGAGGGAGCTGGGGGAGCAGCCCGGGGGGCCTGGCCGCAGGCTGACCCCTAAGACCAGAGCCGGCGGGGCCGCTCTCCGCGGGCGCCCGATGACCCGGGGGCCGCGGGGGAGCGTCGGGGGATGCACCAAGCGGGAGCTGGGGGAGGCTGGCCCGGGGGATTCCCGGCAACTGGTGGGCGTTCGGGACCCCCTGGTGTGAGTTGGACAAAGTGAGACTTGGAGAAACCCGGCCCCAAGCCGTTTCCCCCGGCGCCGCCGGAGCGCCGCGACTCTGATTTCCTTTGCAGGGTGGAATCAATGAGAAAAAAAAGTGGAAAATTACCCGGGCTCTCCCTCCCTCCCCGCCCCCGTCGCCCGCGGTTCCCCTCTCTCCCGCCGGGAAGCCGAGGGAGGCTGATAACAGCCCGGAGCGCCCGGCCCTCCCCGCTCCCTCCCGCCCCACCCCCTCCCTCCCGCCCCACCCCCTCCCTCCCGCCCCACCCCCTCCCTCCCGGGAACCTCCCGCCGCCCGTCCGCAGCCACCAGCCCGGGCGGCGCGGGGGGCGGGGGCGGGGCCGGGGCGGGGCCTGGCAGCGCCGTTTCCGCCTCGTCGCGTGAGCCCCACCCCCGGCCCCGCCCCCTGTGCCGGCGCAGCGCTTATAAGGCGGGCGGCGCGGCCCGAGCCCAGAGTGGGCTGAGTTGAGTCTCTTGAGCCTGTCTGCTCCCCGCGCGCGCGCGTCTGGCTATGACGGTGAAAACCGAGGCTGCTAGAGGCACCCTCACTTACTCCAGAATGAGGGGCATGGTAGCAATCCTGATCGGTGAGTGCAGGAATGGAACGACTTCTCCTTTAGGGTACCCCCGACATTGACTTGGTGTCCGAAGGTCTGGCGTCGTCTGTGTGTCATGGTGTGTTTGTGGCGTCGGTCCAATGTTACGCGGTCATCTAAATGTTTATTTCTCTTCTCATACACAGCTTTCATGAAACAGAGGAGGATGGGGCTGAACGACTTTATTCAGAAGATTGCCAATAACTCCTATGCTTGCAAACAGTAAGTTTGGCTGGGGGTTGTGGAGGAGAAAAATCAGTTTAGTTGGAATTTACCTGCCAGGGAAGACACTATCCTTGTTGGTTGAGATGCTGATCACCTCTCCCCGGGGGCAAGGACCCCTTTTCTCTTTACATTCTAATTTATGTTCTTAAGACACCTGATACAATTTTTTTTTAAGAACAATTTGGCTTGTTTTACAGGTGCAAGGACATTTTTTGTTTGCTCAATTCACCCTTTTTTCTCCGAGAGTAACTCTCGGTCTGTATTCGAGCCGGGTTCGGTTTTTTCATATAGCTGTTAATTTCTTTGACTCATGTGGTTGTTCCTATCTATGTTAAGCACTGGGGTAGTCTTTCAATTCCCAGGAAGTTGAGCCAGAAACTCTACTGTCGGTGCGGGTGTGCCCTCTGGTGGTGAGTTGGGAGGCGCTAAATCGTTTATTCCTTCTCTGCAGCCCTGAAGTTCAGTCCATTTTGAAAATCTCCCCAACGCAGGAGCCTGAGCTTATGAATGCCAACCCTTCTCCTCCAGTAAGTAGTCTCTTTTTGTTTTTACATCTGTGGAGGAATCTTGTAAATGAGTCAGTATTCCTGCATTGATTAATTGAAAGAGCATTTCTAGAGGTTAGTGTCAAGGCAGGAATGCCTAGGACATGGCATAACAAGTGACATAAGCACTTAAGTATTGAGTCCATGGAGTATTCTTAAAAGCATATTGCATCAAGTTTTAGCTGTTTACGAAGATATGATTGTGTATATTTTCATTACCCTTTGCTTCAAATATTAACATGTATGATGATAAGTAATTTTAAGTGTGTTTTAGCTACCAGTTGCAAATGTCATATCGTTTTATGTTTTCTGATTCTTATTGTTAGTGTTTTCCTTTGTGAAGCTAGGATATTAAGGTTTTTTTTTTTTCTCCTCTTCCCTAGCCAAGTCCTTCTCAACAAATCAACCTTGGCCCATCATCCAATCCTCATGCTAAACCATCTGACTTTCACTTCTTGAAAGTGATTGGGAAAGGCAGTTTTGGAAAGGTAATTGGAAATCTCAAAGACCTCATTTTTGTGGTGCACTTGCATGTGTACCATTTTTGAAGAAGGAAAAAAAAACATTTAAAATTACCACATTCTTGAATGTGGGTAACTAATGATTTATTTTTTTCCCCTGAAACTTCAGGTTCTTCTGGCAAGACACAAAGCAGAAGAAGCATTCTATGCTGTCAAAGTTTTGCAGAAGAAAGCAATCCTGAAAAAGAAAGAGGTATGAGTTGTACTTCATGGGTTGAGGCTGGAGCTAGCCCTTCATTGAATAATATCATTTTTTTTTTTAATTTTTTTGGTGCCAAGTTAAAATTTGCCACTAATGCTTAATTGCCCTTTTTCTAGGAAAAGCATATTATGTCTGAGCGGAATGTTCTGCTGAAGAATGTGAAACACCCTTTCCTGGTGGGACTTCACTTCTCTTTCCAGACTGCTGACAAACTGTATTTTGTCCTCGACTACATTAATGGTGGCGAGGTGAGCACGGCAACAGGAGCGGGACTAACCTTTGCATCTCTGTGCTCGACCTCCTTGTTTTTTAGAAGAAAACTTTTAAATGCTGCTTAGGGAGAAAAAGTTACCAGAATTAGCTTTTCCTTTCATGTGCCAGGCTTCAAATAGTTAATAGACTATTTAGGGCCTTTTCCTGCGATTGTTCTCTTTAGCTATATATGTCAAGACTAATCAAATGTATTGTTAGTGGCCTTTGGCAGCCCAGACTAACATTGGTTCTGTCTCTCCTCCAGTTGTTCTACCATCTTCAGAGGGAGCGCTGCTTCCTGGAACCACGGGCCCGCTTCTATGCTGCTGAAATAGCCAGTGCCTTGGGTTACCTGCACTCCCTGAACATCGTTTATAGGTGAGCTTGCAAGCACTGAAAGTTACCCTCCTGGATAGCCTTTCCTGGGGCCTAAAAATAATTTGTATCTTTTTCCAGCTCAATCACCTAAAGCCAAATCCCTAGCATGTGAGCCGCCTTATAAACTCCAGGCCACTAGGGAATGAGCTGGCTAGGTCTAATCTAATAGCAGAACAAGGACTCCCATATTCACTGTACAACTCCTACGAGTTTAAGTTGCTTCTAATAACCTTCCCAAAGGGTTTTTGCAAAAATTTTGAAATTACTTAATGCAACTAACTACTTTTCTATTCTTTTTTTTTTCTCCCAGAGACTTAAAGCCAGAGAATATTTTGCTGGATTCCCAGGGACACATTGTCCTGACTGACTTCGGACTCTGCAAAGAAAACATCGAACACAACGGCACAACATCCACCTTCTGCGGCACACCTGAGGTAGGTGTCCCCTTCCCAGAGATCCTTTCAACTACAGAAGCAGTGAACTATGCCAGAGATTTCCTAGCCCAAATTTAGGACCGGTCATTACATGTGCTGCTAAATACATCATGAAAAAAATCCCAAGACCGTCTTATTTTGCTTTCACTCAAATGAGTTGGGGCTTTAGTTGTTTTGCTTTTGGCAAGATCCGCATCATAAAGGTGTCTGTCTGATCTCCAAGTAGTAGATGCCAGTAGTTGAGTGCCCCATAGTTTCCTAAAGCATCACTCCTTACCAGTGGACCTGAGGTGTTTCAGCCCTTCTGAAAACATACCTAGGCCTGGGATGGCCTACTTAACACGAACTCTAGGACTCTAACACTTTACTTTGTCTCTCTTTCAGTACCTTGCGCCTGAGGTGCTTCATAAGCAGCCTTATGACAGGACCGTGGACTGGTGGTGCCTAGGTGCCGTTTTATATGAGATGCTATACGGCCTGGTGAGTAGCTGGTTGAGCATTAGAGAATTACTGCCCTGAAACATGTAGAACATTAGTCTCAAAACCAAGACCGTATCTGTGCACACATGTCCCATGGTAGAACTGGCCATTATCTTGCCCATAGAGTACCTTGTCAGACACTGATGACGACGAAGGCAAATTAGGGTTTTTTTTGTCTTTTAACTTTCCAGATTTTCTTTTTTCCAAATTCACATCTGACTAGATCTGAGCAGATGTTACATAGTGTGAGTTAAAAACAAGAATCAGTATCAACCTCCTAAGAAAGGTTGGAGGTAAACCAAAAAATGAAGAACTTGGGGCTAGAAATATGGGGTCTAGCACTGAGACTTTGAGCGTGCAAGGCCCTAGGTACAGCAGCCAGGGCAACTTGAAAAAACAATCCCAAGCACCACTGGGTGTGGCCCTCCCACCAAAAAAATGTCAAGGGCAAAGAGAACATTAAGGAAAAGACTATCAGATGTCAAATGCAGCCAAATTAATTGCAGTTTGAATCTTTTTTTTCTCTTATGGTAACGTGCTCTACCATTTCCTCCTTTCTACTAGCCTCCGTTTTACAGTCGAAATACTGCTGAGATGTATGACAACATTTTGAACAAGCCTCTCCAGTTGAAGCCAAATATTACAAACTCTGCAAGACACCTCCTGGAGGGCCTCCTGCAGAAGGACAGGACAAAGAGACTGGGTGCCAAGGACGACTTTGTAAGTCATCTTGTCCACTCTTCTAGGCTGTCGGGGAAACAGAGTTGAACCTCACTGCCCTTCAAATCCCACTTGTCTAAATTCATCTCCGGTTTCTTCTCAACAGATGGAGATTAAGAGTCACGTCTTCTTTTCCCTAATTAACTGGGACGATCTCATTAATAAGAAGATTACTCCTCCTTTTAACCCAAATGTGGTAAGTTAACTGTTCTAAGTCTAGAGAGACCCAAGGGACTTTTCTTTGAAGTCTCAGTTGCCGTGGTTGTGTGGGGAACTACCTCCCAATACGAATAGGTTTTATTTATTGGTTTCACTTAAGTCCAACTTCATTCATTCATTGTTTTGAGCTCTTGGTTCCACAAGGACCAAAGGGCCCATGCAAAACACTGTCCTCACTTAAACTTTGTCTAGCCTCAGGCTTGTGCTTATAATGGACAGTTATTATGGTAGTTTCCATAGGACAGCTGGGGATAGAGTTGAGTGCCAGGAGTTGGAGCCTGAAGGAGAATTTCCCTGCCCTGTGTCCAGTAGGGGTTCTTGAATGAGTGTTGTTTTCTCTCCCTGCACTAGAGCGGCCCCAGCGACCTGCGGCACTTTGACCCCGAGTTTACCGAGGAGCCAGTCCCCAACTCCATTGGCCGGTCTCCCGACAGCATCCTCCTCACAGCCAGCGTCAAGGAAGCCGCGGAGGCCTTCCTGGGCTTCTCCTACGCCCCGCCTGTGGACTCCTTCCTCTGAACAGTCTGGGGCATGGTTGCAAAGGATTTTGTGTGTGTGTTCAGATGTTTGAGTTAGCGTTGATGGCGGAGCTGCCAGCTGACAGGACATCTTACGAGAGAATTTGCACATCTCTGGAAGCTTGCACATTTTGGCAATCTTAATTGCGCGCTGTTTGCTGGAAGCTTTTCGAAGAGCACATCTTCCTCAGTGAGCTCATGAGGTTTTCATTTTTATTCTTCCTTCCAACGTGGTGCTATCTCTGGAATGAGCATCCATCCGAGGGCCGCCTTAGACAGATGCAGTGGTCTCTGTTAGGAGATGCTGCCCTAAGAAAGATCTTCTGAAAGGTCTGTCTGGGCCATGATAAAGAATCTTATGAAATGTGCCTTTTCTGATGAGATCATGTTAGCTCCAAAGCTTTATCCTATATTGCAGAGTGTTTGTTTCAGTTCTTTATTTTCTTTTGTGGACTTGGTGTGTGAACAGTGGTATGAGTGCAGTTGCCTGATCACTGATGGATTTCCATATAAGCATCAATGTGACGCTTGCGGGGACACTACAATGTGCGACATTGTTTGTTTCTTCCATATTTGGAAGATAAATTTATGTGTAGACTGTTTTCTGTTTTTTGTAAGATATAGTTAACTAAAATTTATTGAAATGGTCTTGCAATGACTAGTATCCAGATGCTTAAAGAAAGCATTGCTGCTACAAATATTTCTATTTTTAGAAAGGGTTTTTATGGACCAATGCCCCAGTTGTCAGTCAAAGTCTGGTGTTTTCATTGTTTAAAATGTCACCTGTAAATGGGCATTATTTATGGGGTGGTTTTTTTTTTTTTTGCATTCCTGATAATTATATGTATTATATAAAGGAAGTCTGTACATTGGGTTATAACACTAGTATATTTAAACTTACAGGCTTAATTTGTAATGTAAATCACCAATTTAATGTACTGTAATTAACATAGATATAATATGTACAATACCCCTTTCCTACCACACAACTTTTTTTGTGTGCGATAAACCAATTTTGGTTTGCAATAAAACCTTGAAAAATATTTACATAAATTGTGTCTTGTGTGTTGTGTGTATGTCAGTTAAGGGGACAATTATGAGCCCCTTAAAAATTGAAAACCAAAAAACACAGCAGTATTTTCCAACAAATACCCCCAATAGCAGTTGCTTCTTACACCAGGGGAGTTTAAGGATAACATAAAAGCAGCTTATATTCCAGGTCTTGGCAGCATTTTGTAGTGTCAGTCATTCATATATGCATCTAAACAAATCTTTTTCAATGTACCTGTCTTGCAAGGACAGACATGAAGTAATATTCCTTATTTTTATTGCCCGCCCTGTGAAGTTGACTATTCTGACTTCAGGCTTGTCTGACTAACAGGCAAGTCAACAAATAGTGGAGTGCACACACTGGGCCAGTCTCTTGTTCTTAGTTCTGGGGGTTGAGCTGTGACTAACACAGTTCTGTGTCTCTAAAGGAATCTAATGGAATAAGCAAACTTTGAAATATCAGTGCAAGTGGTGGAAAATGCCTCCAAAGGAGGCTGAGAGTATTCATAAGTGAATATCATTAATAAGAAACAGTTGGTGTAGAGCTTTGCATTTCGGAGAATACCCATGGCTGTTTTGAAACCAGTGCTGGCCCAGAAAAACCAGAGGGAAACTTTTCAAGCCAAGGTGCGCCCCCACCAAGACCTGCATGCATTCAGCAAAGGCTGTTCCTAGAGCCCATTGGGATATTGTGCCAGAAGGGATGTTGGAAGACCAATAGGTCATGTGTCCAACTGGAGTTTTTTTTACACCCATTCCTAGGAACCCTTAAAATTGATCTTGCTGCTGTGTTTAGCATCTCTATCTCCTTCATTCCCTCCTCTCTGCTTGCACAGCAATTTCCCCCCAGGGAAAGTTGTGGTCTTGTTCCCTTCCATCATGAATTAAGGTTCTTAGAACTCATCTCACCCCACCTAACCATATATCATAAGGAATGAACAGGATATTGAGTTCTTGCCCCTTCACAATCTAATGATGCAAAGGGTCAAGTTAAGTCAGTGACTATTTACAGAAGTTGAGTTACAACTACTACAGAGGTATTAAATATTTTTTTAGACTTAAAACTTTTTTATTTCATATAAGTAAAAAATAATTCAAATAATTCAATTGTTCATTTATATATACAAATGTAATCAATAATCACATTTATTATTATGACTATTTAAATGACTTCTACCTTACTTTATTTATTCTAATTACTTTCAGTGTCTTTTCTCACATAAGTTGTGAATTGTAGGATTATTGTTTTCAATGTCAAATCAAAGGACTGATGTTGATGGGAAAATTTTGTATTTTCAAATCTCAAGTATAATTTGCTTTTTTATGTTCAGGAAATATATTTCTAGTTTACAGAATGTTTTAATAAGGAATTGATTTGAAATTGTATTAAATATTCTTGATGTCAATAAAATAATTGCATTTACTTATCCTTTGATCTATTGATGAACTGAGTTAGGAATTATTCACATGGAGTCTCCCTGATCTTTTTTTTTTTTTTAATTCTGGTGTACCTCACAAGAAATTCTTTTTTTTTTAATTGAATTACCATGAGATACACAGTTACAAGGTTGTTCATGCTTGGGTTTCAATCATACAATGTTCCAATACCCATCCCTTCACCAGTGTACATTTCTCACCACCAATGTCCCAATGTCCCCAGTTTTTCCCTTTCCCACCCCCCCAGCCTGCCTCTATGGCAAGCACTTTTCTTCTCTCTCTCTCTCTCTCTCTCTCTCTCTCTCTCTCTCTCTCTCTCTCTCTCTCTCTCTCTCTTTCCCCCCAGCCCCCGCACGCGCGCATGCGCGTTTTCTCTCTCTCCCCCACTCTGTCTTTCTTTCCTTCTCGACATTATGCTTGTACTATAGTACTGAGAGGTTATCATGTTTGTTCCTTTACCTACTTTCAACACTCAGTTCCTGTCCAGAGTAATCATTTCCAACAAGCATTGTCTTACTAGTCCCTTCTTTATCTTAACTGCCGTACCCCTGTCCTTCCACTTTGGCCATCTTCCACCCTTGGATGGGATTAAACTGAATCTCCTAACAAAGTCAAATGCCAAAATAAGACTATCATGACCAAGAGAACCTAAAATCTGCCTTTTTCCTCCTAAAAACTGAGGCAACCACTGACAGTGGAGACTTATTTTTACTTCTCTCCTCGTCATTCTCACTATCAATAACACATATGAAACTCTATTTGGACACGGCCTACTAGAATCACATTAAGATCTGCACACAGTTCTTGCAGCCTGGGAATTGGCGACCAAATAATAGATAAGAGTTATATATGACAAAGCTTTCCAACTTTCAAAGGGGAAGGATAAGTTTTATTGGGTTGCAATCAATCACTAAATAAGATCTAGTCTGCATTGTTTTATAACTGAAAACACTAGAGGAGCCCCAAGTATTGTCACACAAATGGGAGGAGATCCAATCAAATACAAGTGGGTGGGAAGGGAACAAGAAGGGAACAGGGAAGCTGAGAAAGAACAAGGGATCAATTTTAAAAGGCAAATATTTACAAAGCACTGGGATATCAAGTGGTATATGTGCAGAGGAATCTTTTATCTATGAGACTTGGGCACATCCCTGCTATGCTCACCCTTCTGAGCCTGATGGTTGGAAAGGGGCACAACACACTTATTGCTCATGGTCTGTTTTTGAAAAATAGGTTTGTGAAAATTTATTCTGCTAAGACCTCACAAATTAAAATGAGTCTCAGAAGCCACTACCAGCATGAGGAATAAGTCAATGCTTAAACAAATTTTAAGCTACTAGGGACATGACACCTTCCTTTTGGTACTAATGTGTAGTCAACATGAGGGATAAACAGAAATTCAGAGACAGGGCCCAAGAGAGTGTACAGTGGATAGGGTGCTTGCCTTGCATGCAGCCAAACAGGGTTCAATCCCTTACATTTCATAGGGTCCTCTGAGCACTTGCAAGGAGTAATTAATTACTGAGTGCAGAGCCAGGAGTAACTGATGAACGTTGCCAGGTGTATCCCCCATACTAATTCCACAAACACAAAAAATCCAGAGGTTCCCTGAAATGTCTATTGCCAAGATTTTCAAATTCCCCAAAGGGGGACTGCAGATTATTTGCCAATTCTGTTTCTAAGGAGTGCAACTAGGATAAGCACAATGCCTGGGATATTAGCAAAAAGGAAGGTCTCAACTGCCCTCTTAAGGAGTCATAGCTCCACTCTCAGTTTCAAACAAAGAGTAGCAATTCAGTCAATTCTTTCCTTAACTTCAGTTTCCTCTGGGCTGTTAGGAAATATAGCCAAAGGCTATCTATTCTCAGGAGCTGGGATACCTGGAGAGAGAATCAAGAACTGGAGCACATAGCCCACTTGCCCACGGTCCCAGGTTTAATCCCTGGCACCACATGGTCATCAAGAGAATGGCCCTGGTTGACACCAGCTGGGCCAGAACATAGAGCTGTCTGTCCTGATTAACTAAATTTTTCTCGAATGGCCCAAGGCTCCCCAAGAACTATTTTTTTCAAAATTGGCCAAGTTCCTCCCAGCCTCCATATAGTTGGAATTCAAAATATTCTAATATATTTTTCACCTATTTATTACTTTTATCATTTCCTTTCCTCTTTATTAGATTATTTGAGGGAAAAAAGAGCAAAAAGCAGTGAGAAAACAATTTTGAATCAATATACCATGTCTTTGGTCTTCTTATATCTTAGAAGTTTAGATTGCGTGAGGTAGCAAACACTTTGGGAGGTTTTTCACAAGGAAAGTGATCAAAACATGTTCCAGAGATTCCCAACAAGAATTCTAAGTGTGGGGAGAGCATTGGAAGGCAGTTATGCTCCCCAATATTCCTCCAATGCCACCTGGGGAGAGCACTGGGATTTAAAGCTAAAAACAAAACAAAACAAAACAAACCAACCAGGAAGCCATTTGTAAAACTCCTGAGGATCATCACAGGGTCGCTCTCAAGTCAGTGGAGCTTAGTGAGTTTCTGGGAAAGAAAGCACATTTAATGTTGCTCATTTCGTTAATGTAATTGACTTATTAAAAGGTTTTGTCACAATTGCAGTAATAGCACTGAGGACAAAGGCCATCTACCAGTTTCCTCAAGATCAACAAGACATAATGAATCAGCCAATCAATAATGAATCACCATCAATGTCAAGATGTTACGACCTATATTTAATCTCTATTCTGTTTCTATTCATTTTGCTGTTGTTTTGGGGCCACACTCAGAAAGTTTTAAGGGCTACTATGGGCTTTTTGTATGGGACTATTTTCTACATGCAAAGGCAGAACTATCTCTTTGGCCCCTTACTAAGTAATTTCTCATCCTATCTATAGAAATGGTTCTAAAATTCTATACACATGCTTTATTAAAGCACAATGATTCAGGTCAAAATCCAGTGTTAATCAGAACAACATGTCTATTAAGGAAAACATACTCATCTAAATTAAGTCCTATAGAAGAACTTAGTTATTTTCCTCATAGTGCATGAAAACTTGTCATCCAATCAATGGAAACAAAAATGAAATTGTTGTTGCTTAGACTTTACTTGTAGCTTACACATGCTCTTTCCTGATCCACTTCAGTGCCTTTTAACACCTGCTATATAAAATTATGTATAATTCAGATATGCCTTCTTTGATTTTTACATCTTTTCTGTGACTGTTTCTAGCAGCAAGACCAGGAGCTGTTGCTTATGGAGTGTTAACCTGTAACATTGTGTTCAGAAAGATGTTTGTGTATTCAGATATCTCAGCAACTGTGAACTCTCAATGGGCAGGGTTCTTGATTTCTTCTCTCATGTGTCATCTGTTCTGTGCTCCACCTACTGTATCACGACAGACATGATGACTAGGCTGTTTGAACAATACACAGGTACAGACTGTTCACAAGAAGAGATACATGCAGACAAGGGTCATAAGCACAAACATAGTGTCCCTTTAGCTCCAAGAATATAAAACAGATGATGGCTGCCAGTTTGTGACAGTCAAATGATTCTAACACAATTCTGCTCATTTTCATTTTATTATCAGTCTGAAGAGTCAGAAACTCTCTTTTTTAATTGAATCACTGTGAGATAGTCCCTTATAAGACTGCTCATGATTAAGTTTCAGTCATACAGCGTTTCAACACCTATCCTTCCACCATTGTTCACTACCCAGTACCAATGTCCCCAAGAGTTAGAAATTCAAAAACTGGTATTCCAGAGGCCAAAGTCATCATCACCCTACCTAACCAGACGTAGCTAATTTAATTTCAAGCATGTTGCAGTAATTGTTAGCAAAGCTAAGCACAGGTCTACTTCTCTTGACAACAAATAATTGAATTAAGGCATATTTAATTAAATCAAATTAAGTGGGAAGTGATTGAAGGGTTTAATTTTTTTGTTTTTGTTTTTGTTTTTTTTTTTGCTTTTTGGGTCACACCCGGCGATGCACAGGGGTTATTCCTGGCTCTGCACTCAGGAATCACTCCTGGCGGTGCTCAGGGGACCACATGGGATGCTGGGAATCGAACCCGGGTCGGCCGCGTGCAAGGCAAACACCCTACCGGCTGTGCTATCACTCCAGCCCCTGAAGGGTTTAATTTTAAAACAATGGTAGTAGTTTGCTCTGAAAAATCCTGAAACAAAGATAATATAGAAATGATCTAATGCTTGGATTAAACTACATACTGCTTAATATGAATGAACAACTAGGTGTAAACTTAGAGAACATACAATTTTTCAGATCAAAATATATGTGACAACTCTATTAACATGTAGCAAACAAGAGATGAATCAACCTGATAGGAAGAAAGAATGAGAATAAAATAGTGCTTCTTTACTTTTTGATTGTTTGTTTGAGGATTTGGGGCCACATCCAGCAGTGCTCAGGACATACTCCTGGTTCTGCACTCAAGGATCATGCTCATTCAGGCTGGAGGACCACATGTGGTGCCAAAGATCGAACCCAGGGCAGACACTTGCAAAGCAAATGCCCTATCCCCTGTCCTATTGCTCTAGCCCCAGTGTGAATGGGGCCAGGGAGACACTTGTCTTGCACATAGCCAAACCAGATCCTACCCTGATTTAACACCTGGCAGAAATAAGCCCTGAGCAAGGCCATATGTAGCTCAAACTCCCCCTTCCTCACCAAGTTATAAATGAACATATTCATAGCAAAATAATAAATCAAAACAGGACCAGTTGAAAATCAGCAATAATTTTATAATTATCTCTTAGTTACTCTCAGTCCAATTTCCCCTCACTGAAGATAACCAAGATGAAGTTTAGGGCATATCATTTTAGAAATTTGGTGTCAGGGGCTGGAGTGATAGTCCAGTGGGGAGGGTGTTTGCCTTGCACGTGGCCGAGCCGGGTTCAATTCCCAGCATCCCATATGGTCCCCCAAGCACCACCAGGAGTAATTCCTGAGTGCAGAGCCAGGAGTTAACCCCTGTGCATCTTCGGGTATGACTCAAAAAGCAAAAAAATAAAAAATAATAAAAAACAAAAAAAGTTGGTGTCTGTGTACAAGCACGAAAATTTTCAACAACACTAAATTAGATGGGCTAAAGAGATAGCACAATGGGGAAGGTGTTTGCCTGGCACTCAACCGACACAGGTTCAATCCATATGGTCTCCTAAGGCCTCTAGGAGTGGTTCCTGAGTGTAGACCCAGAAGCAAGCCCTGAGCAAAGTCAGGTGTGGCCTCCAAAACAAAAAAACAAACAAACAAAAACTAGAAATTAGAATCTTCTGTTGTTTTGTTGGGGGCCACGCCCAGCAGTGCTGAGGACTTTATTTCTGGCTCAGTGCTTGAGGGTCTCTCCTAGCTATGTGGCTGTGCAGTGGTGCGCAGGGGACCTTGTGGTGTAGGAGGTCAAACAGGAACCTGCTGCAGGCAAAGCAAGTACTTTGACCCGTGTACCATTTCTCACATCCTGAGCTAGAATTTAAAAGGAAGAACAAAAGAGGTGCCTTGATCACTGATCAATTTTTCTAAATGTTATCTTACTTGTTCACATATTATTACGTTTAGTCCCACTTATATGATTCTAGGCCTTAGTTCCTATTTTGCTTTGAAGACCCAGTAGGAATTTCACTGAGACATAAACATTCCCTTTGCCCTTTGTAAATCTGTATGATTTTTCTCTTGTCCACAGTCTTTAGAACCAAACAGTTTATTAATTCCACTCTGGTTACAGGATATCTAAAACAACTAGAAACCATCTAGTCACTAAACAGCTGCTTCTTGCCTGAGGCATACCTTATGTTTTTTATAAAAATTCCCTGATAAGTGGATAATGCTTTCCCCTCCCACCATACCTACATTCCTTGAAGTCACTTTCCCAACCAACTATCCCAGTCCTTTCCAATATCGTGGAATCATAAAACCATGAGGGTGATAAAGATTGCTGGGTCCAGGGGTCATCTAATCAGCACCTTCAGGGATCAGGCTTGTAAACAATAATAGAATGAGATGGAAGGAATACAGACAGTGCATTTAATTTCAAGAATAATTAAATTAAAAACAAAACCACTGTGTTGACCCAATAAAATGAGCGTATGGCCAGAAACATAGGTAAATATTCTAGTCTAATCAGGTATGAAATTATGGAAGGTTCAATATGCCACCCTGACTTTTGCATTCTTGTTCCTTATCCATGAGCAACATAACACAAACAAACCTTTAAACTCTGCATTGTGAACTCAACTTCTGCCCAGTATGCAACCATGAGGAAGGGATGAGTTTACAAGGACACCAGTTCAGCATGGCTTTAGAAATCAGCTCTAACCCTCCAAAACAATACTAGCCAACTCTAGCCAAGTGAACAGACCCCTCCCACCACCACCACCACCAGTTTCTAATCATATTTACAAACCTGGGAGTCACAATTTCCATAGAGTTTCAAAGTTATTCTTAGAAAATAAGCTGGCAGGCTCGTTAGCATACCAACCAGGAACATTGAAGAGTTTTCCTTTTTCTGGGAAGTGACTCACTATGGAAGTATGAAGTGCATGCCATGCATGTGTGAGACCCTGAGTTGGATCCTGGGCACACACAAAAATTTTGTTTTGGAAAGAAGCTTCTCACTTTAACAGGTCATTCTCTCACAAAGGGAAACAATTCACACGTTGCCCTTGCGAATGCTAGTTGTTTGCTTATGCTAGTTTTCTTTTTCTGTCCTCCATAAGAAAAGAAAAACAAGGAAGGAAATCAGCTTAGTCATTGAGTCAAGTTATTTTTTTTTCTTGTTTTTGGTTTGGGATATCTCACCTATTGTGGCTTAGTGCTTATTCCTGTCTCTGGTTTGCACTCAGGATTCCATAGGTGTATTACAAGCAAATAGGTGTGTGGCAGGGTGGGGGTGGGGCGGGGAATGCAGGAAGGTAGTGCTGCTGGTTTGGGGGAAAGCTTTTAAGGAATAATCAAGTGGGTAGGGCGTTTGCCTTGCACGTAGCTGACCTGGTTTGATTCCTCTGTCCCTCTCAGAGAGCCGTGCAGGCTACCAAGAGTATCCCGTCCACACAGCAGAGGGTGGCAAGCTACCCGTGGTGTATGCCAAAAACAGTAACAAGTCTCACAGTGGAGATGTCACTGGTGCCCGCTCGAGCTATCCGATGAACTAGGGTTGACAGTGCTACGGTGCTATGAAGAGATTGCCTAGCACTAAAGTAGCCCAGAGGCAAGAAGACAACATCCCTCTGACTTGCAAATCCTGAGCTCTAGTGGGAGGAGAAACCGTAGCACCTAGATGCAGAAGTCCAACGCCCCACCCAGAAAAGGGTGGAACTTCAGGAAAAGAGAAGCTACAGAAAATCTATGAGGAGGGTTGGAGCAATTGTATGGTGGGCAGGGCATTTGCCTTGCACAGGGTCAACCCAGGTTGATCCCCAGCATCCCTTGAGGCCCCCAGCCCACTAGGAGGGATCCCTGAGGGCAGAGCGAGGAGTAAACCCTGAAGTACTTCGGGTGTGGTACAAAACATGAACCTATGAGATTATGAAAAGACCATTAACTGTGCAAATAATGAGATTACGAGAAGACTATCAACAGTACGAGGCTTGTGACAACGCCCAGATTAACTTCTATGTGTAGAGAGTTGCAGGAGAAAGAAAAACCATTCAGAGGAATTGTATAAAACCTCCCCCTCGAAGACATTCAGGACTTGTTCTTGTTCAAGCCTGTGTTATCCCTTGAGCACAAATCTCACTTGCTTGTCTCTTTGCTTGCTCATCAGGGCCATGTTGTCTCTTGAACATGCACTCTTTCCTTCTCTCTCCACCCTCCCCTGCCCCCTGCCCCCAACCCCTGCCCTACCAGCCACCCCACAGTTCTTTCAATTGTCTTCAATAAAAACTACTTTGCTTCACTTGTTTTCCTCCTTCTGAAGTTCTTTTCTGAAAGGGAAGGTCCAGAATGTCTTTGGGAGTTAGGACTGACTTTTCTTTTCTGCTAAGAGCAATTCCTCAAGGCAGACTGAGCCCATTACAACAGATACCAAGGATCAAAGCAGAGTTGGCTGCTCCAAAGGCAAGCACCTTAAGGTCTGTACTATCTCTCTAGATGAGTCAAGTTGTCTTGATTTATAGTGACTAGAAGCCAAGAGCAGAGACAGCGTGTGGAGACAAGAGTAAATTAGGAAAATAGCTGGAAATATATATATACATATATATATGTATATATATAATGCATGTGTGTATATATATATTAATTTCTAGATCTATTTCAACAAAACAGAGCTGCTGTCTGGCTTACAACAGTTTCCCACTGCACTATGTCAACCTTTTCTTTAAAAAGAAAATGGGGTGGGGTGAGGAGTGAGGGGGACAGAGCAATAGTGCAACAGGTAGAGCATTTGCCTTACATGCAGGCAACGCAGGTTTGATTCCCCAGTATCCCACATAGTCCTCTGAGCACTGCTAAAAGAAATCCCTGAGTGCAAAGCCAGAAGTATTCCATGAGCACCACCCGGTATAGCTCCCAAAACAGAGGGACAGAGACAGGAAGAGAAAAAATGAATGTGTAAGAGTCTCACAAAAAGTGTTCTTTACTTTGTCATTGCTTATTATCCGTGTAGTCAATTCTGTAGAAGAAAATCTACAGTAGTTGAGTCCATAGTAAATATAATCCGAAAGATGCAGATTAGTAATTAACCTGACAGGGGAGATGCCAGGATCCTAAAAGTGATTTTCTCAAGGTGAAGCTTCCCCATTGCATTGGTTGAGCTTGTTTGTGCTGACCCCAGCAGTGTCCCCAAATGCAGGGAAACTAGCTGCCTAATGAGTGATAGTTAGAGCTTTGTTTGGACTCTCTCCTGATTTGAAAAAAATAAAAAGGATTCGGATTCCACCTCTGCTGTCTTAATAAGTTACCTTTTCCATTCAAGTCACTGTTCCGCTCTCATTGCAAGCCAAAGCAAGGTTTCAATGAGAAAGATAAGATCTGAGAATGGCTTCACTGACTAGGAAGTGGTCACCTGCTTCCTAAAACACACCAGACCTCCAATTCCATCAAGAATACAGTCCTTTATACTAGGAAACTGGGCCTTGGAAGAGTATTAAGACCTTCCTAGCAGGGGGCTGAAGAGATGTATAACTGGTAAGGCCCTCACTTTGCAGGTGGTCAACCTGGGTTCAGTTCCCAGCATCCCACGTGTCCCCTTGAACTCTACCAGGACTGGTTCCTGAATACAGAGCTGGGATTAATCACCAGGTGTGGCCTATAAACCACAAAGACAATGAAAAAGACTTTCCTAACAGATTGCTCTACTGAGAATTTGGTCACTTATTAAAGAAGCTTTTATTTATTTATTTATTTATTTATTGCTTTTTGGGTCACACCCGGCGATGCACAGGGGTCACTCCTGGCTCTGCACTCAGGAATTACCCCTGGCAGTGCTCAGGGGACCATATGGGATGCTGGGAATCGAACCCAGGTTGGCCGCGTGCAAGGCAAATGCCCTACCCGCTGTGCTATTGCTCCATCCCCTATAGAAAGCTTTTAAATACATCTCAATGCATATGTTTATGTGATGTGCTTTTGAAAATTCTTCCCATTTAAAAGTAGGAATTGGGACTGGAGCAATAGTACAGAGGGTAGGGTGTTTGCCTTGCATGCCGCCAAATCCAGTCCTATCCTCAGCTGCCCATAGGGTCCCCCAAGCACTGCCAGGAATGATCCTTTAGCACAGAACCAGTACTAAGTCCTGAGCTTTGCTGGGTGTGGCCCCAAAACAAAACAAAACAAAAGTAAGATTTGAGCCAGGCAGATAGCTCAAAAGGCTAGAACATGATTGCAATGGGGAAGACTTGAGTTTGATCCTCAATATATCAACTCAATTTATTAATAAGTAAATAAACATTAGATGCATCAAGGACCTAAGTATACAATATGAAGCTATAAAGCTCATAGACGATAATGCTAAAAATTATTAAGTCTTTGATTAGCGAAGTGATGACAGATACAGCCAGTTAATAAAATCTTTATGGCCTGAGATGCTCACAGAGTCTTCGAAATGGAAATTATAGTTTGAGCAGGATTGAACAAATGAGAGAACTTTAAGCAAACACAGAGCAAAGTTTTAGAGTAAATAACAATAACCTACATTTGCAGAAAATGATATGTTTCCCTATGCTAATTCATCTTACGTTCATCTTAGAATAGAAAGACAAGTTTATTTATTTTGGTTTTGGGGCCACACTTAATGGTGCTCAGGGACCATGTGTGGTTCAAATCAAATACCACACACAAGGCAAATGCCTTAATCCCTGTACTCTCTCTTTGACCTATTCCCTTTTACCTATGCAAAACTGAGGCTCTGAGAAGTTGTAGTGAATTGACATCTGTGGAGTATGTGGAAGAACTAGAACATAATCCACTTTTGACTCCAGAGACTTTTCACAACCTCTTTGGAAGTTGAATATTTACTGAGCAGGGGGCTAAGGAGGCATCATCAGGAATGCACAGGGCAGCTATTTTAGTCTCCCTTCCTTAGAGACTGCCTTTTTAAAGACAGATACTTGAACATGGAGAAAGGATTCAAAGGTCATTAGTAAATAATTTTGCAACGTGCTGCTTCAGTGTGAATGGGCCATTTTCAAGTAGATAACTCCATTAAAGTGTGTTTTAAATCTCCAGAGACAGTTTTTTTTATGTTTAATGGTGTCTCAAGGCTGTGTTTAAGACCAATAATGCATGTTCTGCATTTCTCATGGAGCTGCTTGTGGAATAAAATGAAAGGAGTTTTTACTTATGAGAAATTACTGTCTTAACATTGTTATTTCCTGATATCCTTTCAATTTATGAAGTAACATCAACATCAGTCTGCAGTGCCACCCAGTGGATACAATATTATTTTTGGCATTTCACTGGGCCTTTGTTTTTAGGTGGAAAATTATTACCTTGTAATACATGAATGTTACTTAGACTCCTATTTAATCTATTTCTTTTAAGGTGGTGTGTGCATGGGTGTGTGTGTGTGTGTGTGTGTGTGTGTATGGTGCCAGAGACAAAACCCAGAGACTCACATGTGCCAGGCAAGCTCTCATCACTGAGCCACATTCCTGTAGCTAGAATTTTCATTGATAAAAATGGCTACATAAGATTTTACCAGTAAATTTTATTGGTCATAAGTCATCACCAAAATTTAAGGCCACATTCCAAGTCACAAGGTCATGTATTACCTGTGCAGTTTCCTGTTTTACTCTATATATTTGTAAGAACTGCAACTCAGTTACCTGTCTCTAAACTACTTCTCAAAGACCACCTAAATACTTAAAACAACTGCTAACAGATTTTAACAAGGACATTGCTAACAACACAATAGTAGTTGGAGGCTTCAACACTGTCCTATCACCTCTAGATAGATCTACAAGATTAAAACTCAGCAAGGAAACACTGGCTTTGAAAGAAGAGATAGAAGAAAGAGGGCTAATAGATCTATACAGGGTTTTGCATCCCCAAAAGAAAGAATATACATTTTTTTCCCAGTGCTCACAGAACATTTTCCAAAATAGACCATGAGCTGGGTCACAAAACATACCTCAATAGAATCAGGAAGATAGAAATTGTGTCAACTACCTTTTCAGACCACAATGCATGGAAGATAGAAGTCAACCACACACAGACTGCTGATGGGAATGCCGAATGGCTCAGTCCATAAATAGTATGGACGCCTCTCAAAAAATTAGGAATTGAGCTCCCATTTGACCCAGCAATACCACTTCTGGAAATATATCCAGGAGATGCAAAAAATATATATAGTAGAAATGACATCTGCACTTACATGTTCATTACAGCACTGTTTACAATAGACAGAATCTGGAAAAAAATCTGAGTGCCAGAGAACAGATGACTAGTTAAGGAAACTTTGGTACTTCTACACAGTGGAATATTATACAGCTGTTAGAAAAGATGAAGTCATGAAATTTGCACATAGGTGGAGCAACATGGAAAGTATCATGTTAAGTGAAATGAGTTAGAAAGAGAGGGACAGACATAGAAAGAGTGCACTCATTTGTGTAATATAAAGTAAAAGAATGGGAGACCAACACCCAAGAACAGCAGAGCTAAGTACCAGGAGGATTATGCCACAGCTTAGAAGCCAGCCTCACATGCTGGGGGAAAAGGCAGCTCAGATAGAGAAGGGACCACCAAGTAAAGAGTGCTAGGAGGGCCCATTCAGGATAGGAGAGGCAGGCTGAAAGTAGACTATAGACCAAACACAATGGCCACTTAATACCTCTACTGCAAACCACAACACCCAAAAGGAGAGAGAGAGAGAGAGAGAGAGAGAGAGAGAGAGAGAGAGAGAGAGAGAGAGAGAGAGAGAGAGAGAGAGAGAGAGAGAGAGCAAAAGGGAATGCCGTGCCACAGAGGAGGGGTGGGGGTGGGGTAACGAGGTGGGAGTGGTGGGAGGGATGCAGGGACCATTGGTGGTGGAAAATGGGTACTGGTGGAAGGATGGGTACTCGATCATTATATGACTGAAACACAAGCACGAAAGTTTGTAAGTCTGTAATGGTACCCCCACGGTGATTCACTAATAAAAAAAAATTTTTTTTTAATAATAAATAAACTACTCCTCAAGTAATGTGCAGTGAAGTGATGGCAGTATTAAGACCTGTTTCCTTCAGGATTTGATTTAAATTGTGCTTGAAATTGCTGAACGCACACTTGAATTTTCTCTGGTTGTGGCTTACTCATTCATACACACAGCATTGCTTCCATAACATCATATTGAATATTTTTCAATGATGGGTCCCTTGCTTAGTGTTAAGGATACAATAATGACCCTAAAAGTCTGGAATGTCTTTCCTGACATCATGGTGTTTGCAATTTAGTCAAAGGCACGCAGTCATTTAGTAACCACCAAAAATACTGTTGCCTCATTTAGCTTGGGGGAAATAAGAATGTTTATTTCACTGTGGGTTTTTTAAAATAGTAAGAGTCAAACTTGTTCTCCTGTTTATCTCAGTGTTTGGGGGCAGTGGGTTTGCAATGGAAGGGTTGGAAGCTGCTGTTTAAACCTGATAGTCAGAAGGAAGGAGAAAATGTTTCCTCCCTCTTGTCACATAACTTTGTGAAGTAGTAGAATTTGGTGTCTGACACATCAAAACTGAGTCCCATGGTGTCTTAGTGTTCCTGTGACCTTTAATAATTTTAGTTTTCTGATAGTATTGTAACATAGAGATAATATATAAAACATAATAAATATATGAATAATAATGTCTACTTTTAAGGCATTACTACCTTGAAGGCATTAATTATCACAGTGCATGGTATGTGTTAGGCGACAAATGAATACTTTGCTTAAATGAGTAAAGGTCACATGATTTTGTTGTGCTGCTGCCAGGCCACACCTGCCGGTGCTCAGGGCTTACTCCTGACTCTTCACTTAGGATCACTCCTGGCGGCGCCCAGAGGACCTTATGTGGTGATGGGGATCATACCAGGGGCCACACCCACCAGTGCTAAGGAAGCTATACCAGTCTCTGGGCTCAGGAGTGACCCCAGTGGTGCTGCAGGGACCACATGTGGTGCCAGAATTGAAGTTGGGTTGGCCACAAACATGGCAAATAGCTTACTTCCTGTGCTCTCTCTGGCTTCTAAGTGCACATTTTTCAGCTCTAGAATAGGGATAAAGTAGGTTTTATGAATTCAGTTGTTCAGATGAAAAGGAAAACATACTGAATTCTTAGTTGCCTAAATCTTTGCTACTACTTAAAAGAAGTAATGAAATAGAACTTCGTGTCTTCTAACCCTGGGTGGTATCTCTCTAGACACCATATAAAAGGATTGGTACTTACGACAATCTAAGCAATATTATAGAAAAGCCTCCCAAATGCTGTTGGCAGTCTGGCCTTGACCACTCCCCCCGCCTCGCCCCTTCATCACCCCCTCCCCTGCGAAATTCCTCCATTGAACTTATGAGTAAAAGAAATTCTCTGGATTTTAGAGTGTTTTGAGATGCAGCTGGCATGGTAGAACATGTGTCTTGCATGCCTTAAGTTCTTTTCCCAGCACCACATGGTTCCCAAGCATTGCCAGGAGTGACCCTGGCTTCCAAGTACAGTGACAACAACAAAGGAGCTTTGCGTCCTCTTAAGCATATGCACAATTGTATGCACAACCCCAAATTTATCTCTGGGAAGAGATGATTTTAATGCTAACACTTGGCCGAAGAGTTAATACAGCAGATTCAGGAGCTTTCCCTGCTTTCAAGTAGCCAAAAAAAAAAAAGAAAGAAAAAAAAGGAAATTTCTCTCTCTTTCTCTCTCTCTCTCTCTTTCTCTCTCTCTCTCTTTCTCTCTCTCTCTCTCTCTCTCAAATGTATATATTTATAGAATACTTATATTCATTTATATATGTGATAGGCCTCTAAGTTTGTGCTTGAAATTGTTGAATGCACACTTGAATCTTTTCTGGTTGTGGCTTACTCATTCATACATGCAGCATTGCTTCCATAACATCATACTGAATATTTTTTAATATTTTCAAAATTAGATAGAAAAAATATTTTTCAATAAAGAGCTACATTTTTTGTTTGTTTTTTTGGGGGGGGCACATTTGATGGTGCTCAGAGTTTACTCCTGGCACTGTGCTCAAGGATCACTCCTGGCAGGGCTTGGAGGATCATATGTTATGCTGGGAACTGAACCTTGGTCTGCTAAAGCAGGGCAAGCACCCTGTACTGTTGCTCTGGCCATAGAGCTAACATTTGCTAAAACTAGTCATTTAGGCCTTGTCGATGCGCTGTGTTATTTACTCAAGTCAGAACTGTTGTCTGTGAGTTAGAGGATACACGGGGCTAGCAAGGATAAATTACTTTTATAGAGAGCAAGTGACTGGCAGAGATGAATTCCAGTCAGCACTCTCTGACTCCAGAGGGCCTCATATTTCCATTGCTTCTCAGGCAGAAGGATGGCTGAAAAAAAAAAAGGAACATGCTTCTCTCTGGCCGAATATATTTTATGCTTTATGATACCCAGTCAAATCACAGTCATAAACCTTTATTCTCCATGACATCAGATAATTGAAGGCTGCTGACATCAATCCTTTCATTTTTACAGAGGAAGTTAGGGAGGTTATAATCCTTCTCAGAACATTATCAGAATTAAAAACACAATTTGATTAAATTAAGCCTACACTTATTTTATATGGTTTGCTTTGGTGAAACACGGGTTTACTCATATTTCACTAGTATTTCTTTATTCAAAAGTTTATTTGGAATAATTTTTTGTTCTTGTTTTAGTTTTGGGACCCACCCGGCAGTGCTCAGAGCATACTCCTATCTCTGCGCTCAAGGATCACTCCTGTTGGGGATTGGGAGACCATATGTGGTGCCAGGGATCAAACTCAAGTCGACTACATGTAAGGAAAGTGCCCTTCCCTCTGTACTGTCACTCGGATCCCTGGAATAATTTTTTTTTAATCATTTTTCTCTTTGCCTCGGGGACTTCAACAAAGGGCATCTGGGTGGGTTCTCCCTTGCTCCCTGTCAGCACCATTGGCTGGAATCCAAAAAGAAAGAAAAGTGAAAGCCAAAACTAATCTGGCAAAAGGCTGCCGTCACTAGACCTTGACGTTAATTTTCCAGATGACTTTGCGACAGAGCTGGCTCTTTTCTGTGACATTAAGACTCTGAGAGTTGGGAAGAAAATGAGTGAAAGGATGACATCCCAGAGAGCACAGTTCAGTGTCAAATAGGAATCAGGTGCATGGATTTGGTCACATGTAGACCCATTCAGTGTGCTACTGGGTAAAAGAGAAAATGGTCAAGAACCAGAGAGACAGTACAGTGGGTAAAGTGCCTGCCTTATACTGGCTGGCCAGCGTTTGGTACCCGGAGCACTGTCAGGAGTGATCCTAGAGCACAGAGCAAGAGTAAGCTGGTGTGGCCCCAAAAAACAAGATGCACGTGCTCATTTTTCCTACCCTTAGTTGGTAATTCCTGATTCCCCGGATTTATTCTCTTTCTTTAAACCAGATTATTTATCACTATCACTATCACTATCATCTCATTGATCCTCAATTTGCTTGAACAGGCACCAGTAACGTCTCCATTCATCCTATCCCTGAGATTTTAGTAGCCTGTTTACTTCTTCTTCCCAACGGTGCTGCATTAGAGACTCTTTCAGGGTTAGGAGAATGAGACCCATCATTGTTACTGTAGTTGGCATATGAATCCGCCACGGGGAGCTTGCCAGGCTCTCCCATGCCGACAGGAAAACTCTCCATAGCTTGCCAGTTTCTCTGAGAGGGAGAACTAGACTATAAGATGTCGAGCGGCTCTGCTTCATGTGTGAGGCTCGTCCAAATGTGTGGAGAGAGGCCTAGAGATTGGCTGTGGCGGGGATCCGGAGGTCTTTGGTTGCCAGGGCTCTGCTTGGGGTGGGGAGGGAAATTCAACCCGCCCCCTCTAAGGTGCTCCAGTGAAGACAGCCAGGCGCGGAGGCAAGAGACTGCATCACTCTCTCAGGGAGCTTGGTTTTATAGTCTCTGGATGTTGGCTGTTGATGGGATTACAAGGCGCCAGGGGTAGTTTCTGGGTGTGACCTCCTAGCTACTGGAAAATGGGGGATCTGGGCAGAAGAGGCCCAGTCCCGATTTGAGCAGGCTTGGAGATCTCAGCCCCGGCTCCCACACACCTGGGACCAGTTTATTTATATTTTCATTAAAATATGTTTATTGTGATTCTGTTCTTTATAGTACTATTAATACTGTTTTCTCATGTATATAACATCCAAGACAGAAAACAAAACATAATTCTAAAGGATGTATTCATGCCTTTGTTCATTGCTACACTTAGTACAATAACTGGGATATGGAAACAACTCAAACTTCTTTTAGATGATAGTCTCTGTGTGATGGGTCCTACATCCATCTGCAGGGCTGGTGGGAGCTGCCGAGCTACTGCATTGGTAGCCATGCTCTGGAGACATTTTCCACTGTAACGTGGGGTAGGAAACCAGGCACAAACCCTAGAAGTCCTATAGTGGAGGTCAAGGTTAGAGTCAGAAGGACAGAAGGACAGAAACACCTGGAAAATGGGTCAAGATCTTACCTGTTTCGGCACTTTCCATTCACTCCCTGAAAGGTTGCTTCCTCCTAGTTGATCTCCTTAGTGAAAATGTGCTCTCTTTGGTCTATCTAAAGACCTAAAGGAGACCCCTATCAATTATTCTGTTTCTGTAGCATGTTCATATCCTTCATCATGCTGCAATTATTCATCGGTCTCTTCTTGGAAGGGAAATGCCCCAAGGACAGGAACTTTATCTAGTGATCTCTGTTCCTTCCCTACCACCCACATACCTGATGCAGATACTTTTTTTTAAATGAATGGGTGCATGAATTCTCATTCATCTATTTCTTTCCAGGAGTTTTATAAACATCTCTGTGCTGCAGAAGCAAGGGTAATAGTAGCTGGATCAATGTCAACCAGTTAGTAAAAAGCAAAAAACAAAACACAATGCAAAAAAAAAAAAAAAAACTGAGCAAACTGTTGGTTTCGATGAGCAAGATTGAACTTATACCTAAGACCAAAATAATGAACTCTAGTATAAAATGTTGTAATCGGTATCCCAAGAGACGGTTGAAATATCAAACAAGATGTAAATGTGTAATAAATTGATGCTTTTAAAAAAATTTTTAAATCTACTTCACAGCTATAAAATCAATAGTTAGACTTCACAGCATATGTAACAATTAGACACTATAACTGATTGCAATCCCAGTATGAGTCAAGTAAAAATATAGCTTCTAAAAGTCTAATTTGCTCTCAACTAGATTAATAGTAAAACTTTCCCAAAAATAAAAGTCCTCTCCCCCTGACTCTCCAAACAATAATAGTGAGTTTTGTTGAAATATTGAATGCAATCAAAGTGAAAGTAAAGCGAAATTTATCAATTACACGGGGGGAGGGGCTAGGAGTGGGGGGGTCTAGGGGTGTGGGGGGATGGGGTGGAGCTATACTTTGATTTTTGGTGGTGGAATACATGCACTGGTAAAGGGATGGGTGTTCGAGCATTGTATAACTGAGACTTAAACCTGAAAACTTTGTAACTTTCCACATGGTGACTCAATAAAAAAATTAAAAAAAAAAAAGTCCTCTCCCCCTTTCTTTTTTAATGGATAAGCTAATTAATGAGGCAGTACCAAGGGACAGTTTGACTTCTGGTCAAATAGTTTTGTTTTGGGGCCACACCCGGCAGTGGTGAGAGGTTGTTTTTTTTTGTATTTGCACTCAGAAATTACTTCCAACAGTGCTCAGGGGACTGTAAGGGATGCTGGAGATTGATCCTGGGTTGACCACATGCAAGGCAAAAGCTCTATCCACTGGAGTAACTCTCCAGCTCCTCCAAGGAATATCTGAAGAGTGCCATCAGATATATATGAGGAGGACAGAAAAGTTCCTGGAATCAGGCTCTTTAAACAAATCTTGAGTGTGTAGGTGAGAACAAAGCTTTGGAGTTGTCCTATTGCAAATGTGCCCTGCCACTAGACTCATGGGGTGACGCTGTCTCCTCATTTAATAGCATTTGAGACATGGTGTGTCAAAACATTCTTCCTGGAGGCAGTTCCTGCCAATCCTTATGCTTGCCTAAAATTACAGGCCAATTGCACTGAACTGTGTCCAAATTCCAGCTAAGAAAAATAAAATGAGCTGTGAGTTACCTTAACTCATGAGAACCAACTTTCAAATCAAAACCTGCAACTAATTTTCTAAAAGCAAACTCCTTAAAATTCAAGGTTAAGTCTTTAGGTTTGGGGAAAAGAAAGTGAGCAGATCTTGAATAGATTATAGGATCCAAACCACTGAAGAAATGGGTTATTTTCTATACAGCTCAGCTTTTCTCAGATCTAACTAATGATGAGTTCATTCTGCTTCATACTGAGGTCTTTTATTTTCTGGCTTCTTCTATGTCATTTTCTCCTTGGATCCCATTAGGATCTCTAACACACACACACACACACACACACACACACATTTGGCACCTCAGTTGTTTTTAATTTTAGCCAACTTCTTAATGTCATACCCAATAAATCAGTCATATTTGAAATACTTGATTAAATGGATTAAAGTGTTATATTTTCTTTGAAGGCAAAGCTTTTAACTTAATTTGGATATATGGATTATTGCTTTATTTTTCTTTCTCAACCTTCCAAAATAGATAGAAGTTTGATTTTTGGACTGAATGGCTGAGACATAAAAATGTAAGCAGCATAAAAAATTGTATTCTCTCCATTGCATTTGGCAAATGTACTGAGATCAAATAACCACTAAAAATGTTATTAGCTAAGTTTTTCAAAGGAATCATATTCCTTGTCCATTATCTCAATGAATAATGCAGAGGCATCATCTGAGGTTATTTTTTTTTTCTAATCCAAGCATTTTAAGTGTGATGTGAATGTGAATATTGGGTTACACTTGTTGGGGCAATTATCATTTCTATTTTACAAGTGGGAAATGAAGTGAAGGTTAAATATCTGAAAAGCTAATGTACAAATACCCTTCCAGGCCAAGACTGAAAGCCTTCTCTATGGGCACTCCATATCTGTTTTCTCAACAAGGTCATTCTCTTCCTGGCTACAAGTGAACTCCTGCTGCTGGTGTAAAAATCTATAGAAATAAAGCTGGCAGGCCGGGTGACACCCTATAAATATGATAAGGTCTGAATGTTCATCCTTTATGACTGCAACTCTGTTTCCATGCTTACGATGCACTCCCAGTGACAAAGCACATAGAGAACAAAAAGCCTCACTGAAAGAAACATCCATCCATTCTCAAGAGTCATTCAACAGTATCGTCACATTAGTCAGTCCCATGATCCAACTGTGACCACAGCAACAGCAGAAAGGAGCAAAGAAAGAAATGGTCATCTTGACACTGGCACAGATGGGTGATGGACGGCATGGTTTACTACCTACCTTCCAGATGAGTGTCCCTTCTTAGCTGGGCTGGAAATTGTCATTGGCATATGGCTAAAAAATGAAAACAACTTTGATTTTGAGTTTCTATAATACTCAGCCCTAGAGGGCTGGCTCTGAGCACCACTGGGTGTGGTCCCCAAAACAAAAAAAAAAAAGTGAAGAAATCTATACACTTGGTGTGACTTTGCCAATTTTATTAAATTGTACGTGTATACTTTTTGGTGTTTTTTTTTTTAGGCTAAAAAGTTATCTTCATATGTTTGATTAGGACCTGACTTTGGCAAAGCATGTTTGGTAATTTGGCAAAATAATGAAAAGAACAACTGTCCCATTACCCTCTGTGTGACCTTGAATGAAGTAAAGAGATAAAGTGACTTGTAGAAACTGGCATATGGAACATGTATTTCATTTAAAGCAGGCAGACAGGTCCACCCCTCCACACACTGAGCCCCGCCACCCTGCCAATGTGTATAGAGGGGAATAGCAGAATTTAAGAAGAGATTGCCTGGCCCTGAAGTAACCTCAAAGTGCTGAAAGTAGATAATGGACCAAACATGATGACTTCTCAGTGTCTGTGTTGGGAGCCATAATGCCCAAAAGGGGAGAGAGAGAGTATGGGGAATATTGTCTGCCATGGAGGCAGGGGGAGGGTGGGCAAGAGGGGGTATACCGGGGATATTTGTGGTGGAAAATGTGCACTGCTGAAGGGATGGGTGTTTGATCATTGTGTGACTGTAACCCAAACATGAAAGATTGTAACTATCTGTTTCAATAATTTTTTTTTAAAAAAAGGCATGAAGACCACATTCCTTTGACATGTAATTCCTAAGCTCTTTGGTGATGAGAAACTGAGGTAGCACTGCAGCACTGTCGTCCTGTTGTGCATCGATTTGCTCGAGTGGGCACCAGTAACGTCTCCATTGTGAGACTTGTTATTACTGTTTTTGGCATATCGAATACGCCACGGGTAGCTTGCCAGGCTCTGCCATGTGGGCAGGATACTCTCGGTAGCCTACTGGGCTACCGAGGGAAGGAGGGAAGGAGGAGTCGAACCCTGGCTCGGTCGCATGCAAGGCAATCGCCCTATCCAAGGCAAGCTTAGCTCACAAACTCCAAGTTACTGAGGTACAGATGCAAAACTCTAAGGCCCCACTTAGAGGAGAGTGGACCTCTCAGAGGAAGAGTAGTTACATGAGTCTGAGATTATGAAAAGACCATCAACAGTGCAAGCTATTGAGATTTTGACAAGACATCAACAGTGCATAGTTTTCCCTGTGACAATACCAGATTACTTCCTATGTATGCAGAGAATTCTAGGAAAAACTCATTTGGAGAAATTGTATAAAAGCCTCCTCCCTAAAGCCAGTCAGGGTTCGTTCTTTTCAAGGCCTTGTTTTCCCTGGGACACTTATCTCACTTTCATTCATTTTTATGTCTCTGTGGCTTTTTCCACTCTGCTGAAGCTCGTGTTCTCTCTTGACCTTGTATTTCCTTTCTTTCTTTTCTTTCACATCCTTCTAAGTGATTTTTAACTATATAAACTACCTTGCTTCACTGGAAAGAGTAAGAAACTGGCATGGGGGATCCAAGGGCTCATCAGATAAGATGAGAATTTGGAGAATGTGATCCCTAGTTTTTACTTTTTGTTTTGGCTTTGTGGGTCACACCCATAGAAGCTCGGGGATTACTCAAGGCTTTTCACTCAGAAGTTATGCCTGGCAGTGCTCAGGGGACCATATGGGATGCCAGGGACTAAACCCGGGTCAGTTACATGCAAGGCAAATACCCTCCCTGCTGCACTATCACTCTGGCCCCATGATCCCTAGTTTTTAAAGTGTACTCTATAATCTCTCTTCTTTTTTTTATTTTTTGCTTTTTGGGGGTCACATCCGGTGATGCTCAGGGATTAGTCCTGGCTTTGAACTCAGGAATTACTCCAGCAGTGCTTGGAGGACCATATGGCTTGCTAGAGATTGAACTCAGGTCAGCAGCATGCAAGGCAAATACCCTGCCTGCTATACTATCACTCCAGCTCTCATTTTAAAATAATTTTCCCCTTTCCTTCTCATTTTCTTGGTATCAATGTTGCTGTGATAACTAGGGGCCATACACTAGGTTACAGTGCTTGTGACGCGTGAGTCACTGTGCTCACTTCGGTCACACATTTGTCTTGTGCTGGGGATCCCAGACACCAATGCTATTAGGAGTCAACTTGGGCACATGGAATGGTGCAGCCCCCCAATATTGACAATTTGTTAAGGTGAATATGTCAGACTTTTCCACTCTAAAGTGAAACTTGGCCCCTGTAATGGTTGACTAATGTGTAGGACGCAGATGGGACAAGGTACACTAGAAATACACAGTTCCTTATGAAGTTCTCAGTAGACTCATTCCTCTATTTTAGTACATATTTATTCCTTCTCTTGTTTTCAAAAAGTAGGATCTAATGTCACTATCATTTATTCTGGTGCTCAAACTTTCCCACAGTTGGTAAATGAGAGCTTTTTTGATCAGACTTTTATGCCTTTTGACAGGTTCTTATATTCCTTGAGCAATTTTTCCTGGAAAAAGAAAAAGAAACTGTGGATCTAACCCTAAAATTAGTCATTTATCTAAGAAGCCAAGTTTTCTTTGAGTGGAGAACGGTCTTTGGAGACTGAGATTGCATGAGAAGTATGCTCATTACTTCCCTAGGTCCTAGGATGACACCATCCCAAGGATCTCTCAGGGTACAGAGCTAGGAAGTGTCTGTTTGATTCATTCTCTCCTTCATTCCAACTCTGTCTCCATCTCTTCTATTCAGATTAAGAAACAAACGTACACAGATAGTCCTAATTGCAATGAAGTCCTTTCTCATCTTCTCTATCCTAACTTGAAGCTCCTGATCTAAGAGTGAGAAACCTCTCACTCTAATCTAAATGTACTTAATCATTTGATTAGTTTCCTTAAATAAACTTGTTCTGCTGTTTTGCGACCCACCCCTGCATGGGGGTGCTTCTCTCCTTACTCAGCTCTAACTTGCAGAGTCAGGTTACCCTCCTCCAGGAACCCCCTTTGGACTGTCTCTAATACTCACTCCACAGGGTCACTCCCATACGACACTTGCCCACTCTGACACTTGTTGTCCTCTACCTGACCTGTGTGGACACTTATCTTCACTCAATGGCTTTAAGCCAAATTGTTCAGCTAGAAGCAGAAAAGAGAGAGAGAGAGAGAGGGAGAGAGAGAAAGAAAGAAAGAAAGAAAGAAAGAAAGAAAGAAAGAAAGAAAGAAAGAAAGAAAGAAAGAAAGAAAGAAAGAAAGAAAGAAAGAAAGAAAGAAAGAAGAGAGAAAAAAGAGAGAAAGAAAGAAAAAAAAGAGAGAAAGCGAGAGAGAAAGAGAAAGAAAGAAAGAAAGAAAGAGGGCTGGAGCGATAGCACAGCGGGTAGGGCGTTTGCCTTGCACGCGGCCGACCCCGGTTCAAATCCCAGCATCCCATATGGTCCCCTGAGCACCGCCAGGGGTAATTCCTGAGTGAAGAGCCAGGAGTAACCCCTGTGCATTGCCGGGTGTGACCCAAAAACCAAAAAAAAAAAAAAAAAAGAAAGAAAGAAAGAAAGAAAGAAAGAAAGGAAGGAAGGAAGGAAGGAAGGAAGGAAGGAAGGAAGGAAGGAAGGAAGGAAGGAAGGAAGAAAAGAAAGAAGGTAATATGACATTTTCATAGTAACTTTTAATCTGCCCATTTAAATTTTGGTTACTGTTTTTTTCAGGGTGGGTGGGGAAACCACTTAACTACAGGGGCTGAAAAGATAGCTCAGTAGGCTACATGCATGCATAGCAGTGGGAAGTCTGGGTTCAATCCTTCACACTTCCAAATCTCCTGAACATCATATGGAGCCACCCCTGACTACACAGCCGAGAGTAACCCCAACCACTGAGTGTATCCTCAAAACAAAAGAAATAATGCAAATATTAATAAACTGGCTCGAATTTTTTACATTTTGACATTTGAATTCAGATAATTACCTTGACTGTTTTTCATTTTAATTTATGATTTTCCCTAACAGTAATAGTAACAATGGTGCTAGGCAGTTTAGGAAATTCAATCTCCTTGCATCTCTGTGGGTTTTTCAGAACCTTGCTCCCTAAAGCCTTTTTTAAAAAATTATTATTATTATTATTATTTTTATTGAATCACCATGTGGAAAATTACAATGTTTTCAGGCTTAAGTCTTAGTTATACAATGCTGAAACAACCATCCCTTCACCAGTGTCCATATTCCAACACCAAAAAATAAAAGCCAGTATACCTCCCATCCCTCCCACCCTCACCCTCCACCCCGCCCCCCTGCCTGGTAACTGATAAATTTCACTTTACTTTCTCTTTACTTTGGTTACATTCAACATTTCAACAAAAAACTCACTATTATTGACTATTATTGTTAGGAGTTCCCCATTAGAGTCTGACCTGTGGTGAAGAGATATAAGGCGTGATAGTGGCCGCGCAGTTTTGGATCTCTGTATTTTAGCAACTAAGTCCAGGGAAATTTCTTCCAGGAATTGGATCACTGCAAGCTTGTATCTCTCATTAGTGGACCTCATAGTATGGCGGTTGCCACACCCTTCCCCTGTCTCCCCTCCCCCCCACCCCTCGCAAGGAAAAGGGGAGAGAGAGAAAAACTTTTCCCCTCTTGGGCAGGCATGGGGCCGAGGCTTAGTTCTCAGTCTGGAGACATTCTGCAAGGAGCTGCCGGTATCAAAAGTAGTTTAGCTGGTCTCTGGAATCATGCTCGTGTAGCTGTGGTGAGGCCGCACGCATGCGGCCCCCAGGATCACATCTCGGTGCTGAGCGGGGCCGGTGCCCTCTCTAAAGCTTTACTCTAAAGCAATTTCATTTTTCCACAAAGGTAACTCTATCTTCCTTTATATTCCTCCGCTCACAACATTTCTCAGACTGCATTCCTGTCCAAACATTTCTGAGTGTTAGGCCCAGTTGGCTTTCAGAATTCTGTGTTTTGGGTTCCACTATATGAGTATTCTTGTAAAGCCATGCAGTTCATAAAATATAGTTGCACCAGTTTATAGCGTGTCTAGGAAATATAGGTCCCTTAGTTCCATGATTCACTGAAGAAGTCAATAATTCATTGTTTATAAGCTAGAAAGACAGTGTTACATGTTGGTTGCCTTTTTGCTCCTCATAAGAGAAGCTATACTCTTAGCTCAAATGCAATGTTCTCTTGGTTTCTGGGGTGGAACTGCATCCCAGTGAACACTCCTGATGGGCAAATTCCTATTTCCTAAGATCTTTATCATTTTCCAATGGCCAAAGGTAAAAGAAATTCCAATTAGGAAGATCAAATCACTTGAGTTTATGCCATATCTATTAAAATAAATTAGAGTGGAATTGTTACAGCCTTCCCTAGGAACTGAATGTCCTGCTTGGAAGGATTCAGCATTTATTTGAGTTACATGGATGATCACTTGGAAGCTCATGTTAATAATCATGATAACCAGTTTCTGGAGCACATTTAGAGTTAACATTCTCCCATAATGAAGATAGTTTTCTCTGTCTGTCTCTCTGTCTCTTTATGTCTCTTTATCTCTCTATCTTTGTCTCTGTCTCTCTGTCTCTGTCTCTGTCTCTTTCTGTCTCTCTCTCTCTGTCTCTCTGTCTCTCTGTCTCTCTCTGTCTCTCTCTGTCTCTCTCTCTCTCTCTCTCTCTCTCTCTCTCTCTGCCTGTGTCTGTCTCTTTCTGCAGGGGAACACTAAATGAGACAGAATCACATATATTTTGAAGTAACTTGCAGATGATTAGCTCTCTTTAAACGGAAAATGCTTGAAAGAATGATTCAAATGAAAATAGCCAGAACAGACAAAACAAGTTATCTTTTGGATACAAAGAATGTGTGGGGTGCTGTGATAAATTTTCTGTAGTGGAGAAAGCTAGAAAGGGTCACTGGGCATTTGTGCTTGCTCAGAAGAGACACACACTACATCAGATATTCTTTGTAAGCATTTGTTCAGATCTGCAGTCACTTTCTCTATGAACAAGTGTCAATTCCTGTGTTGGGAGGGAGGAAGAAGACAGAATAGTAGAAGAGAGAATTACCCCAGTCTAAGGGCAAGATAAAGGTGCTGACTCCACAGGGTGACTAATGCCTGGCCCTCAGGGAAGGCTGAGGGTCTTTTAGTGTCACCTTGTTAGAACAGAACCAGCCCTGTGAGCTAAAATTGCTGCTCTTACTTGAAGGTGACCTCTTCACCGACAAGGGACTTCAATTACATTCAATCTTCCAGGGCTTCCTGAGTACCTGTTCCCCGTGGGAGGCCTTAAGAGCCCATTTAGTGTTCCCAGAGTCTCCTTCTAGAATAGCCTAGCTATTTTTGTGATTCATCTATCTGCTTACAGCTTCTAAGAACTTTTCTTCATTCTCTTTGAGAAGTTTTTTGTCTCACTGCAATGAAAAAATAGGGAACAAATTTCCTGTGAGAGATAAATCCCCCGGTCTAAGGAGATTTAGCTGTTTGCATTTTGAGAGGTCCATGTGATTCATGCCAATCCTTAGATTTCCCTTTTAGACCGAGACTGTTGCCAGCCAGGAAAAGACTCAGTGGCTGTCCACAGACAAAGAGAAGCCCAAGACTGAAGTGAAACATTCTGCAACCAAGCACTTCATGGTATTTTCTTTTTTTTATTTAGTTAGCTAGTTTTCCGTTTTTTGGGGGTCACACCCAGCAATAGTCAGAGGTTACTCCTGGTTCTGCACTCATGAATCACTATTGGTGGTGCTCAGGGGACTTTATGGGATTTCAGGGAACAAAGCTGTGTTGGCCACCTACAAGGCAAATGCCCTACCGGTTGTACTATCACTCCAGTTCCTGAAACATACTACTTTATTCATGGTAAATCTGTAGGAGAGGTTTTTTATTTATTAAATAATTTACTTCTAGAAAACATCCAACCCCATCAGAAAATGGGGCAAAGAAATGAACAGAAACTTTACCAAGGAAGAGATACGAATGGCCAAAAGGCACATGAAAAAGTGCTCTACATCACTAATCATCAGGGAGATGCAGATCAAAACAATCATGAGATACCACCTCACACCACAGAAACTAGCACACATCCAAAAGAACAAAAGCAACCACTGCTGGAGAGGATGTGGGGAAAAAGGGATCCTTCTACACTGCTGGTGGGAATGCCGACTTGGAAAACAATATGGATGATTCTCAAGAAATTAGAAGTTGAGCTCCCATTTGACCCAGCAATACCACTTCTGGGAATATATCCCAGAGAAGCAAAAAAGTATAGTAGAAATGACATCTGCACTTATATGTTCATCGCAGCACTGTTTACAATAGCCAGAATCTGGAAAAAACCCGAGTGCCCTAGAATAGATGACTGGTTGAAGAAACTTTGGTACATCTATACAATGGAATACTATGCAGCTGTTAGGAAAAATAAGTTCATGAATTTTGCATATAAGTGGATCAGCATGGAAAGTATCATGCTAAGTGAAATGAGTCAGAAAGAGAGAGACAGACATAGAAAGATTGCACTCATCTGTGGAATATAGAATAACAGAGTAGGAGATTAACACCCAAGAATGGTAGAAATAAGTACCAGGAGGTTGGCTCCATGGCTTGGAGGCTGGCCTCACATTCTGGGGAGAGGGCAACTCAGAGAAGGGAACACCAAGTAAAATGTGGTCGGAGGCCATGCGGGGGAAGGGTGATGCATGCAATCACCCTTCTCAATGTACACTAGAGACCGAACACAATGGCCACTCAACACCTTTATTGCAAACCACAACACCTAATTAGAGAGAGAGAACAAAAGGGAATACCCTGCCACAGTGGCAGGGTGGGGTGGGGGGAGATGGGACTGGGGAGGTGGGAGGGATGCTGGGTTTACTTGTGGTGGAGAATGGGCACTGGTGAAGGGATGGGTTCTGGAACTTTGTATGAGGGAAACATGAGCACAAAAATGTATAAATCTGTAACTGTACCCTCATGGTGATTCACTAATTAAAAATAAATAAATTAAAAAAATAATTTACTTCTAAATTATTTATTGAGGAGTGCTATCTGTAAAAGAAATCTAGGGTCTGTGGACATAGCTCAGAGGTAGAACACGTTTCACATATTTGAGGCCTAGGTTTAATCCCAGATAGCAACCCTCCTCAAAACTAAATCAAGAAATAAATTTTTTTTTTAAAGCCAAACGTTTTAGGTCCATGGAACCTAAGTTGAAACAGAAACCTATAACTTTACATAAATATTTACACATACATATATATTTACCTATAGCATGTGCGGTTATTATGGCCAGTCCTTTATTTTATTTATTATTATTATTATTATTATTATTATTATTATTATTATTATTATTTAATCACTGTGAGGTACAGTTACAAAATTTTCCTGTTTGAGTTTCAGTCATACAATGATCAAACATCCAACCCTCCACCAGTGCACATCTTCCACCACCAAGGTCCCCAGTATCCTCCCACCATCCTGCCCCTCCCCCTGCTCTATGGCAGACAATCTCCCCCATATTCCTTTTCGTATTGCTTGTTATGAATAGCATAAGGCGTCGTGCGATCACAAGAGTGGCTGCATGCTTCTGGAATTCTAAAATTTTAGATAATTAGGGTTTGGAGAAATCTCTGCATCGAGCTGTTCAGTTCAGAGATTCTTTGGTGTGTCTCTGGATCATGGCCATTAAGGAGCTTAAGTTGGCAATTTTTGGTCATGACCTGTAGAGTCCCATGGGAACGAGGGTGGGGGGTTGGGGGGGGAATGAGAGTGACCTCCCCATCTCCTATTCCTTGAGGCCTGGAGTTTGTCATCATTGAACCCATATACCTACACTTATAGCATTCTGGAAGTTGGCGGCCACCAGGGTTTTTAGGGGGCAGGTGGAGGGAAGATGCCTACCCCTGTCTGAGGCACCCATTGAAGTCAGCCTGGCTTAAAGTCTGGAGGCATCTCTGCAGCAAGCTGCTGGGTTCGGAGATTGTTTTGTATTCCTTTGGATCATGCCCCTTGTTTCCATCTTTTCTACAGAAATAAACCATTGGCATATGCCCTGTAGGACATGCCCTCTCATCCACAATGCACGCAATGCTGGCCCTAACTGTGGCTTTTGATATTTTTCAAGATATATGGATTTCTGAAATAAGGTCAATAAATGAACTTGTATAGCTGAGCCGGAGGTGGTTTGTGGGTGTGGCTCCCACATACTTAACTTTTGGTCATTTAAATTCTTAGTAAACTTGGCCCCAAGTTGTTGGGGTCTAGCCAAAGGCACAGAGGCAATTTGGGGGTATCTGGAAGTGTGAAGGCACTGTCAGGCTGCTGATGCACTTGCCCCACAGGTACAGGTTGACCTGCTGGCGGCACCATACCCCCATATAGCCAGTGCTTTATTATGAAGAAGAGAGGGCAGTTTCTTCGAAACCAAACATTTTATAAAAGTATTACTAAAACCTTAGCTTTAGACACAAGATGCAATTCCAGTTTGCCATCTTTGTTCTTTGATTTTCTTTTCATTCAGGAATGAACTGTCATAAACCAATGAATACTCATCAAAATTTCTACTGATTATAATTTTGATCCAAATGTATTATTTACAATATATATTTGGTTTATAAAGCAATATCTCATGAAAATTTTTTATTTCCAATTTATGATTAAAGATAAGGCAACTTTGACATTTTTTTATCTATCCTGCTACAAACACACATCACAAGGGGACTAAACCTGGGGGCTGGAGTGATAGCACAGCAGATAGGGCATTTGCCTTGTACACGTCCGACCCGGGTTCGACCCGGGTTCGATTCCCAGCATCCCATATGGTCTCCTGATCACCGCAAGGAGTAATTTCTGAGTGCATGAGCCAGGAGTTAACCTCTGTGCATTGCCGAGTGTGATCCAAAAAGCAAAAAAAAAATGAGGGGGTACTAAACCTACCCATTGTTTGGTAGGAAGTGACCCCATGTAAGAGTTCAAAATGTTACTCCACCATCTGCCAAACCTAAACAGCACTGCTTAGTGGGTTAAGAAGAATTTGATATTGCCTATTATATAGAGAGTTGTCAGAGGACTGGTGCTATAGTTCAGTGGCAGAGTTCTTAATTTTCAGACATCAATTCAATCCACAACATCTCTGCACCCTCGAGTGGGATGGGATTATCAATCATACCTTGTGATCTATGACACTGCAATCAAGTGTGTGTCAACACCACAACCAAGTGTGTGAGCTCCACAATCAAGTGTGTGTGAACACTTCAACCTAGTGTTGCACAGCCCCCAGATCTGGCAACGCCAAGCAGGAGGAAAGAAAAGGAAAAGCCATCAGTCTGCAGAACAAGCATAAAGAAATATAGTTCTGTTACATTTTTATTTACTAGACACAACTATAGTGTTAAGACATTTCAGATGAAATACAAACCGTGAAGCATACTGACTCCTCCACCTTTTTAATGGAAATAATCAGGATTAGTGAAGTTAAATAGTGTGTCCAGGGTCTTATAACTAATAAATGCATTACTGATTCAGACTCAAAACTCAGAAACATTTAGTTTGAAAAACTGAGCTCCTCCTGAACAAAAAGTTCCAAGCAACTCTTTCCTCCTTACATGACACAACCACTACAAAATTTGCTGCTAATACATGTTGCTACTCTTATTGTGATTGCTGTTGCTGTTATATTGTTATTATTATTGTTATTGTTACTTGGATGTCTACACTAAAGAATTTTCGATAAGACAGTTGCTCTGCTTTTACATGTTTTTAAGAATATCTTTGGTGGCTCTAAACAAAGCAAGTTATTGGAAGGTGCAGAAATCTGTATCAAAATAAATTATGATGGATTACAGAATAAACTTTCTCTGTGGGTTCATTGACTTCAAATCTCATTTCTGCTAATAACCTATCGGACACAACACCAATATGATGTACCTGTGAAAGAAAAAAAAATAAAGAAAGAAATGAGGCAGTTGAGAGAAAGGGTAACGTTAGGAACCTATCCATGAAGAGCAATTTTTCTGAATCAGTTGTTCATTCCTGTGAAAGCACTTGACTGAATCATCATCATCTCAGTAATGCTTTTAAAAATATCTGCTATGTGCTGAGCTAGCTTTATAGCTAAATTGGATAGGGCTAAATAGGGCGCTGATTTTTAGTTGACTCCCAGAGATTTTCTTTAGTGTTTAAAATGAGATTACTTTACAGTAACACTTAGAGAAAATCTTGATAGTTTAAGTACCCATTTGTTTGCTATGTTTCAAAGCTAGTTTTGGGGGTTTTGAAACTTTTTGAAGAGTCTCTGGGTCTGTGTCTATCTGTAAATCTATTTCCTTTTTCGCCTATCAAGGGAAATATGCAATCACAGTTAATTCTTACGGCCAGTTCCTTAAGGCAAGATGCTAGTTGTGTGGAATTTTCTATTGTTTTTATTTTATTTTATTTTTTAATTTCTATGTTTATTTGGGGGAAAAGGTTGGACCAGATCTGGCTGTACTCAAGGTTTACTCTAGGCTCTGTGCTCAGATATCACTCTGGACAGTGCTTGGGATGATGCCAGGGATCAAATCTGGGTCAACAGTGACTATCACTCTGGTCCCAAATCTCAGCTTTTTTTGTGTGTTGTTTTGGTTTTGTTTTTGGGTCACACCGCAATGCACAGGGACTAATCCTGTCTCACGCACTCAGGAATTACTCCTGGTGTTGTTCGGTGTTCGGGGACCATATGGGATGCTGGGAAAGGAACCCGGGTCCGCTGTGTGCAAGGCAAACACACTACCTGCTATGTTATCACTCCAGCCCCATCTCAGCTTATTTTTAAAAATTGATTAAATTTATGGGGCGGAACCATAGTATAGCAGGTATAGTACTTGCACTGTAGGCAGTCAACTCAGGTTCAATTCCTTGCATCCTATATGGTCCTCTGTACTCCACCAGATGTGATTCCTGAGCGTAGAGCCAAGAGTAAGACCTGAGTACCACTGGGTGTTGCCCCTCCTCCCCTCCAAATTATATTAATTATCACTGTATTACTGTCACCACTGTCATCCTGTTGATCATCGATTTGTTCGAGTGGGTGCCAGTAACATCTCCATTCATCCTAGCCCTGAGATTTTAGTAGCCTTTCTTTACTCGTTCTTCCCAGTGGTGCCACATTGGAAGCTCTTTCGGGGTAAGGGGAATGAGACTCATCATTGTTACTGTATTTGGCATATAGAATACGACATGGAGAGCTTGTCAGGCTCTGCTGTGTGAGCAGGATGCTTTTGGTACCTTGCCAGGTTCTCTGAGAGGGAGAACTAGGCTATAAGAAGTCACAAAGCTTCCAAGAGCTTGTTTTATAGTCTCGGGATCTTGGCCATTGATGGGATTACACGATGCGGGGGGGGGGGGGCAATTTGTGGGTGTGACTGCCAAGCTACTGGAAAATAGGGGGTCTGGGTGAGGGAGGCTCAGTCCTGATCTGAACAGGCTTGGAGATCTTAGCCCCAGGTCCCGCACACTTAGGTTCTTCTGCTCGTTCCTTCATGCATGAGGCTCGTCTGAACGTGTGAAGAGGGGCCTTGAGCATGGCTGTGGCTGGGTTCTGGAGGTCTTTGGCTGCTGAGGCTCTGCTTAGGGCAGGGAGGGAAACTCAACCTGCCCTGCTTTGAGGGGACCCAGTGAAGACAGCCAGGTGCGGGGACAAGAGACTCTGCATATTAATTAACATGCAGAAAATTGTGTATGTCATAAGAAATAGATTAGTGAGCACATAAACAAATCCATGTTTAAAGGCTTCGCAAAGATCAGAATATACAGTATTTTCAACTTCCCTCGGCTTCTTTCATTCACCAAAGATAATCACTGCAATCACATGAACTACTAGAAATTTGATTTTGTCTGCTCTTGGTCTTCTTACGTATGGAATCAGACAATTGGAACTTTTTTCAGTCTGGATTTATTCCATATTATTTCTGTGAGAATCGCCAATGTTATACATAATATAAATTTATCTTTTTTACCAAATATTATTTACTGCATGCCTCTATCATTATGTATCCATTATAATGTTGATTGATCTTTGCATGTTTTTCAGTTTAACAGCAATGTTTTCTGAATATTATTCCTTTCTTGTACATATGTACTCATTTTTCTTGAATATATACTGAAGAGTGGAATCTCTTCATTATATATGTAGGCATTACGTATATATGTATTCATATATACATATATATAATTACAGGTTAATGTTGGTTGACAAATTACAGAAACATGAGGTGTGTGTTTGTTTATTTTGGTGTATAATGCCAGTTTCAATTCGTTGTACCAATTCTAATAAGAGTCTTTATCTAAAGTTGCACAGATGATCTGACACCATTATTATGCTTGATTCTAAATATTCAAATTATTCCTTTCAAAGTGAGAGGAGACTAATGCACTATTCATTTGTGTTGTATTCCAGCAAGAAACCCTGGGGCACAGCTGTGGTTTTGCATCACTGTATCACTGTCACGGTCATCCCATTGTTTGTTTTGATTTACTCGAGCGGGCACCAGTAACATCTCTATTACACTCAGCCCCGAGATTTTAGCAGCCTCTCCTTACTCGTCTTTTCCAACAATTGGAGGCTCTTTCAGGGTCAAGAGAATGAGACCTATCGTTACTGTTTTTGGCATATTGAATATGTCACGGGTAGCTTGCCAGGCTATGCTGTGCGGGCGGGATACTCTCGGTAGCTTGCCAGGCTCTCCAAGCAGTATGTAGTTTTGCATATTTTATTTTATTATAAAAATAATATTTTATTATATTTATTTTCCTATAAACAGGCCCTGGTACTTAATAAATATTCTGTCCCAGCTTTTGTTATAACTATTATGACTGAACCGATCCTATCTGGACTGAGCCTCTTCCGCCCAGATTCCCCATTTTCCAGTAGCTAGGCGGTCACACCCAGGGACTGCCCCTGGTGCTGTGTAATCCCACCAATGGCCAACATCCAGAGACTATAAAATCAAGCTCCCGGAAGAAAATGACACAGAGAGTCTCTTACCCCCATGCCTGGCTGTCTTTCCCCGGGGCTCCTTGGAGTGAGTGGACTCCAGTTTCCCTCCCCGCCCCAAGCAGAGCTCCCACAGCCAAAAACCTCCGGAGTCTAGCCATATCCACGCTCATGGCCCCTCTCCACATGTTCAGACAAGCCTCACGTATGAAGGAACTGGCAAAGGAACCCAGGTGTGTAGGACCCAGGGCAGAGACCTCCAAGCCTGCTCGGATTGGGACTGGGCCTCTTCTGCCCAGATTCACAATTTTCCAGAAGTTAGGCGGTCACACCCAGGGACTGCCCTCAGCGCCCTATAATCCTGCCAATGACCAACATCCAGAGACTATAAAAACCAAGCTCCCAGGGGGCCGGAGCGATAGCACAGCAGGTAGGGCGTTCGCCTTGCACGCAGCTGACCCAGGTTCGATCCCCGGCATCCCATATGGTCCCCCAAGCACCGCCAGGAGTAATTCCTGAGTGCAAAGCCAGGAGTAACCCCTGAGCATCGCTGGGTGTGACCCAAAAAGAAAAAAAAAAAAACAAGCTCCCAGAAGCGACATCTTATGGCCCAGTTCTCCCTCTGGGAGAGCCTGGCAAGCTACAGAGAGTTTCCTGCCCACATGGGAGAGCCTCGCAAACTTCCCATGGCGTATTTATATTCCAAAACCAGTAACAATGATGGATCTCATTCCCCTGACCCTGAAAGAGCCTCCAGTGCAACACCATTGGAAAGGACGAGTAAAAGAGAGTTTTCTAAAATCTCAGGGCTAGGACGAATGGAAACGTTACTGAGACCGCTTGAGAAATTCGATGATCAACAGGATGATGAAGAAGATGATGATGATGATGATGATGATGATGATGATGATGATGATGATGACTGTTAGAACTGCAAACCAAAAATACAAATTAATTAAACAAAAAGCTTCAAAAGAAAAGGCACCATTTAGGACAAACTTAAAAACCAAAAAGAAAAAATAAAAATGAAATTCCAGAAATTTACAAGCTATATAAGGGATATAGCTTTAAGTTTGAAAATGTAATTATCAGAGTTTTTGGGTTTTGGTGCAATAATTTACAGTACTCTTACTTGTAGGGCTTTATGGGTAGATGACTCCTATACCATGCCATCAGACAGCTCACTTCCATAGTCCCAGATCCCTCTTTAATGTTTATACCAAGTTTTAAATGTCTTAAGTTGAGCGACAACTGCTGGGAGGAAGGTGAATCATTCCACTCATCCTTTAGGCATGATCACAATACATTCAGTGCAGCAATTAACTGAGCATGAATCAGGTGTTTTGCTAAAGATTCTATAAACAAGAATATAGATAAATTTCTTTTATCAAGAAGTTTAGAGCCAAGCAACTAAACTATAAACCACCTGTGTCTGGGCAGAAAAAACAAATGACTTTATTTCAATTCTATTCAGAAAATGAGAGCATCACCAAGAAAACAAATTAAGCTGCAATGCAAGGCTAATACATTACCAGACGCAAGGATTAAAACTATTAATAATTGTAGAGCTGTCAGAGTTTTGGGAGAAAAAGGATGAGACTAATGGATAGTCATTGAAAGGGTGAATTAAAAGGAATAGATTTCAAAACCATTTTACAGGGGAAGCTCTGAGTGATTTTTTTAGTAGAAAAGGTATAATAAAGTCAATATTCTTAAACAATCAACCTTCTGACAACTTAGAGTATGAATTGGTTTGAGGATGGATGAGAGAAGGAAAAATTACTGAGATGTTGGAGTTATTGGGACCTGGGATATAAGACTCAATTGATTCCACACTTGGCAGAATCAGCAGTCAGCCTGACCGAATCGATTCCATCACAAACCTATTTTTTGAGAGACACGTGAAGAAAATATGCATTTCTGTAAAAATGCCCAGAGTGGATCAGGTATGAGCAACCTGTGCTTGCTCCTAACTCAGGCAACTGTAATCACTTCTTCCTTTCTTCCTTTCTTTCATTTGGGATTTTTTTTGTAGGGCCACACCCAGCTGTGCTCAGGTCTTACTCCTGACTCTGTGCTCAGGGATCACTCCTGGCAGGGTCAAGGGACCATATGGGATGCTGGGGATCAAATCTGGGTCTTGCCACATGCAAGGCAAATGTGTTACATGCTGTACTATGTCTCTGACTCCCAGTAATTCCTTTCTTCATCGCCTAGGCAGCTATAAAATAGCACTTTTATGTACTTTTTTTTACATCTATTAAAAAATTGTCTGAATATCGAATAAGTGTAGACACCACAATCAAATATTATACAAATAACAAGAAGCTCCTGTGTGTAGCTTGAACATTTACTCAGTCTGGATGAGCATGAATTGAAATACCCAAGATGGAAGTTTGTCTGACTGATTTAAGAATCAGCTCAAAAAAGGATAAGGTCTTTTCCGGTTGAAATATACACCACCGACAATTTCTCAAAAATGCTTTTTTTCTAATGTTTTTCTGTCCTACTTGAACATATTTTATCTTTTCTTGACTGATTAACGAGTGATATCTCAGGTTCAAACCAAATTGGACTCCAGAGTCTATTATGGGACAATTCTGAAAGTAAAAGGTGGTAGGACAAATGATAAATAGGATGGAAGTGAGAGTCTTCAGGCTTGTGGACACAGGATGTCCATTTGTCACCACTCTGAGTAGAATTGCTTACAAGTCCTTTGGTCACACTCACCATCAAGTGCCCCATACTTGTCCCATTCTCCCTTGGTTTGTCCCCCAGTTGAGTCTGGTCCAATGTTCTGCTTTCCTGCCTTTGAAGGTTTGAGGAATTAAGCAGTCTCCAAATCTTAGAAAGTCTCAACCTTGTGTGCATCATGACTTAAGTCTATCACAATAGTGCGCATACAGTATACTCATTATTCAACTGCCTACAAAATAAAATCATATAAATCAAATGAGGTTAGAGTGTTTTGATTCTGTTGTTGTTGGATTTTTGTGGGGTTTTTTGGGGGGGAGTAGGGGCAGCGATGTCACACCCAGTAGTGTTCAGGAATTACTCCTGGCTCTGTGCTCAGGGGTCATTCCCTGAGAAGCTCAGTAGACCATATGGGATCAAATCTGGGTCAGTCACATGCAAAACAAGCACCTTCACTGTGCTATTGCTCCAGCCCCCCAAAAGTAGAGTGTTTGCAAACACCTGTAGAGTGTAATAAGAAGTACCGCTTAGGGGCTGGAACGATAGAACAGCGGGTAGGACATTTGCCTTGAACACGGCTGACCCGGGTTCAATTCCCAGCATCCCATATGGTCCTGTGAGCACCGCCAGGAGTAATTCCTGAGTGCAGAGCCAGGAGTAACCCCTGTGCATCGCCAGGTGTGACCCAAAAAGCAAAAAAAAAAAAAAAGAAGAAGTATCGCTTAGACTCCAAGCTGACGAAACTCTCAGGTATACCAGTTTTGGGGGTGAAAACAGTGGGGTCTTCTTGGACTGGGAGTGGTTAGCCTCCCCCCACATACCTGTACTGCTGGAAACCCCAGCAGCCACACTTCTCAGAGTTGCCACTGTGTGAACAGCAGCCCAGCATCACAGCTCCAAGACTAATCTTGCCAAGCCATTGAAACTTATGGGTACACTGGTCTTTGGGCTGAAATTTCTGGGCCCCCCTAAAGAAGAGGGCAGGCTGAGAATCATCCCGGTTCTATAGATCCTGGAGCTCCTGGAGTGCCCTCCTGTGACACCTCCAAATTTCACAACACTGACAGCCCAGTAGAAGCACAGCAAATTAGATGGGAAAGTAGCATAGAAGACAACTAAGCTCTGTGATCAAAAAACTGTAAGACAGAATGCTCTGCTACCAACAAACAGCTCAGTAAATCCTCAGACAATGACTTTAATAATCCGATGGTGAGATACAACAAATTTCACTGATTTTCTTTAACTGGGGTCTGTTTAAAAATTCCACTTGCCATTTTGCTGTAACAAGAAATATCAAATAAATTATTTTATATAATATATAAAAGAGCAGACTTAGGAGGGTGGAACACTGGAGACAAAGGTGGAAGGAATGTCACACTGGTGGATTGGAACACTGAATGGCCAAAACAACTGTATCATGAACAATTTTGTAAACCACAGTGTCTAAATAAAGATTTTTTTTTTTAAAAGAAATACCATTCAGAGAAAACACATGTCAGTGGGAGCAGATAAGGCTTTCTGGAACTGCTATGTGGGTGAGGCAGGTTCAGCCTGTCTGTTAGGTGATAAGAAACATCCCTGAACAACTCAAGTTAAAGGGTTCTTGGGGGATGCAGTTAGAAGAGGGTATTAATGACACACTTCTAATTTGCCAGAGACACAGACCCTTTCAGGGTATCTCAGTTTGGGACACTCTTTGTAAGGATGCATTGGAAAGGGAAGGGTGGGGGATGGGGAGTTATCTGCACAGCTGCATAGCCAACCCGTTTAACACAACACAACTGCGGCAGCAGTCTGTCAGCCTCCCAGCGCCAGGCACAGTCCTTCAGAAACTGGTGTCAGTTGTTTTCTACTCCCCCCCCCCCCCCCCCCCGTGCCTGTGTGGCTTTTGAGTGGCTCCTCCCTTGCTCGCCTTCCCTCCTCCAGTGACTGGCCCAGCCTTCCCTGCCTCAACATGAGTCGAGTGTATTCATGAAGTCTACATGTCTTTTCTGCTCACAGAAATTCTTTGTGTGCTTCTCAAACTCAGGGTCACTCACTGTGTACTTTTCTGAATATCTCCTATTCAGATGCCTCAAAGGAAGAACTGTGATTGCAGAGGGTGTCACAATTTATCATAATGTATGTCTGGTCTGGTAGAGTTCTAGTGCCAAGAGCTTTGGAGATGACTAATCAGATAATAGATAATAAAAATTGGTAACAGATAACTTTTCTCTCTCTCCCCTCTCTCTTCTCCCTACTACCTCTCTCTCTCTCTCTCTCTCTCTCTCTCTCTCTCTCTCTCTCTCTCTCTCTCTGTTTCTCTCAGATAATGGGTCCTGGCATAGGAAATAAAGAATCTAAAAAGGTGATGAGTTCACTTGGGTTTTAAAAAACAACTTTCATTTTTTCCCCTTAATTTATTTATCTTGTTTTTAAATCTAATTTCTTAATATGCATAATGAGATTTGTCATACCACTCTTGTATTTAGGATGACAAATCTCATTATGCATATTAAGAAAGTGACTCTTAAAAAGATTAAATAACTTATTTGTAATCACAGAACTAGTATTTCAACACAGCTCTATTTCCAAAGCTTATGGAATTTCTTTTTCACCAGAATGACTTTCAAGTTTACAGCTTAATTTATTTATCTTGTTTTTAAATCTAATTTCTTCTGAAATATGAGGTGTGGTTGTTTTGTTTGTATTATTTTATTAGATCACATGTAGCACTATAATTTGATAGAAGTACCTGGGCTGGGGATGTGGTTCATGTCATAGAACACATGTCTAACATGTATGAGTCCCTTGCACTGCATGGTCATGAGTGTTGCCAGGGTGAAGCTCTGGCCTCCGAGTGTAAGTGTGTAGCCCCTACAGCACCACCACAGCAACAACAAAAAGAAAAAGTTCTTGACTCAATTTAGTATGTTCAATATACGTTAAGGGTGTTTAATTAATTTTGCAACTAAAATTCTATTGCAAGCAAGCTTTTCCTTTTTCATACAAATTGACTTTCTTTTAACCTTAAGGGTCAGTTTGAATCCTACAGGTGACATTTCTTTTTTTTTTTTTTTTTTTTTTTTTTGCTTTTTGGGTCACACCCGGCGATGCACAGGGCTCACTCCTGGCTCATGCACTCAGGAATCACCCCTGGCGGTGCTCAGGGGACCATATGGGATGCTGGGATTCGAACCCGGGTCGGCCGCGTGCAAGGTAAACACCCTACCCGCTGTGCTATCACTCCAGCCCTTGCACACAGCCAACCCAGGTGACATTTCTATAATCAAGGCAGGCTCTAAATTACACTAAGTGGGTCTCACTGTCCTCAGTGTCTGCATGATGTAAGAGTCTTTGGCATTCTGGAGTATTCTCCAAATTCACAGGTGGTGGTGTTGAGCTGGTAGGTTCAGACTTCTCTGCCAGCTGAGCAGCTGGTCTGTCCTGGGAGTCTGAGTCAGGGAGTCCAGCAGGCGACTGGGATGAGCAGGGGGCTTAGGGGGGACCAAATACATTATTTGAGCTGCACATCCCAGCAGCTCTTGATCTCTAGCAGTTATGGGGCTTTTTCTGTGCTCCCTGCAATTGGAGGCACCAAATCCTCTACCCTCCTGGGGTTCTCTGGGTTAATCTGGAGTCTCTGTGCTTCATCCTGCCTCTCCCTGGCCTCTCTGGCTCATCTAACAGTGACACCCCTGGAAGCTGTGCTCGCTGCCAATAGCTGATGCTCTTGGCATCTTAGAGCACTCACCGAGACAGAGGGGAATAAAGCCAGCACCATGCCCAGGTCTTCCTGTAAACCCACAGACAATACCCACAGCTTCGCTGTTTGCCTCTGCCCTGCCCTCAAGGCCTGTTCCCGAGGTCCTGCTGTTTTCCTGGACCCTGAAAACACACGTGGTGAAACACATTGATGAACTCACCCATTTGATGAGACATGTAACCCCTTTCAGGTCAAAGGTCAATGTGGATTAGTATGGAGAGGAGCATAATGCTTTTACCATAAACTCCTCAGATAGCTACATTCACAGGCCTTACTAAGAGATAATAAAAGGATGTTAATTTTGCCACAGAAAGGTCATCCTAATATTAAGTCATTTATCATTTTATCATCCCTTAAATCCTTCTTATGTAGGAGGATCAGAAAGGCTTAAGGTGGAAAGGCAGGCTCTCCAGATGAGAAGCATACACTGGTGATTATCTGTTTCAATCACTTTCAGAATCTAACTCAAACTGCTTTAATGTCAGGATGCCAGAAAAGAACTGCATAGCTTATAAATCTGAAAAAAGTCATCAAATAGACTTCTGTCACTGTCACTGTCATTCCGTTGCTCATTGATCTGTTCGAGCGGGCACCAGTAACATCTCTCATTGTGAGACTTATTGTTATTGTTTTTGGCATATCCAATCCGCCACGGGTAGCTTGCCAGGCTCTGCCGTGGGGGCGTGATACTCTCGGTAGCTTGCCGGGCTCTCTGAGAGGGGCGGAGGAATCAAACACCAGTCAGCTTCGTGAAAGTGAATGCCTTACCGCTGTGCTATCACTCCAGCCCCAAATAGACTTGAACCAGAAAATTAAAAGATATTCTAAGTTTCAGAGAAATAGTACAGCAGGTAAGGCCTTTGCTTTGCACATGGCTGATGAGGGGTTGATCCTTGCCACCCGAGCACTTCCAGAAGTGATCCCTGAGTACAGAGCCAGGAGTAACTCCTGAGCACCACTGGGTATGGCCCAAAAAACAAAAACAAACAAACAAGAACCATTTTGATAATAATTTGGCCATTCTTTAATTTTTTTTAACATTTATGTAAACACTGTGGTTTATAAAGTTGTTTGAAATATGATTGTTTTAGGCATTCAATATTCCAACAACAACAATCCCACCACAAATGTGACATTCTTTTCACAATTGTTCCCAGTCCAACCCCCCAACCCCCACAATCTCCCAGGCCTGATCCTATGGTAGACACAAAATAATTTATTATATATTGTTTGTTACAACAGAATGGTAAGTGGAATTATCAAAAAAATATTTTAGTAAAAGTAAGTTTGTGAAAATTGTTATATCTCACAATGAGGTTATTAAAGTCATTGAGGATTTACTGAGCTGTATGTTGCTAGTTGAGCCTTTTGTCTTAATTTTTTAAATTATTATTATTGAGCTAAGTTGGCTTCTAGGCTACTTTCACATCCAATTGTTGTGCTTCTAATGGACTGTCAGTATCATGAAATTTGGAGGTGTCACACTTGCTCTAGGTGCTGCAGATCTGGGATGATTCTCTAAAGGGCCCAATTTTTCAGCCTGAAAGTCAGCGTACCTGTGAGTTCCATCAGATTGGCTTGGCATCTTTTCCAAAATTAGTCATGAAGCTGTGAAGCTGGGCCAATTACATGACAGTAACTGTGGGTGGGTCCCCCTTCACCTTTGTAGAGTCTCCATGTCCCATTCCTCCTGCTTTTTGTTCCTTTCTCTGTCTCTCACTCTCTTTCTCAGGATTATTCTTAGATTTTACTCTTGACTAAAGTACTTTTGATGGTCTGATGTAAAACCAGGTTTAATATACTGAGCTCTTTTTTTTTTTTTTTTTTTTGGGTCACACCCAGCGATGCTCAGGGGTTACTCCTGGCTTTGCACTCAGGAACTACTCCTGGCGGTGCTTGGGGGACCATATGGGATGCCGGGGATCGAACCCGGGTCAGCCGCGTGCAAGGCAAACGCCCTACCCGCTGTGCTATCGCTCCGGCCCCCTATACTGAGCTCTTAAAGAAAAAACTTTAAATTCAATCAAAAGTTTGCTTCTGATTCTGACTCACTTGTGAGCACATTACTTTAGCCCAGCGTTGGGAGAATTCACTGCCTGAACTTCTCTATGCTCCACTTTTTGTTTTTGTAAAAAGGGGAGCAAGACTGCATAAGAACCTAGGTGCTTTCTTAAAGAAGGAAACAAGTGCCACAAGCTCCTCTCCGAGATTCTAAGATCTTATACAAAGGTTGGGCTGCAGCGATAACACAGTGGCTAGAGCATTTGCCTTGCACATAGCCAACCCAGGTTTGATTCCTCCATCCCTCTCAGAGAGCCCGGCAAGCTACCGAGAGTATCCCACCCACACGGCAAAGTCTTGAAGCTACCCATGGCATATTCGATATGCCAAAAACAGTAACAACAAGTCTCACAGTGGAGATGTTACTGGTGCTCACTCAAGCAAATCGATGAGCAATGAGAGGACAGTGCTACAGTGCTATAGAAAGGTTAGTAAGAGTCCCTGCGAAGGAGCAAATCTTGAAGGAAAGGGCTCAACAGTAGCACCCAGATGTTTGTGGCTTAGCTATAGAAGTTTCTCTAAATGTCAGGATGCTCTGGTCAGTCAGTGACTGGACAGTTCAGTGGGAAGTGACATATGTCCCCCCACAACATTTTTGCTCCAGCCCTAGTCCCACTACCTTAAAATGTGGCCTTGTCTGTATAAAATTCATTACAGACATACTTAGTTAAGATGAGATCATACTGGACTGAAACAGTCTCTTCATCCAATATTACTCTTACCTTTGTAAAAAGAAGAAACTTTAACTTCATTATAAAGATTGATATATAACCATTATAAAGAAATATGGCAGAGTCTCTTGCTCCCACACCTGGCTGTCTTCACCAGGACCCTCGGAGTCAGTGGGTTGAGTTTCCCTCCCCACCCCGAGCAGAGCCCCTATAGCCAAAACATTCTGGATCCTAGAAACAGCCAAGCTCAAGGCCACTCTCCACGTGTTCAGATGAGCCTCACGCAAGAAGGAACCGACTGGCAGAGGAACCCAGGTATGCAGGATCCGGGGCCGAGATCTCCAAGCCTGCTTAAATTGGGACTGGGTCTCTTCTGCCCAGATGCCCCGTTTTCCAGTAGTTAGGCATTCACACCCAGAAACTGCCCCCCGGCGTCATGTAATCCCATCAATGGCCAACATCCAGAGACTATAAAACCAAGCTCCCAGAAGCTCCCGACATCTTATAGCCTAGTTCTCCCCCTCAGAGAACCTGGCAAGCTACTGAGAGTTTCCTGCCCACATGGGAGAGCCTGGCAAACTCCCCGTGGTGTATTCATATGCCAAAACCAGTAACAACGATGGATCTCATTCCCCTGACCCTGAAAGAGCCTCCAATGCGGCACTGTTGGGAAGGACGAGTAAAGAGAGGCTTCTAAAATCTCAGGGCTAGAGCGAATGGAGACGTTACTGAGACTGCTGGAGAAAACTGACGATAAACAGGATGATGATGATGATATCTTTATATAAACATATTATATAAAGATATTATAAAGTCAAGGAAACATCAGGCCTAGGACAGATTCTTCCTCTTGATCTCCACAGGAGAACAGCCCTGCCAACACCTTAAATTCAAAGGTCTGAATTCCAGAACTGTGGGTAATGAATTTCTGTTGCTCAAAGCCATCCAGTTTGTGTTATTTTATTGCCACAGTCCCAGGAAACAAACACAGAGGACAAAGCTGAGGGCACTTTTCTGACTTGTGAGAAACAGATTTATAATCAGTGGGCATTACCGAGCCTGGGGCACTGGGTGCTGTGATCCATGCATAATTGGTACTTAGGGCAGGCAATGTAAAAGAATATATAGTGCCAATTATCCTACTTCCTTCCGCTGTTTCTTGAACGATCGATAACTTCTTCTATAATTACAGAGGAAAGGAGGTGAGGTGATTATGTAGGATTACATAACTAATTCAATTTTTTTCATCTTCTTATTGATCAAATAACCTTTGAATATCCAAGAGGAATCAAATCCTGTTTTCAATTCTGAGAATATAGCACAGACAGGATCAGGCTTTGGCTCAATGGAGCATAAAAGCTGGAACCCTGGTTTCCCAAAGTACAGTGAAGTAGTCCCAACTGCACAGGCTACATGCTCCCTCCAATTCCACATAGATGATGGAACAAAGGAAGTGAGATCATCTACAAAGTAATTCTGATATAAATTTTCCTCTTGGTTTCTAAAAGTAAATTCAGCAACATTAACTACAATATTTGCTGCTTCTCATGTATAGTTTTTCATCACAGAGGTTTCATTCCTGGTTTTCACCAACATATATTACCATAATATGTTTTTTAATCATTATCTAATTAGGTTATCATTAAACAAATCTAGGATAGAAGTTCTAAATAAGAAGTAGCACTCCTGTGTGGTCCTTTTCAAAAGATAAGATGCTCACGTTCACTCTACAGATTTTTGCAATTTTGGTTAAGGCAAGAGAAAACATAGAAATCTATAGTTGTTTGGTTCTTTTCCAGTCCCAGGATTGAACCCAGGGTCTCACTCATGCAAGACATGTGCTTTGCTTCTGAGCCACATCCCAGCTATTTGTGGTTGTTTAAAGCTTCATGGATGGGACTAATTTCCTCCTAATTATCATTTTCTAAGTCTCATATCCAAAGCTCAACTGTGTATTGGAAACACCTGGGGAGTATAAAAACTACTGATGCTTGGGTCTCATTTCTACCCACTCAACTACTGCTCAAGATTCTGACTTAATTAAATTGGAGGATGGCTTGGGCATCAGAATTCTTAAAAGCTCTCCAGTTGATTAGAATTCTCAGCAACACTTGAGAACTGCTATTCTAAGTCATGAAAATTCATTAAGTATTTTTCAGTTATTGTTAACAAGATCAGAACTTGGCTTTAGGGAAATTAATTTGGTGACATATAAGGGTGAATTGAAGCCCAAAGAAGTTTCAGGAAAAATCCACAGAGGAAAGCAAAAGAATAATGTTAGAAAATGAGGGTAGAAGAAGAAAATAAGTGCAGCTGGAAATACAGATGTAGAAATAACAGAACCAGTAAACTCAATTCAGAGATGAAAAGTTTTGATCATCAAAAGGTTAAATAATGTTAACAACTTTGTGCATCTAAGTAAGTTGATGCTTTTCAAATTGATAAAGTCTCTTTTTTGCTCTTATACTTATTGCTGTTTGTGATCTTATACCCTGTGGTGCTCAGGGGCCATGAAAACTGGGGATTAAACCCAGAACCTCACACATGAGCCTCTTTTTTAAAAAAAAAAATATTGAATCGCCGTGAGATAGTTACAAGCTTTCATGTTTGGGTTACAATCACAAAATGATCAAGCACCCATCCCTGCACAAGTGCACATTCCCTTCCACCAATATCCCTGGTATAACCCCCCTTTCCCACCCTCCCCCTACCTCCATGGCAGACAATATTCCCCATACTCTCTCTCTACTTTTGGGCATTATGATTTGCAATACATATCTAGGATATACAAGACACTAGTAGAATTGTATGAGAAAAAACACTCCAACCCCATCAAAAAATTGGGAGAAGAAATGAACAGAAGTTTCCTCAAAAAAAAAAATACAAATGGCCAAAAGGCACATAAAAAATGCTCCACATAGCTAGTCATCAGGGAGATGCAAACCAAAACAATGAGATATCATCTCACACCATAGAGACCGGCACACATTCAAAAGAACAAAAGCAACCAGTGCTGGTGTGGATGTGGAGAAAAAGGGATGCTCTTTCACTGTTCGTGGCAATGCCGATGGGCCAGTCTTTCTGGAAAACAATATGGACAGTCCTTCAAAAACACACATGAGCCTCTTTCTAGGGGCAAGAGAGATAGTAAAGGGTTTAAGGTGCTTGCCTTGCGTTTGGCTAACCCTGGTTTTGTCCCTGGTCTTGCATACGATCTATCAAGCACTCCAGGACTGATCCTTGAACACACAACAAGGTGTGAGCTCTGTGCATGGTCAGGTATGGCCCACATACCCCCCTCCAATATTTTATCAGTATTAATGAATAAGCTAAATATGACATCTCATATGCAATTCATAGGATCTAGTATACTTAATTTCAATACCATACTTGTATCACTGTGCTATATTTTTGGCAGGTGTGGACACGCCCTGCAGTGCTCAGAGTTCTGACTCTACACTCCTGACTCTACACTCAGGAATCACTCCTAGCGGGGCTTGGAGGACCATATCCAGTGCCAAAAATCAAACCAGGGTGAGCAGTATGAAAGGCAAGTGCTTTAAAGCCCTGTACTATCTCTTTGATCTCTGTGTTCTCAATATATTCATTTATTTGTATATTTATTTATTTTTATTCAGGAGCCACACTTGGAGATGCTCAGGGGATACTCCTGGCTCTGCAGTCAAAAATCACTCCTGTCGGGGCTCATAGGATCATATGAAATGCTGGGGTGTGAACCTAGGTTGGCTGCATGCAAGGCAAGCACCCTACATGCTATACTATTGCTCCAGCCCATCAGGTGAGGTTTTTGGTTAGCTTTTTTTTTTAATTTCAGACATATATTGTTACAACACTGATTACTTCACCTGTGCCTATGACCCTCTACCAATGTCCCCTGCCCCTGTGATAGGCACTTTTCCCTTCCCCCATGTCCTAGTGTTCTCTTCCCCAGATTATCTTCCTCATCCCAGGGCCAGTGCTGAGCTTCTTATTGAAGACCAGTTCTCCTGTTTTTCATTTCTGTTGCTGTTGGTCATTTGATATTTCCCTACAAAATTTCTTTATAATCCACCTATAAGTAATATCATTCTAAATCTGTGCCTCTCCCTCCTTCTGATTTCACTCAACAGGATACTCTCCAGATCCATTCACATTGAAGCAAATGGTGTGGCTTTATCTTTTTATGGCTCAGTAGTATTCTATTGTGTTTCTTTTTTTTTATTTTTTTAAAAAAATTTATTAGAGAATCACTGTGATGTACAGTTACAAGCTTATGAACTTTTGTGTTTGTTTGCATTTCACTCATACAGTGATCTGATCGTTAACCCATCCCTCCACCAGTGCCCATTCACCTCCACCAATGATCCCAGTATCCCTCTCACCACCCCCACCCCATCCCCCACCACCCCACGCTGCCTCTGCTGCAGGGCATTCCCTTTTGTTCTCTCTTCTTTTGGGTTTTGTAGTTTGCAATAGAGGTATTAAGTGGTCCATTTTGTTTCTTTATCCCCTTACCTGTGGGAATTTGGGTTGTTTCTATAATTTGTTTATTGTATATAGCACAGCAATGAATATAGAAGTGCAGGTGTCTTTTCTGCATTGTTCTTTTGGGCCCTTGGGGTATATTCTAAGAAGTGGAATTGCTGGGTCATATGGAAGCTCAACTCCTAGGGTTTTTTAAAACTTTTTATTTTATGAGGTAGTTTACAATATTTGATTAAATTTAATATTCAAACACAAATCCCAACACAACATCTTCCCATCACCAAATTTGGGATGTTCCCATCCCAAACCCCAATCCCCATCCCAAAGCACAACCAAAATAATATATTTTGTAGTTCCTATTATGAAAAACCGCTGGAAATGCTACAAAAATGTATTCATAGAGGAAACAGTGTGAAGATTGTTCTATTTTGGCTGGGGCCATTAAGATATTCTTTAGGATATCTCTAACATGTTGTTAACGGTTGAGTGATATGAGCTTTCGTATATATATCCGAAAATATGTATGTATGCATATATATAGGTATATTTCCCTCTATGATTTGTTGCCTACTATTTCAACCCCATTAAACGTGGTGTGGTACTTATGGAGAATGGGTAGGGAGTGTCTTATGATGTGGCACACAGCCACAAATGCGGCCAAACAGTCCAGGAATACATTCATTGGTATCTGGTGCCCAGGAGGTGGTTTATGGGCGTGACCCCTGGGTTGCCAGAGACTGGGGGAAATGGGCAGAGGATCTCTGTTTCTGGTCCCATTGAGCCCAGAGTCCAAGAGTCCAAGGCCACAAAGCTCAGCATTACCTAGATTTTGTCGGACTTCACTCATGTGTGAGACTTGGCCCGAGTATGTGGGGAGCAATCTTGAGTGTGGTGGCAGTTGGGTTCTGGAGCTGCCAGGGCTGGGTCCCTTGGGCAGGGAGGGCTCTCACCTGCCCCCACTCTGGGGCACCCCACTGAAACAGCCTGGAGCAGAGTCTGGTGGTATGGCTATGGTGGGCGTCATTCAACTCCTAGTTTTTTTTAGAAATGTCCATATTGTCTTCCAAAAAGGCCAAACTAGTTGAAATTCTATCATCAGCAGTGAATGAGGGTCCCTTTTCCCCCACATCCCTAACAACACTGGTTGCTATTCTTTTTGGTGAGTGCCAGTTTCTGTGGTGTGAGGTGATATCTCATTGTTGTTTTAATTTGCATTTCCCTGATGATTAGTGACATAGAACACTTTTGCATATGCTTTTTGGTCATTCGTATTTCTTCTGTGAAGAAGATTCTGTTCATCTCTTCTCTTCATTGTTTTTCTTATTTTTCCCATCCTCCACTCCCCCCCAATTCTCCCCATTTTTGATAGATGCTTTCTTCTTGAGTATTTTTTAAAGGAAATAATTTGCTGGTTTTCTTGAAGTCTGGACTTGGGAGTCGCTGACTAGTTTTTTTTTCTTGCTTTTTGGGTCACACCTGGCGATGCACAGGGGTTAATCCTGGCTCTGCACTCAGGAATCACCCCTGGCAGTGCTCAGGGGACCATATGGGATGCTGGGATTTGAACCCGGGTTGGCCGAGTGCAAGGCAAACGCCCTACCCGCTGTGCTATCTCTCCAGCCCCTCTCTGACTAGTTTTTAAACCATATTCTATTGGCCAAAATAGTCATAGAGTCTGCCCAGTAACAAGGAACGTGGAAAACACTATCTTTTGATGGGGTAAAAGGATAGTAGATGTGAAATGCATCTATAGGAGAGAGAATGGAGATTATCTTTGGAGAATCTACTGCCTTCTGGTACAATATTCATGCAGGCATAACCATTTTTCACTTCAGAATTTCTCAACAACTGAGAGACATGTTGAATGTGTGGGTGGGAATTTTATATTTCCTTTAAACTTTAAAAACAACAGCAAAATTTGCTACCATTATAGCAGAACACGTACACTGTAGATATACATTAATATAAATATTATTACACATTATTCAAGGGATAATATAAAAATGTATGTGATGAAAGTTATGGTAGATAAAACTAACAGCATTTTGAAAAGATGAAAAGACAATGAATGCTAAACATTGCTTAAGTGTTAAGATAAAATATCTATGTCAAAAGACTTTAAAATTCAGATTATTATGTTTGTATTTCTATATTTCCAAAGTACAAAAATATTTTAACATGGGAATAAATAATAAAGTTAGTAATGTGATATTTTAATGTGATATTTCCCTAACTATGTTATGTTCAGGGATTCATTAGAAAATTTCACAAGAGTGGGGCTGAAGAGAGAGTACAGTGGGAAAAGCACTTGTGCACGTGGTTGACCAAGGTCCCATTCTTGACATCTCATGTGTTCCCTGAGAACAACCAGGATTGACTATTGAACATCACTGGTTGTGGCCCACCCCCAAAGAAAGAAAGATAGAAAAATGAAGAAAGGAAGGAAGGAAAGAAGAAAGGGAGGAAGGAGGGAAGGAAATAAAGAAAGAAAAGAAAGGAAGGAGTAAAGAAAAAAGAAAAGAAAGAAATAGAAAAAAGGGGGAAAAATAAAATTCCAGAAGGCTCCATAACAAGTTATAATTGTGACTAAGTTTTGTTATGCCAATACAGAGTGAAAGCAAGATCAAGAAGCATTGGCAGAATACACTTGGTCCAGGTAGAGCTTCGAGTCTTTTCTCATTGAAGGCCACACAGGATGTGCTTTCTTTCTGGCCGAAAACAACAGTGACATGCAGGGAGTATCTGTGCCCATGAAAACTCATTCCAGTTGCAGGATTTGAGATTTTTATGGGGTGCTGTTCAAGTAGGTACATCTTGCTATTCAACCAGCCATGGTTACCAAAACTCAGAGCCACAACAATGAGAGTAGGTGCACCTTATCAATCTTAATGTTTCTGCAAAGCAACCTGACACGCTAGTACAGCATGATCCATTGCTCCAGATGTAAACAACAAAACCATCCATCACTAGCATAAAGAACATTCCAAGGACCACATTCCCTGAGGTTGGCCAAGGGTCAGTCATGGTTCCAGGTTCTCTCAAAGGCATGTAAAGAGAAAGTAACTGGATCCATGTTAACTCTTTAAAATGCTGGGAATGTGATTTTTTAAAAAAAGTTCATTTTAATAGACTATTTTTAATTATTATTTTTAGGCTACAATGAAATGATGGAGCTTATGTAAAAATTATTTTTACAAATATACATTTGAAATTTTAGCTAAAACACAATTTGCTTGGCAACACAAAAACCAAAGAAATGGCAATTTGCAGTGATCTTTCAGAAATTATTAATGCATTAGTAGGTTATAGAATAGAAACAAAAGCGTACTTAAAAAAATTAGTGTTATTAAATTAATTTTGTTCATCTTAATTTGTCATATTATTTTAAATAAAATTAGTTATAAATAAAATAAGACAGAAAATAATGTCCAGAGTAATAAAGCATTTAAAATTATTAAAGTTACTAAAGAAACTTTTAAATTAACAAATAGATTGTATTTATAGAAAATGTAGGAATCAGGGGCTGGAGCAATAGTACAGCCGGGAGAGCATTTGCCTAGCACACAGCTGACCCGGGTTCGATTCCCAGCATCCCATATGGTTCTCTGAGCACCGCCAGGGGTGATTTCTGAGTGCAGAGCCAGGAGTAAACCCTGTGCATTGCCAGGTGTGACCAAAAAGCAAAAATAAAAAAAGAAAGAAATAAAGAAAGAAATAAAGAAAGAAAGAAAGAAAGAAAGAAAGAAAGAAAGAAAGAAAGAAAGAAAGAAAGAAAGAAAGAAAGAAAGAAAGAAAGAAAGAAAGAAAGAGAGAAAGAGAGAAAGAGAGAAAGAGAGAGAGAAAGAGAGAAAGAGAGAAAGAGAGAAAGAGAGAAAGAGAGAGAGAAAGAAAGAAAGAAAGAAAGAAAGAAAGAAAGAAAGAAAGAAAGAAAGAAAGAAAGAAAGAAAGAAAGAAAGAAAGAAAGAAAGAAAGAAAGAAAGAAAGAAAGAAAGAAAGAAAAAGAAGATGTAGGAATCAGAGAGTACATCTGGTCAAGCACTTGTCTTGAACACGGCCAACCTGGGTTCAATCTCCAGCAGCCTATATGCTCTTTGGAATCTGCCAAGAATGATCCCAGATCCCAGAGCCAGGAGTAAGCCCTGAGAAAAGCCAGGTGTGGCACATAAAAAAAAAGTCAGTAATTGATGCTATCAAACCCGGGTCAGACTGGAGCAATAGTACAGCAGGCAGGGCATTTGCCTTACACGAAGCCCACATGGGTTCAATTCCTCAGTCCCTCTCAGAGAGCCCAGCAAGCTACCGAGAATATCCCACCCACAGGGCAGAGGCCAGCAAGCTACCCATGGTGTATTTGATATGCCAAAAACAGTAACAAAAAGTCTCACAATGGAGTCATTACTGGTGCCTACTTGAGCAAATTGATGAACAATGGAACAACAATGCTACAGTGCAATTGATGCTAAGTAAATGGCAGAGTCATTACATCAGTTTCAATAATCTTACACAGGAAGCACTAGAAATATTAAGATTCATCTCAACTATAAATCATTATCTACCAGCAAAAACAATTTAAAACCAATGCTTTTTAAATAAACCACTAGTTGTTATAGAAGGGGTTGCTTTGGGACCACAGCCAGCAGTGCTCAGGGGCTGCTCTTGGCTCTGTGCTCAGGAATCATTTCTAGCAATACTCAGGGATCATATGTTGTACCAATAATTGAACTGGGGTTGACTGCATACAAGGCAAGACCCTTAATCCCTGTATTATTTCTCTGAATTTTAACCATATTAATATTTAAGTTGAATGTTGACCCTAATAAGTATGTCTATGGGCAAAGCAATGCAAATTGATTTTTGATTTATTTAAAATTTATTTTAAACTCCATTGCTATATGGAAAAAATATTTGAGATGAATTATATTTGACGTTCAACATTGTGCAAATTTAAAGTGCACACCATTTTTTATTTGAAACATTTATATTGCCAAATACTTCAAATTTTTCTGGGATAGTTTCCTGAATTTATTTCTAAAGACTTTCTTTTAATATTTCAGAATATTTGCCAAAATGGGTCAGTGGTAGAGAATGTAACTCCTCAAATTAAAATTTATCAAAAATGACATAATGTCTACAATGTCACATAAATGTCTAATCTAGTAACCATTTCTGTAGAAAAAAAGATATTGGCACAAGCAAACATTGAAACTACCAAGAAGAATTTCCTTTGTATGAAAAGAATATGTGTAATAATTTGAAAACAAGTCATATTCCAGTTACTTTGAATCCTTTGTTATGGCAAATAAAAGCTAGGCTTTTCTATTAATTTGTTCTCACAAAACATATGGAATATTCATGCATTTTAAAAATATTTATCATCTCTTCTTCCATCCCCGCCCCCAACCCCTTGCCTATACCTGTGGCAAATCCAACTTAATTCTTTCATAAGACTAGTTTTCCAAACAAAACATCACAGGATCATCAACAAAATTTAAGAAAATAGAGAAATTTAAGAGTTATTATGTTTGTTGAGAGCTAGGAAGCAGCACAGAAGATTCCCCTAGGAATCCGAGCCTCACACCATTTCTTTGTTTGTTTGGAGAGCCACTTGGCAGTGCTCAAGGCATATTCCTGACTCTGAGCTCAGGAATAACTCCCGATGGGCTTGGGTCTATATGGGGTGCTGAGAATTGAACCCGAGTCAGCAACATGTAAGGCAAGTACTTTACCTGCTGTGCTGTCTCTCTGGCCCTGAGCCTCAACATCTGTCCCAAGAGTGTCAGTAGGATTGTACTTTTATCTTTCTATTGTGGTATAAGAGCTTTCACTTCACAGATTAGTCTGCAGTAAAGATGTTTAGCTCCTCTCTTTACAAAAATAGCACCAAAATGACAGAAGAGATTTAAGAATGCAGTCAATGAAGAAGAGGGAAGAGACATTTTGAGAAATCCTTGAAATAGAACTCAAATGGACTTAGATTGTTGAAAGATTGAGTGGAACTGAAACAGATAAAGCTAAGAGAAAACATATTGAGGAATGTGATTGCTTTCTCCTATGAGGGCCTTGGGATTACCTGTTCCCAGTTGTAAGAATAGGTCTAAATGCAACCATAGTCCTGAAAGAGTCTGGAACTGGACAGTCACCTCAACTGACTCTACCAACACTCCAGGAGATAGAGATACAAATGGCCAATGACCAGACTATATTTTTTTAATAGAACTTTGACCCATAACCCCTACCAACCTGCCAAGAAATTCAATCGTTTTAGTTATAGCAACCAATCCAAGAAGTCGACTTGCTAGAAGTAGGGCTTGGGTAAGTCAAACTGCTACCTCTAATAAATATCTGGGATGCTAAATTTCTATAACAATTGACACCAAAGGCATGAAGATTTAAGATTAACTGACAGCATCTTTATTTTTTAACCAATCAGAGAAAGAAAAATACTAGCTATTTTGGATCAACCAAAAAAAAGACAAATAGGTACCTCTAATTGATCACGTAGGATGCCCACTTCTTGCTAACCCACCTTACAGCTTCTCCAGAACAAGCTTCCCATCAGGGCATACTTGAAAGGAAGCTGTTTAATGTTCATTATAAAGAGGTCCCACTGCCCTGCCTGCTTTTTATTCTCTCCCAAAATACTCCCTACCTGGGCTGACTCCCTTGCAGATTTAGTAATAGTCTTTATTTTTGTGGCTCTTTTTCCCCCAGTATGGTGGACCTTTTTTGATTTGCACAATCCAGAAAAGAGAGAGAAAGAAAGAGAAAAAGAGAAAAGACATAGACATAAGAGAAAGTCCAAGTCAATATACAACTTTAGTATCAACCAAGGGAATATAAAAAAGAAAGATGCCTCCACCCCTAGTGATTTCCAGAAAACTCTCCACTTAAGAAGTCTTCTTTGACAATTGGGAGAAGTTCATCCCACTTACTGCTATTCTCCAAAGACACCATGAAGATGTTCTGTGCATTTAGTCCACATTTTCACATGGCCCTGAGTTGGCTCTCCCATTGAGACTGTTCTACAGTCATCTCCAAGGTAGTTTTCCTTTCAATACTCCAGTTTGGTTGCTGTGATATATGAAGTATGAATTGTTGAAGGCAGATGTATGATGTTTGGAGTGTAGTTTTCTTAACACTCCCGAAGCAGTTAGCATTGGAGCGTTCTGATCAGGAGACCTCATTCCAGAGGCTACATTTATAGGCTTTAACTAGTTTCATCTGGACTATAACGAGAGCTGTTAGATTTTTTTCCCCTTCTTTGAGGGATGATCTAAGCAGTTCTCAGGGAACCAGATGGTAGAATTAATGAGTTGTCTATGGAATAAATTTGAAACCTAAAACTAAGAAATACAATAAAGATACTTCTGAGATTTGTGATCTTAGCATTGAGCTAAAAGGTGGTGACATTTTATGAGACAAGAATAAAATAGAGTCCCTTGGAGTAGGTGTTACTTGGAGTAGTGTGTGCTTATCCCAACCTTCATTTTGAATTTGAACTGTGATCAGTAGCAAAGTCTTAGTATGGACTGGGGAGATATCCCAATGGGTTAAAGAACATGCCTTGCATGTCTCAGGCCCTGAGTTGAATCCCTGGTATCTCATAGTCAACTTGGAAATACTAGATAGAGCTTGGGAGACCACAGAGCACTGTTGGAACTCAGCAATGTGACAGGAGAGTCCTCAGACCCTCTCACTTCAGCAGTATGGAGATTTTCCAGTTTGTTTGGTTGTTTCATTTTGTTTTAATTTAAATTTTATTTTCCCCTTACACTTTGCCTAAACACGGTGGCTTACAGAGTTGCTAATAATGATTTGTTACAGATATTCAATATTCTAACACCACTCCCACCACCATTGCACCTTCCCGAGGGTTTGGTTGTTTTTTTTTAAGACTTGATACAAGAAAAGTGACCCTTCATATTTAACAAGAATAGGGCTCATAAAAATATTGAACCAGGTAATTGGATCCTCACAGAAGTGATGCAGAGACATTGTGACTTTAGTGAGGACGAATATTGTTATCCATAAAGTTGACTTTGTTCATTGTGGTTTATAGGATATGCATGTGTCTGGGTCACAGATATAAAACTGGAGAATCCTCAGCCTCTGTCATGACATTCTGAAAAGGCTGCTAGAACATCTGTACTCCTGGACTTTTTAGATATTGATCAAAACAATTAATGACAAGGCGATTTGGCAGCAGTTAAAAAAAAACAAGAGATAAATTTATATCGGAAAGGACATGAGCCTACGGTCTAAATCTTCGAGTTAAGAAACAGAAAATGGCAGAAGAGTATCATTGTACCATGTCACAGTGACCCTAGTGAATTTCCACGTGGAGACACAGCAATGCTTTGTTGCTTGTCTGCTGTAATACTAATGTTCTAGTGGGAGCAGAGAGATACTCCAGCAGGTAAAGTGTTTGCTTTGCATGTAGCCACCCCAGGTCTGATCGTTAGCACTGCCAAATAGTCCCCTGAGCCCCTCCAGCAGCAATCTCTGAGTCGGATTGTGGTCCAAACACCAAGATAATAAAAATATTGATAAAAATATATCAGAAGCTGCTCTCAGTAAGTATATATTGATTTTTAAAAACACTATTTATTTGTATAATTTACAGTTCTCTTTAGCAAATGTCACTCTGATTAGTCATGTTTTTTTAAAAAATGTGAAAACTCATAATAAAAATACTGTTTATGGGCTAGAGAGATAGCATAGTAGTAGGATTCTTGCTTTGCACACAACTGACCTGGGCTGGATCCCTGGAATCCCGTACGGTTCCCCAAGACCACCAGGAGTGATTCCTGAGTGCAGAGTCGGCAGTAATCCCTGAGAATTGCTGGGTGTGTGCCCTCCCCCGCCCTAAAATGAAAGAAAGAAAAAAGACTGTTTATTTAAAAAGACGTTTTAGCCTGAAATCACTCCCACTGTTAAATATATTTAAGACCTTGACTAATTTCAAATGATGGGAAGAAAATTTGGGGGGTTTCTTTTAGATTTATGCCAGGAAGCAAATTCAGGTCTCATAAATGCAAGACACACCTTTTTCCAAGAGCTACAGCTCTGACCTCAAAAGCTTCGAAAGTTCTAACTGTTCTTTTTTAAATTTAACTTTATATGTATAAAGCTGTTCACAATACATTCAATATTCCAACACCAAGCACACCACCCTATTTCAAATTATTCCATCCTGATCCCCAAAACCTGCCCCCAAAGCAGAACACAATAATTAACTTTGTATTACTTATTATGAATAATCCACTAAAGATGATCCCCAAAGTTTCCTTAGAGGAAAGTGTGTGGAGATTGTTTTATCACCCTGGAGCTATTAAGCCCTTGTATATAGTATGAGATGTTGCAGCTGCATGGTCCAGGAATTCTAAGATTTTAAATAGGGTGATACAGCAATATTAAATTTTTAACTCGATGGTGACTTTAAAGTTCACAGGTATCTCTGTGGTATGTTGTTCTCTTCTTGTTCTGAGGTTTATTTGTGAGTCTCTGGTTCATGGTCCTTAATGAGCTTCAATGACACCAGAGGCAGTTCGTGAGCGTGACTACCCCCTACCAAAAGGGCAGGGAGATGGGGAAGGTCACCCATTCCCTACTCTGGCAAGCCTGAAGATTTCAGCCACAAGTCTCACATACATGGGTTTTTCAGCAAGTTCAGTCATGGATGAGGCTTGTGGAGCCTGTGGAGATCAACTGTGAGCATAGTGGCGGTTGAGTTCTGGAGGTTTTCAGCTGCCAGGGATTTTTTTTGAGTCCAGTGGTGGGATTCACCCACCCACCTCCAGATTGCCCCAATGAGACAACCTGGCACAGGGTCCAGTGTCTCTCTGCATGTTGCTCTATTCCTCTTCCACAGTTTATTTGTGAGTCTCCTAACTGTTCTGCTGTTGGAAATGTTTGAGATTTCATGCAGGAATGCCTTAAGAAGAAAATAACTCAGCGAGAGAGATAGTAAATCAGGTAGAACAGTTTCCATGCACACAGCCTTACCCAGGCTTAGTCCCTAATACTCCATATAGTGCCCCAAGTATCATTAAGAGTGGTGGGAACCCATGCTAGGTGAAGAAGCAGCTCTGATAGAGAAGGGATCACTAAGCAAAGGGTGGTAGGTGGGCCCACTAGGAATGGGAGATACAGGCTGAAAATAGACTATAGACTGAACATGATGCCTACTTGATACCTCTGTAGCAAACCACAACACCCAAAAAGAGAGAGCGAGCAAATGGGAATGCCCTGCCTCAGAGGCAGGGTGGGATGAAGGGGGCAGGGTGGGGGTGGGGGGAGGGATGCTGGGACCACTGGTGGTGGAAAATGGGCACTGGTGGAGGGATGGGCACTCGATCATTGTATGACTGAAACGTAAGCATGAAAACCTGTAAGTCTGTAACTTTGTCTCACGGTGATTCACTAATAAAAAAATAAAATAAAATAATTTTTTTTAAAAAAAGAGCGGTGGGAACCCTGAGCACAGAACCAAGAGTAAGCCCTGAGCACTGCTAGGGTGTGACTCAAGAAACAATTTTTTTTAATTTTAAAAAGAGTGAAATAAAGATAATAACTAATATGATTTATAATCAGCACGTTAGTGCCAGGTGCTGTTCTAAGTACATTCACATTATGGATGAGACAAAGACCCAGAGAGCTTGCCGCTGTCACACAGGTAGGAAAGAGCACAGTCATGAAAGCCATGTGAAATTCTCTCAGGGTGGAGCAGAACCCTCTTGTCCTATACCAACAGAGTAAAATTCACAAAGCGAACCAAAGCAAAAACAAAAATCTCCAACTTTTCTCAATAAATGTTGCATTTATCTTTAAAAATATCTTTTATAAGATGCATAGTAACTTTACCAATAGATGGCAGTGTTGGCTGGGAAAAATCTGATCAGCATAATGCAAGCGGTTCTTCCAGAAAATTCTGCCACTGAAGCAAGAGCTGCTCTATATGACAGAGGAATTTGCTGCTGTTGTTGTTTTTTCCCCTCAAAGGATTTTTGGATTTGTTTGTACTGATGCTATTGCTTTTTCATTGGAATTAATTTCATTTCCAGTTCCATACCTTGGTGTTGTTGCAGTGACTAGGGGTCACACACGTCTGAAAATGGTGCTCACAAGCTTGTTTATGGTGCTTGCTAGGTTCACACCCTTTCATTGTGGTGCTTGCACACAGAGTTATTGGGTATTACATTCATTTTTTCAAATTTATATTCTTAAGTTTTACCCAGTGAATATGAAAAAGAGAAAGAGGAGAGGAGAGGAGAGGAGAGGAGAGGAGAGGAGAGGAGAGGAGAGGAGAGGAGAGGAGAGGGGAGGAGAGGGGAGGGGAGGAGAGGGGAGGGGAGGGGGGAGGAAGGGAGGAGAGAGGAGGCGGGAGGAGAAGGGAGAAATGGGATAAGAGGGGAGAAGGAAGGGAAGGAGAGCAGAGGACGGGGAGGGGAGGAAAGGGGACAAGATGGGAGAGGAAATAATGGAAACAAGCCAAAGAAAACTATGACTTCACTTAATTCTGAAATCATTATAAACCAAACTCATAGTTACTAAGAGACTGGCACTTGTCAAAATGGTGAAGGTGGAAGGGGAGTAAAGGAAATGAGTGAAAGTAGCCTAAAGGTACAAACTCTAAATGATAAGATAGACAAGTCCTAGGGTGTAGTGTACAGCATGGGGACTACAGTTGACAATACTGTATTTTATATTTGAAAGTTGCTAATAGATCTTAAAACTCATTACCAGAAAGAGAGTTGTATGAGAAGTGATTGACATTTGTAATAGTTTGCTCAATATATACATATATTAAATAATTATGTTATAAATGATAAGTATTATAACTATAGCCCAATAAAATTGAAAATTGTATAATAATGGCACTTGAAAATTTATTTTGATCATATTTACTTGAAAAGAGAAGCAAAACACAATTTTTCCCACCAAGATTAAAAGATTATAAGGTAGAGAATAAACAAATTAGAATATATTTAAATTTTATTTTGTTTATTTATTTATTTATTTATTTTTGCTTTTTGGGTCATGCCCAACGATGCACAAAATTACTCCTGGCTCTGCACTCAGGAATTACTCCTGGCAGTGCTCAGGGAACCATATGGGATGCTGGGAATTGAACCCGGGTAGGCCGCGTGCAAGGCAAATGCCCTACCTGCTGTGCTATCGCTCCAGCCCCTATATTTAAATTTTAAATCCCTTCATTATACTGCATTCATTAAAGCACACATTAGAATATACGGTAATTTCTTTGGAAATACTTTAAATCTTTTCTCATTCAATGTATAATTTGCAAATATTTGTTTGTCTGATTTTCCCAATGTTTTTGGTTTTATTATTTAACCTAATTGCATCAGAAGTCACATTTGTAATCACTTTTTTTTTTTTGCTTTTTTTGGGGGGTCACACCTGGCAATGCACAGGGGTTACTCCTGGCTCTGCACTCAGGAGTTATCCCTGGCGGTGCTCAAGGGACCATATGGGATGCTGGGATTTGAACCCGGGTCGGCCGTGTGCAAGGCAAACACCCTTCCCGCTGTGCTATCTCTCCAGCCCTGTAATCACTTTTAATTGAACACATCAATATTATACAAAAATCTTTAAGGAAATCTCTGTGCAAAAGTTAATTAAAACTTCTCTAAGCAGCTTAGTTCTCAGACTCAAGTACTAATTTATATGGGATTAATTCCTGTAAATGCCTGTCACACTTTTGAAAATCATGAGCAAGTTTAGATAGTGAAATTTCCTTTTACTAAATAGTAATCTCTCTTGAGCAGGTTGTACTGTTTTGAAGTTAATCATTCTGCAATTTTCTTATCTGTGTTGTGCCACCAAATGGAAATGTGAGTAGTGACATCCATTTCTATCAGAATCACTAGGAAGCAGTGGTCAATCTTCCGAAGTGGAGGGTTGATCTGTTCATGCACGAATTCATTTATTCATTCTATTAGTATGCCATTTATTGTATGCCAATAAATATATGCCAGCTCATGTATGCCAAAGACCTAGATGTTAAGGTGACAATGGAAGGAAACTGTTAAATCCCTAACATTGGAAACATACGTTCCAAATGGTTTATAATAAAGGCTAAAATTTAAATTAACTGTTAGACATGTGTGCTGTTACAGTGATATGGAATGTACTGAGTGCTTAAGTGTTACTCTCTTTTAATCTGGATAATACTTATAAGGCTGGTATTAATAAGTGAAAAGTGAATTTGCTGTTAATAAATGAATAGGGAGTAAGTGAAAAGTATCTTAGGAGCAGGATTTTTGGGCATAGGAGACCCTTCTAAGTGGTGCTCAAGAGACCCAGTGATTCTCGGTCAATTGGGAAGGATGTTCAATGTGAAATCAGAGGATATTTCTTTGGCTCTGTGGTGTTGAGGATTGCCCGGGCCAGCCCAGTGTTGCTTTCGGGCCTCCATGGCTACTCACAGTGGCGCTAAGCAGGCCCCCAGTGCTGTATCTGGTCATGTTCAGGAGATCACGAGTGCTGGGGACCAAACTGGAGTCATTTTTATGCAAGGCAAGCACCTGAACTTCTCTCTTGCCACAGCAGAATATTTTGATCTTGAAAATGAGTATGAAATTCCTTTCTCAGTTGTCAAAAAATGAGAGCTGATTAAATGGGGATTAACTGATTTAGATCAAACTTATTTTATTCATCAAAGAAAATCCACTAAACAGCTACCCTGGGCTAATACTTCACAACAAATTTGTTACAGAAACATATTCTGGAGCCGGGAGGAATTATTCAGTGGTTTATAGCACCCGCTTTGCGACCTTGCAAACTTACGGCTGTGAGTTCAGGTCCTTGAAGCCCCATATGTGCCAAGTGAGATCCTGGCAGCCTGGCAGTCTTGCTGCTTCTGGTAGCGAGCCAGGTGGGTGCTGGTGCCAACCTCCTGCTGCAACACAGGCAGGTGTGAGTAATGACCACCAAAATAAGGAGGTATGACCACAACTAAAGATGTGTAAGGACTACAGCCAGGAAGTATGATCTCCAGGCGAGCGTGGATTTGAGTATAAGGACCCCCCTGAACTCATCACAAAAATAACTTGCATGCTTCAACTAAGATTAAGCATATGTGCCAGGTGAGCTCATGTGCAAGCACTGAAATTGAGGGAGCACACACCTCAGTGAGCACCACAGCTGAGTGTGCAAGCTCTATGTGCAGCATGTGGCTAACACCACATCTAAATGTGACTTTGGTCCATCTGCTTGGGCCCAGGCAAGAGTACAGTAGGTAGGGTGCTTGCCTTTGCACGCAGCCGACCTAGATTCAATAACTAGCACCACAAATCCCTTCACCCCCACCCTACCCCACCCCAGACTGCCAGGAGTAAGCACTGAGCACCAGCAGGCTCAAAAAGCAAAACAAAACAAAACAAAAATCTTTTTCTGCTAAATAAAAAAAAAAAAACTTAAGAAAAGACTTGATGAGTATCAGCAATCATTTCCCGATATATTCAAGATTCATCATTGTGTTCAACACCTTAAATTTGCACAGTGCTATATGCTGACTATAGTGGTCTAAAATGAAGGATGGAAATGAGATGAATAAGAAAATATTTAGAATTTTAAAAAGAAAAATACATATAAATGCCACATAAATTTCTATTATTAAAAAGAAAATACTTATAAATGCCAGCAACTCTGAAAATCAAGACTGTAAAGCATTTCCTTAACTCTGAGGGATGACCTGGGTTAAAAATGACCAGCGTGTACTGTGACACAGGAAATAGAACAATATTAATACTCTCCAAATCAGCTGCCCTGACCCAGAAATGTAAGACTGAGACTGAAAAGAATACCCACTATCTCTCCCTCTTCTTGTGGCTATTGCATTTTTAGACCGCCAAATGTCATTCCCACATCTAGCTAGATTACTGTGCTCTTTTCGATTCCTTTTTCCTTACATCTTTTTAGGGACTGCAATTCAAGGAAGACAATTGGACAAGAAGAAAATTCACTGAATCTGGTGATGTGCAATCTCCATAAGTCAAGTACTATAGAAAAAGCATGTCAACTGTAGAGGGAAATACTTTTTTATATTCTCTGTGTTCGGCATCAGAAAACTGGTTCAGGACATGGAATAAAATCAATCCCATGGGTTCCACAGAAGGAAGCAAGATTGTTATTTGCTAGCTGCAAGAATTTGGACTGGGAACAAAGTACACTAACCTATTTAGGTACAAGATTAAAAAGGAAATTTGCTAGTGCCTAGTTTTCAGAAAGGGAAACGCAAGGACATCCATCTACTACTCTATCTGGCATCTACCCTATATATATATGTTTACCATTCATAGTCTCCCTAAAGAAACACTGTGGTTGTGGGAACAAGCAAATGAGAAAACACGGCATCTCCATCAGCAATGAATATGTAGCAATCAAAATCTTCATGGCATACAACAATAAATATTTCTACAAAGGGATCTGAAAATCAGCAAAAAACTGGATAGGTGAACCCTTAAGGTGTAATCCTCCATAGAGGTGAATATTTTCTTTCTTTTTTTGTGGGGGCCTTGGGATTTGAACCAGTCTCAATCACAGCCATAACCACATGGCAAACAAATGTTTTAACCTTGTGTTATGTCTCTAGCGGTAAAACCAATTTTTTAAAAGTGTGGTAAGACATTGAATGAAGAAAAATGTTAAAGTATTTTAAATGAGGTTAAAAATGCAGAAGTAAGATGTGCAGTTGACTGATGAAGAGATGATATGTATCAGTGTTTTTCAGCCTTTTACTGACCGTGCCCTCTTGTGGCTTTATTTCTTTTCTTTGTCCCTTGGCCGTCCCAGTCCTAAGTGACATCCAGTTTTAAGTCGGTGTCCTTGTATTATGTTGTGACCCTCTTTTTACATGCTTTTCATGTGAAGCCCCCAGACTCCTTGCTGAGGAACACTGATATAGATTAAATCCAACTAGTGATGTCTAAAAATATTTTTTTAATGTAGAAAAGAGTAGAGAGTAAACATTCATGATATGTATCTAAGGGATGTTATGAATATTATAAGCATTCATGATATCTCTTAAATATCTGAAATTTAAAGAAGTCTATTAAAACCAGCAATAATTATACATGCTATTGAAGAACAAAGTTTTCTGAATTGTGTCAATATCCTTTAGCCAACAGCTCCGAAGAGCATCCTTATTGTTAAACAAGGTTGGTTTTCATTGACTTGTTAGCCACAAGTGGGAATACATGAGGTGGTAAACTGTGGTAGAAGAAAAAAAAAAGACAGAAGACTGAGGATTTGAGTTTAGGTAAAGTGACTGCAGGGAGTTTGAGGAAGAAAGGATTTGGAATTCAAGATTGTCATAAAAAAAATATGCGTTCAATGATTGGGTATTTATCAGTTCCTTGGGGCTATCCTAGTAAAGCAGCACACCCTCAGCGACTTAGATGATGGGATTATTTTATTGTCTATGTTTCTGAAGGTTAAGTGTTCAAGAAGAAGGCAGCAGAGCCAGGCTGCGTCTGAAGACGTCAGGGAAACTCCAAACTCTTCCCTGGATTCTGAGTCATTCCTTGGCCTGTGGTACTGAAATTCCATTCATTAGATGGGGTTCTCTTTCATTGCCTGTGCCCAGATTTCACCTCCCTCAAAGGATACCAGTCACAATGGATTAGGGGTCTACCCACATACTCTCCCCTCCCATTCTGTCTTAGAAATGGTGCAAAAGTCCACTTCTAAGGAATGCTGCATTCTGAGATACTGAGAGCTAGAATGTTCATATAGGAATGAGCTGGGTGGGGGGAGGGGACACAGGAGAGTACTTCTATGGGTGTGTCTCAGTGACTTATCTCGAAAGAGAAAATGAAAGAAGGAAGCTCTGCAGTCGTTTACAAGAGGTTTGAGGAGGTATGTGGTCATTTTGTGGTTTGGAAAGTTTATCTCTCTGTCTGTGCCCAGGCATAATTACTGAGGCAGTTTGGTTTTGTCCTCCTGACCCATCACAGGTGGCCTGATGTAGTTTGGATTCTTCTAAAATTGTTTTTTCCATAGGAAAGGACAGACCTTAGCAGTGAGAACCGGCAGTGAGTGCCAACAAAATCAAGACCTAATTGATAATAACAGGCCAGTTCACTGCTTCACGGGGCTGCTTTTCTCACTCTGTCTTTCATTTTGGCAAAGGATAAATAAAAGTAGGTTACAGGACATTAACCTATGATTTCCACATCCTTAAAATGGCCAAAAGTTTGCTCCTTAGGTATGTTTTACCCCAGTGTACTTCTCTATTTGAACTATTCAAGATTTCAGATTGAGCTCCTACGTAACTCTGCTTTGAGCTGTGTGAAGTTCTTTATGTTCCTCAACATTTTTTTTAAATGTCAGCTTAACCGTACTTTAAGAATTGCCAGTAGAAAAGCAAACTAGAATCTGTAATTTCAAAATTTACAAAGTAGTCCATTTCTATGCTTTCTGAAGAGATAAAGACTAGCCCCATTCCACAGAGAGTCCAGGTCAGAGACTGTGTTCAACACTCCCGTGCTGGAGCGTGTGGAGGCTCCATTTATTTTTGTTTCATTACACAAGTTCTGAATTACTGTGACAGTGAAAATTATTTCTAGAATTCCAGAAGTAAAGAGATAGATACTGACTTTGGTCATTTTTGAGGAAAAAAATTTTTTTCAGTTCTTACAAACCTATTTTATTCTTCTTCTTTCTATTTTTAATGAGATACTGTGATTCACAATATCACTGTATCACTGTCATCCCATTGATCATCGATTTTCTTGTGCAGGCACCAGTAACGTCTTTATTTGTCCTAGCCCTGAAATTTTAGCAGCCTCTCTTTAGTCATTCTTCCCAGCAGTGCCACATTGGTGAGTAAGGGGAATGAGACCCATCATTGTTACTGTATTTGGCAAATTGAATACACCATGGAGAGCTTGCCAGGTTCTGCCGTGCAGGCAGGATTCTCTAGGTACCTTACCAGGTTCTCTGAGAGGGAGAACTAGGGTATAAGAGGTCGCAAGGCCACAAATGCAGCTGCGTGCTTCCAGGAGTGTTGTTTTATAGTCTTTGGATCTTTACCGTTGATGGGATTACATGGCACCCAGGCAGTTTGTGGATGTGGCTGCCAGGCTACTGGAAAATGGGGCATCTGGGTGGAGGAGGCCCATTCTTGATCCAAGCAGGCTTGGAGATCTCAGCCCTGGGTCCCACACACACCTGGGTTCCTTCTCCAGTTCCTTCATGCATGAGGTTCGTCCGAATGTGTGGAGAAGGGCCTTGAGCATGGCTGTGGCTAGAGCTCTGCTCGGGGCAGGGAGGGAAACGCAACCTGCCCTGCTCTGAGGGACCCTAGTGAAGACAGCCAGGACCAGGGACAAGAGACTCTACATGGGATTCACAGTACTGTTAATAACACTTTAATGCATATATTGGCCCAACATCACACCTACTACCAGAGTACCTGACTCACTCCACCAAGGTCCCAGGGACCCTGACTATCCCTTACTCTAGGCAAGCTCAGTTCTGTGACAAAATGTCCAGGTCTGATGACTGGCCAATTGTAATTCCCTACAATCAGATCTCCTGATTCATCTGTAACTAAAAGAAATATAACTCTGTCCTACATTGGGAATGGACTGGAGCCATAGCACAGTGGTAGGGCATTTGCCTTGCACACAGCCGACCTGGGTTCAATTCTTCTGTCCCTCTCAGAGTACTCAGCAAGATAACGAGAGTATCTCACCCACACGGCAGAGCCTGGCATGCTACCCATGGCACATTTGATATGCCAAAAACAGTGAAAAGTCTCACAATAGAGACATTACTGGTGCCCACTAGAGCAAATCGATGAACAACTGGACAACAGTGCTATAGTGCTACATTGGGAATGGGATAGTTTTATGTTATTACTAAGTGCTAAATCATCTGTCTCATCACGTACCTATTCATTAGACAAAAAATATAATTTTGGACAGGAATGCTCTGATTTAATCATTCATCACGTGTTACATTTTCTGAACAATGACATGCTTTCAGGATTTAAAAATGTACATAACAAAGACTTTTTCTAGAACAAATTTCTTTTGTTGAATTGTACTTAATATTTCCTTAAATATGTAAGTAAAGTAAGCTACATCAAATTAAAATCAGTTTCCTGACTTCTTCATTCATGTTGTATTTCTTCTACATTACTTCTAACTAACCAGGTATCCCTGTAGCAAGACACCAAATAAAAACTTGTCTGTCTAATTTTTTCTCCATCCTCCTCCATGTCTCTAAGATCTGTGAACGAGGTTTTTTGTTTGTTTGGTTGGTTGGTTGGGTTTTTTTCTCTGTTTGGGGATCTACCTGGAGATGCTCAGTGGTTACTCTTGGCTCTGCACTCGGGAATTACCTCTCGCGGTGTTCGGTGCACCGTATGGGATGCTGGGGATCGATTCTGGGTTGGCCACATTCAAGGGAAACGCCCATTGTACTATCTGTCGCTCCAGCCCCTTTGAATGAGTTCAAAGAAACCAAATTGCTTTCCCCATTTGCCCGCTTCCCTTTCTCTTGTTGTTTCTAATGCGTGACCATCTTGGGCACAAGCTTGGCTATGGTGCTCACAGAGCAATGCTTTCACTGGGCTGTGAACTCTTGCACATTCTGATTGTCGCTCACCAGGGGTCGCTGTGGCGCTCCACATTTCAGTTGTGGCACCATGAATTCCAGACCGCAGAATCTGGGGACTTTGCTTGCTGCATGTGGGTGGTACCAAAGGTCCAACTATCCCACGGAACTCTGTGCTTTTATGATTAATGAATTTAAATTAAACACACACAAGCACAGAGCAATCTTCTGAAAGTCTTAGCCTTAATTCCCTTGTCTCTTCTGGGCATACATTTATCAGTAAGCAAATGGCATATGACCCAGAATAGACTCATTTTTGCCACTGATGTGAATCAATAGGGATGACTAATATTCTGAAGTCAAATTTTTAATTCATAGAAATTCTAAACCTTCACAAAGCAATTTTGTACTTGCTGTGTGTGGGATCCTCTGTCTTGAGGGAGTTGGAGATTTCTGACAAAGCATATCCTTAATCAAATGAGGTTTTCGTCCTCTATGGATTCCATTTACAAAATAAGATAACTTTTCAGCTACAAAAGGCATTCAGCAAAGGGAGGGTAAAAAGCTAGTTGTCAGAGTTCAGTGGCATCATGGGAGCCAAAGAGCAAATATTATTTATCCAAATTTTATTTTATAAAGCACAAAGTTCAGTTTTTTATAGCTGGGTTTTTGACATCCAATGTTCCATTACCAATCCTGCCCCCAGTGTCCACCAAACAGCACATAATCATTTTCATCTTTTCATCTTTGTTTACATATGTATGCATCAGTTATACTCATTCTCTAACAGAAAAGACACACACATGTTTATTATGCTCATCACACTGGAGATTGAAATTGTATAGCAAAGATATTGAAAAGCACATTAAAAGGGGGATAGAGAGGTCTCTTAATTCTCCCTTTTATTAGTTCATCTTTTGCCTCCCCACTTCCTGTCTCAGACTCTTGGGCTTTCCCATCCTCTCCTTTCAGCCTGAGCCCTCTTGGTCCCAGCTGCAATGGTCTGTCCAACCCACACTCTGGGCTTCCATTCATCCTCCAGTGAAATTGTTCTCAAACCTGAGATCTTTCACACACATGTATACTCTTATTTTTTAAATATGTAATGGATCATAATAGAGCTATCCAGTTTTTATTTCAAACAGAACATTTTGTTGTGGAACCATATAGTAAGTGCTCAAAGGTTTCTCCTGACTACACTCAGGAATTACTGCCGGCTGTTCTCGAGGGACCATGTGGGATGCTGGGCATTGAACCTTGGTCAGCATGTACAAGACAAGTGCCCAATTAGCTGTACTGTTTCTCCAGTCCCACAAATGGGATTTTTTTTTACTTGAGGGGTTCAGGCTTACTCTTGGCTCTGTGCTTAAGGATCACTCCTGAGGGTGCTCAGGGTCCATTATGTGGTGTCAAGGGTTGAATTTCGGTCACCCTTATGTAAGCTCCTGTCCCTTACTATCTCTCCAGACCTCGTGGGGAAAGATTTTTTCCAAACAACAATTAGGGGCCAGGAGGTAATGGGTGGTTAATTCCCATGTCTAGCACTCCCTAATCCAGTTTTGATCCCAGCAGCATGTAGTCCCAGGATTCTGCCCCAACACTGCTGGGTATGTCCCCAAAGGCCTCCAAACACAGCATCCTCAAGCCCTCACTCTGAGCTGCTGACTTATTGGCCAATAAGGGGATGCCTAGACCTCCTGAGCACCCCTTTAGCGACACCCTACCCCGGCCAAAAAAAAAAAATATATATATATATATATATACATATATATATATATATTCAAATAAAAAATTTAAAAAGCTATTAGTCAAGTGAAATTTTTGAAAAGACAGCAAGTATCTATGGTTACCATCCCTTGTGCTTTCAAAAAGACATTTTATTACCAAAAAAATAGAAGTACACAATCTCAAAATTTTAAAAAGTGCTTTAAATCGAGTACCTTAACCTTCATGAAAATTTTGGTTTGGAGCCACATCTATTGATGCTCGGGACTTATTCCTGGCTCTGTGCTCAAGAATCCCTTCTCATGTGTTCCCAGACCAGATGGAGTGCAGGGTTGGAAGCTGGGTTGGCCATGTGCAAGGAAAGGGCCCGACTGTCTGTACTAGTGCTCCTGTCCCCAGAAACTGTTTTTTAATATCATTTCATTTCTTCCCTTTTTTTCTTTTCTTCCTTCTTTGCATCTTCCTACTTCTGTTTTCTTTTCTTCTCCTTTTATCAAAGCATAACTGCATTGTATCATATTCTTGGAGGCCTTTACAGTGTCCAGAATTAGTTAACAAATTCAAATTTATGGCAGGAAGTGTGGCAAGATTACCGTTTCTTTAAAAGATGTTCCTCCTATTGACTCATTGGCTCAGATAAGAAACTATTTCATGATGGTGGCAAAAGATAATCTGGGAAACATGTTTCCTCGTCCCCTTGTGAGGGGAATCCTGGCCAGGTTTGTAGCATATTTTCAGGAGGCTTTCTTGGCAGCAGAGCTGCTCTGAGACTATTAGGCCAAGTGTATCTTCCACAGACAACTGCTGTGTTATCAGAAAGATGTTTTGAAGGGAAATCTGAAGAGCTGACTATTCCATAACTGGCTAGAGTCCATCTTTCAAATAAAGAGATAAAAACTGTCTATCAATGCCCAGCCATTGAGCTGTGTAGTCTTCAATGACAATGAGAAGGAAGAGTTCAACTTTAGGTGATTTTTTTCCTTTCTTTTTTTATTTTTTCAGTGAATTTTAAAACCAATCCACCAAAAATGCCTGTCATTTAAATTGCAAATGCTCTCTGAGCAAGGAAAGCAGAATAAATTTGGGTAATATTTACTGGCATTTTCTTCTTTATTTTGTAGGGAGCCAGAAGACGAGAGTTGTCTTTTCTCCCTTCCGTTTCCCAAATAAACCCCCCTAGATTCTGACTGCATGTTGTGTGACATCAGGGATATTTTTATGACAGAACAGAAGGTGAAAGACACACAAAATAAACCTTTCCCTGCTCTACCAACCTTCTGCTCAGCGAGTGTTCCGGGTGTGGAGCTCATGGAGAAGCTCATGTAGGGGATAGAGAGGCCAAGAGTGATGGCACGAGGATGCAGCAGTGTACACCCCAGAGCCTGAGGACAAAGAGGCAGCTGGGGTTCATGATGGGCGGGAGTTTGTGTCCCAAAAGAATAACAAGGCCCGTCTTAGGGGGAGGCTTATAAATGATGGAGAAATTAAGGTATGGTATCCCGGAGAAGTAATTCCTCCCTTTCTTTATGCTCTTGGCCACATGAAGAGTCCAACAACTGACCTCTCCCACCCTTACCTATCAGCGCCACAAAAGAGAAGAACAACCAGGAATGAATTGGGAGAAAGATCCAGAACTGCATCCTCATCATCTTCATTTCCCTTTGCTCTGTCTCTGTCCTGCTCTAGTTGTTCCAAGCTCTGCCTGGTAGAGGAAGGCTACGGTTGCCCAGAGCTCCCTCAGGTGGGGGAGGGAAGCCCTCTAGCTATGTGGGGTGAGCCAGACTAGCGGGAGACTAGTTTTAGCAAACCTTTTGCAAGTCTTCCCGTCATCATTTTATCAGTATTTAATGTGGTATTTTGCTTTCCAGTCACACAGATATTCTTTTCTATTTTTTTTTATTTTACAAAGTAGTTCACAACATTTGATTACATTTAATATTAAAACACCGATCCCACCACCATTACACCTTCTCACCACCATATTTTGGATGTTTCCATCTCGAACCTCAATCCCTGCCCCAAAGCACAACCGAAATAATATATTTTTTATTGTTTATTATGAATAACTGCTGAAAATGCTACAAAAAATTATCCTTAGAGGAAAAAGTATGAAGATTGTTGTATTTCACCCGGGGGCCATTGAGCCTTTCTATAAGAGATCGCTAACTTGTTGTTAAAGGTTGATACTTGTGTGCTTTTACATATATATCCACACAGATATTCTTGCAATTATTTCCCTCTCAAATGATTCTGAACTCAAAGACAAATTAGGTGCTTTCCTTTGACAAAAGAATCATGATGACTTGGACACCAAGGTAGGTGCTTCTCCTCTTTTTCTCTTTAAATCAACACTAAGGCATTTGTTCATTCATTCATTCACTCAACCAAGATGAACTAACTTCCACATAGTGCTACAACAGTCCTCAGCAGTTAGGAATAGGGTAGATGGGTGGCAGTGATAGAGTGCAAACTAGAAGCCTTATCTATGTTTGAGGCACCAAATGTGTTTTCAGATCCTTACTCACATCCCCCTAATTTAGAATAAATAATATAATCTTTTCCCAACCAGATGAGACCCAGAGCAGCCGCACACGAACGGCTCCTCTGCTCCTAAAAGACCATGATCCCGAAGGCCTACTAACTAATTTCGGCACCCAGCAGCTTCTTACAGAAATGTCTCTAGACTGTGAACTGAGCTGCAACCCCATGCTGCCCCAGGAGGGGAAAAGTTTTTCTCTCTTGGCCTTTCCTTTCCGCGGTGGTGGTGGTGGCGGCAGCAGCGGTGGCCGGGTGGCGACCACCATCTTATAGAGCCCAGTAACCGGAGGTATGAGTTTGCAGTGACGTGACTTCTGGCAGAAATTTCTCTGGACTTACTAAAATACCAGAAATCCAAAACCGCGAGGCCGCAACAGACCTCGTATACTCTTCATTCTCAGCAATGGAAAACAAATTATCAAGTGATACCTTTTCAGCAGGTTTGATTGTTGGGGGAAAATTTCAAATAATAATAGTGAGTTTTCTGTTTAAATATTGAATGTAATCTAAGAATAGAGAATAAAGTGAAGATCATTAGCCACACAGGTGTTGGGGGGGTGGGATGGGAGGTATACTGGGGTTCTTGGTGGTGGAACATGTGCACTGGTGAAGGGATGGGGGTTTGATCATTGTATGACTGAGACTTAAACCTGAAAACTTTGTAATTTTTTTCATGGTGATTCAATAAAAAAAAATAAACAATCAAAAAATAATATAATCTTTTCCACATGTAAATATTGTGGGTCAAGGTCATACTGCAACTAATCATTTAATATTTTTAGAGAAGTAACTTTCCTAAATTATTTCATTTGGAGAGAGAGAAGAGCTCCCTATATAAAAAGAAGTGATCTACCCTGCTTGGGATATCAGTGACTCCAGAATCGAGTGTCTGAATAGAGGAGGAGCCTCTACTTATTTTAGGGGGACTTCCCAGGAGGTATTCAGGAAGTCCAGGGGCCACAGCAATGATTTTCAGCAGACCATACCAGAGGTTTCAGTGCAAGGGCAAGAGGATGTGATGCTTTTCTGCCATGTGAAGCCGGAAATACTCAGGACACCTCAGCAGTGCTGGGACCCAGCTAGGGCTGCATGTGGGAATGATTGGGGGGAACCATGTGGTGTTGGTATCTAGTCCAGGTTGGGTATGTGCTAGACATGCCTCCTAATTGTTCTACTTTGTCCCAGCCCTTACATTATTTTTAAAGTTTAGCTGCTTTTGGGAAATTTGGTGGAAGAAGGGGGTAGGGTAAACAAATAATTCTTTCCCTTAAATAATATATCAGTTATATGGGTAGTATAACAATTAATTACCTTTTGAGTAAAGCTACTCTATTAATTAGAGGAAAAAAATCCAATATTCTAATCTCAAAATAGGTTCATAGAATATAAGTTAAATTAGGTTCAAGAAAAGGAAGATCAAACAATAAAAATAAATAAGAGACCCAGTATAACTTCTTTTTTCTATATATAAAAAAGTGTTAAGGTTATTGAAAACAAATAAATCCAAACATGTTTATCTCATGATCAGCAGATTTATTCATCTTAATAATCTATTTGGTATTGCTTGTTATGAATAATTTGCTAAAAGCGATCAACAAAAGATTTCCTTAGAAGTAAATATGTGAAGATTGTTGTATCTCACCCTGGGGAATTAAGCCCTTGTATAAGAGATTACTATTATGTTGTTGCAGATTATGCCTTGTGTGTTAATATTTTCTTAATCAAGATTGGTTGCCTTCTAATTTACATCCCATCCAATATGGTGTGCTACTCCTGGTATATCAGTGGTGCTGAGTATGAGATGTCTCCAGGAATTCTAAAATTTTGAATGTAGCTGGAGTTAAATTTTTAAAGGAATGATGACTTTTGGGTCTGGAGGCATTTCTGCATCTTGTTGATATCTTTCGAGATTTATTCATGAGTCTCTGGATCATGGCCAGTTAATGAACTTATATGTCACCAGAGGCAGTTCATGGGCATGACTTCCAGGCTCGCAGAAGAACAGAGCGATGGAGGAGGTTGCCCATCCTGGACTTGATGAAAGCCTTGAGATTTCGATCACAAAACCCACACACCTGAGTTTTTCAACAGATTCATTCCTGGATTAGCTTTACCTGAGCCCGTGGAGTCAGCCCGTGAGCATGGAACGATTGGGTTATGGAGGTTTTTGACTGGTGGCCTCTATTTGGGTGACTGGTAGGCTCATGTGCCCTTTCTGGGGTGCCCTGAATGAGACTCGGCCTGGCGCAGGGTCTGGGGGCATCTTTCTCATGGTCATCAGATTTCATTCTAAACAGCTGATGATCAAAATACCATATAACTGAAGAATATGACATGAAACCATCAGGAGCACTACCTACCTTGAGAACTTCAACAAACACATCGGCAGTACCTTGTTCCTTTTAGGATCTTCAAAGAAAAAGATGATGGCCTTAATACATTTGAATAT